>NW_011369945.1:13444133-13444512 GCF_000735185.1 Notothenia coriiceps | reverse complement strand
GTCTTCTGACATCACATAATTGGGGCGGGCCCTTCTGTCACTTTTATGCATACTAATGTGATGGAAGCGGCATTTTGTTTTAATAGACTTGGGGATGGGCCCACCTGTCACTTTTTATGCATACTAATGTGATTGAAATTTTTTTTATGATACACCATAAGGCGCAACAGTGGGTGCTTTTCACACCTGTGAATACACATCAACCCCCTCCTATCGACGGATCTCACACCTACTTGGGATATCACACCTACTTGAGATCTCACACCTCGAACAAAGGGGAGGCGGGACTTAGCTCATTAGCATAAGTAGGGAGAGGTGTGACCTGTCACAGCACCTGTCACTTTCTATGCAAACTAATGAGATTGAAGCGGGATGAATA
>NW_011369945.1:13443717-13444093 GCF_000735185.1 Notothenia coriiceps | reverse complement strand
CACAAACACATTCTAGTTCATTGCAATTAGACCACTGAATTTCACTACTCTGGATGCTATCCTTCACATACACCATAACCCCGCCCCCTTTAGAGCCGCGTCTGGCTCTCCGGTAAATGTTAAAACCGGGCACGTCAAAGGCTGCTGTAGGAGCGGACTCATGAAGCCAGGTCTCAGTTAAACACAGGTAGTCTAGATTAGAGTCCAGTAAAAGATGCTGGATTTGCTCACTTTTAGATTTAATGCTTCGTATCTTCATTAATGTAAAGGTCCCTTACTCTGATAAGACCTAATCTCTGCCACATAGAGAAGGCCACATCAGTGTAAGGGGGGAGAAAGAGATGGTTGTTGCGAATGGGACTATGTATAGATCTCC
>NW_011369945.1:13411836-13443677 GCF_000735185.1 Notothenia coriiceps | reverse complement strand
GTCAATTTTCAAATAACCCGATTGTTGTTTCCACCCTAAGAATTTGGTCCCAATTCAAAAAGGCTCATGGACTTCATGGATCCTCTATACATAGTCCCATTCGCAACAACCATCTCTTTCTCCCCCCTTACACTGATGGGGCCTTCTCTATGTGGCAGAGATTAGGTGTTATCAGAATAAAGGACAGTAGTAATATTCATCCCGCTTCAATCTCATTAGTATGCATAGAAAGTGACAGGTGCTGTGACAGGTCACACCTCTCCCTACTTATGCTAATGAGCTAAGTCCCGCCTCCCCTTTGTTCGAGGTGTGAGATCTCAAGTAGGTGTGATATCCCAAGTAGGTGTGAGATCCGTCGATAGGAGGGGGTTGATGTGTATTCACAGGTGTGAAAAGCACCCACTGTTGCGCCTTATGGTGTATCATAANTACGAATGTATGTGTATGTTATTATTTTCTTGTTATATTAATTTTTTATTTATTTTATTTATTTGTTCTGTCTTTGTAAGTATGTGCATGTGTGTACATCATGTACACACATGCACATACTTACAAAGACAGAACAAATAAATAAAATAAATAAAAAATTAATATAACAAGAAAATAATAACATACACATACATTCGTAGTCTTCCCTCCTTTTCTTCTTAATTTAGTGTCTTAAGTTCATGCTATGTAGGCTATCATAGAGCCCCAGACAGATTCAAATAGTTTTGAGGAGCCCCTCAGGTTATATTTAACCTTCTCCAAGTTCAGATACAGCATAAGATCTTTAAGCCATAGAGATGCATTAGGTGCTATCGAGGATTTCCATTCAAGTAGTATTCTTCTACGTGCTAATAGAGATGCAAAGGCTATACTGTCCTTAGTTTTCCTCCTCATCATTCGGTGGCCAGGGGGTACTCCAAAAATGGCAGTTTCTGCACATGGTGTCAATACCACGTCCAAGGCCTCAGTAAGGTGTTTGAAAATGCTTATCCAGTATCCTTGTAGGCGAGAACAAGATCAAAACATATGAGTCATGTTTGCTGGTGACATGTGGCATCTGTTACAGGTATCCGTAACATTTGGGTATATTTTGGAGAGTTTAGAGTTNGTGCTTTTCACACCTGTGAATACACATCAACCCCCTCCTATCGACGGATCTCACACCTACTTGGGATATCACACCTACTTGAGATCTCACACCTCGAACAAAGGGGAGGCGGGACTTAGCTCATTAGCATAAGTAGGGAGAGGTGTGACCTGTCACAGCACCTGTCACTTTCTATGCATACTAATGAGATTGAAGCGGGATGAATATTACTACTGTCCTTTATTCTGATAACACCTAATCTCTGCCACATAGAGAAGGCCCCATCAGTGTAAGGGGGGAGAAAGAGATGGTTGTTGCGAATGGGACTATGTATAGAGGATCCATGAAGTCCATGAGCCTTTTTGAATTGGGACCAAATTCTTAGGGTGGAAACAACAATCGGGTTATTTGAAAATTGACTCGGCCGGCTGGGTAATGTAGATGTGAGCAAAGCCAAGAGTGAGGTATTTGGACAGGATTTGGCTTCAAGCTCACACCAACTCAATGTTGGTTCTTTAGTCCATAGAATTAATTNATGTTTCTGTGAGACGGGAGACGGAATTGTAAATTCTTGAAAGCAAACCTTTTTCGGTTGTTAGAGTGTCCAGAATTGAGTCAATTAATGAATCCGGAGGGATATTGGGAAAGGAAGGGTTATTTAGTTTAACCCAGTTTCGGACCTGGAAGTAGCAAAATAGATGAGTGCCTGGGAGGCAAAGCTACCGAAAACATTGTTAATGTAAAGGTCCCTTACTCTGATAAGACCTAATCTCTGCCACATAGAGAAGGCCCCATCAGTGTAAGGGGGGAGAAAGACATGGTTGTTGCGAATGGGACTATGTATAGAGGATCCACAGAGTCCATGAGCCTTTCTGAATTGGGACCAAACTCAATGTTGGTTCCTTAGTCCATAGAATTACTGTGGATATTGGCTGCCCAATAGTAGTGTCTTATATTTGGAAGCGCTAATCCTCCTGTAGATCTATGCCTTTGTAAAAGCTCTTTCCTAATTCTAGGAGTCTTCCCTTGCCATAAAAAAGAGGAGATTAGTGTGTCTATTTTACGAAAAATTGATTTTGGTAGGAAGACTGGCAGACATTGAAAGAGGTACAGAAAGCGAGGGAGAACGTTCATTTTGATACAGTTTACCCTCCCAGCGATAGTTAAATGTAAATTATTCCACCTTTCCAAATCAGATTTGAGCTTGTCAATTAGTGGTGGGACGTTATCTTTGTAAAGGTCTGAGAGTTTTCCACTTATATTCATGCCTAAATACTTAAAATTACTCCTAGACATCTTTAAGGTGATGAGTCTATCGGGGATCTGAAGGGCCAGGTCATTTACAGGGAAACACTCACTCTTGGAAAAGTTTAGCTTGTACCCTGAGAAGGTTCCGAATCGGGTTAACAGATCTATTATCTGAGGAATGGTAGATATAGGGTTAGAAATTAACAATAGTAAATGGTCAGCGTATAACGAGAGTATGTGTTCAGAGCCATATCTGGTAATTCCTTGTGTAAAGCTGGCCGATTTAAGCGCAATTGATAGGGGTTCGATTGCCATGGCGAATAGTAACGGGCTTAGGGGGCAACCCTGGCGAGTACCTCTACCTAGTGTAAAACAATGAGAACTTATCCCGTTAGTACTCACTGAAGCCTTGGGTGAAGAGTATAACAATGCTATCCACGACACAAATTTGGATCCGAGGCTGAACCTCTTAAGGACCTCCAATAGAAAGCCCAAACACATTTTCATGGTCCGAGGAACAGGGTAGTGTGTGTGTTTGTGTTTGTGTGTGTGTGTGTGTGTGTGTGTGCGTGCGTGCGTGCGTGCGTGCGTGCGTGCGTGCGTGCGTGCGTGCGTGCGTGCGTGCGTGCGTGCGTGCGTGTGTGTGTGTGTGTGTGGCAAATATATACTACACATGCATTACTCAAATAGGACACAGGTGTGCATTGGGCACATAGCTGCATATGCACGTAACCACACGTGATCACAAATACACACACACACACACACACACAGAGAGCGAGAGGAGAGCTGCAGGTTTAAAATGTCACACCTTCCCCCATTGTGTAAAATTAGAAGCTAAAGACCACCTTGGCCAGGGGCGTAAAGTAGCTGGTTAAAATATGTGTGTTTGGGGGCTCCGGCCCCTTGGCCCTCCTTGCTCATTTTCACCTACATTAAGACTCATCTACACATCACTTGTATTTTGCAAAGAGGGTGACAAAATCTGTCAACATACTCAAAACAACTTTTTGAGGTAGTTTCAGTTAGGGGTCTCCAGGAGCACATTTATTCATGATGACATGCCGATAAAGTAAAATCTGACCTGATTCATGTGACCTATGATTTGAGTCAATGGTTCCCAATCGTTTTAGTCTGGACTGTACCCCCCCCCCCCCCGTCATACAAGCCCTAAACGTTTATATTGTTGGTTCCCACCGCTTGCATTGTTTTCAGCTTGTTCAGCAGTTGTGTGTGCGTGTGTGTGTGTGTGTGTGTGTGTGTGTGTGTGTGTGTGTGTGTGTGTGTGTGTGTGTTCCTTAGCCATTCTGCTGCTTTATTGATGAAATATAGGTTCCTTCAGTCTGATAACATAAAGGTGGATGAACAGATGAATGGACGGAGGAAAGGAGGGGGGGCAGACAGCTGAGTCCATGCAATTCAATCGGTTGAACTGGTATCTGAGATGGGAGGACCTGGTGAGGAGGCACTAAAGATAGAATCCACGCTCCCCCCCTGTCACACACGCCCCCCCACTCCAGAAGTTACCCATGTAGCTCATGTTTCAGCACTGCTGTCACCTTCACAACGTTCACAAAAAAATCACTGCAACACTTGTTGGTCAGTGCAGATGGCTGACAGTCCATAGTGAGATTCACTCAGGCATTTTAGCATCCACACTCAAAACTCCACCACTTTAAACTCTGAACCCTTTGATGATCTGCCATGTTTCTCATATGACTGGTTCTATTTATCTACTAATACATCTGTGTTTTGTGCCCATTGTCCATTGCTTAAGATAACATTTTACTTATCGTATAGACGCTGAATGAATTGACATCAATTGAGGCAATGTAAACAGCTTCCCCTGGAGACAATACTTACTTTTACTACATAACACATTTGCTAAATAATGATTCCTATAGTAAAACACATAATAATTAAACATTTTAATCTCCTTTTATTTATTCACTGTTGTTTTCAACCAAACACAATGTATTACATTTTGTTGGATGAAACAACATCCTGCTTTTTATTTAGCCCCACTCATTCCTTCACATCTCACCGTGTGTAGGACTTAACATGCATACGTTAACAGAGTCGTCTTACATGCCTGGGTCTATTTGTGGTGCTTTTCACACAGTAGACATGGTTTCTTTTCCTGGTCTGGCTCAGGACGTTACGTTTGAATGACTCAAGTCCAGTTCAAATCATAGGAATCCAGAGAAGGCTGCCTCCTGAGATAAGTGATTATTTTATAAGGCAATCACTCCCCTATGAGGTGAGGAAGTGATGTCTTGATATGTGACGTCATCAGCATCAATTTAAATAACTTGTGTCAAGGGGACTTGATAAACACCAACAAAAAGCACACTACAAAATATTCATAAAAAAGACCACACATCCACACCCAGTGTTTTTAACTCCCTTTCCTTTCAAAACAGGAAGTGAAAGGACAAAGAGGGACCTATAAGATGCTGTATAATGTACATAGAAACATTATACAGCCGTCAGTGACCAAGTCTCCCTGTTGTTCCTGGCGACACCCATGTGTGAATGTGTGAATGCATGTAGCCTTCAACTGTTCCCTGAAGGCTTTGATGCGAAAAATAATCTGCCACCAGACTGCAGGCCAGCTCTCAGAAGCTCAGTAAAATAGTGTGGAAATATATATTAACATTTCATCTGGAATCAGGTTGCAGAACTACAAACCTGCTCTTAACCACTGATGAACAACTTGGAAAATGGGATGCTAAAAGCTAGCAGCAGTTTACAATTAGATAAAGGTGATCTTGAATGCTACAATACTAATAAGTACATGTATTTAATACAAGGTTGTTGCAATGGATTTTTCGAATGCAATTTTGAAAGCACTAGCATCATGAGAGTATGAAACCGTTAGATTATTTTCACACAGCTTGTGCGATTCAGATGGAAACATTCTAAAAGATTCACAGTGTTCCCAGTTGCATAACTGTCCTTGTTGCCTGTTTCCCGGGGCAGCTGCAGGGTTCTGGGGGGTGGGGTGGGGGGTGTATGTGTGTGGGGATTGCTGAAGGATACAATGACAGTCTAAACTGGGATACTGGATCTCTGCCGCGGTGGCAAACGAACGACAGAACTAACTGGTCTGAATGAGCAAAAGACACACACAGCACATATCACAGTCAGCATGACCTTTGAGGTTTAAGGGGGGGGGGGGGTTGGTCAAAGATATAGTTGGGGAGCAGCGTTGTTCTCTATGAAAATACACTCATTTAGATGCTGCAGGTCTTTGATGGTAGTTCACAGCGTCAGCTCTGGTGTCACGCACAAAGTGTACCAATATTTTAGAGATGAAGCTTAAACCTGCATACATCATGATGCATCTTTGGTGTTTGTAAGTGATACATAATCACAAGGTTATGTGCTGTGGTTGCATGAATAATGTTGGTCCTACATTGACGTGAAGTGACACGTCACACTCCCCCTGGAGTCAGCAGGTCGTTGTGTCCCTGGGCAAGACACTTCCCCCCAAATTGCTCCTGTGGGGATTGTCCACAGTACTGAATGTAATGTAATGTAAGTCGCTTTGGATAAAAGCGTCTAACAAGTGACATGTAATAGTAATAATAAAAGTGTCCAACTCGTACAGGAGCAAACTTGTGGTTTTGATTGTGTTTAGAGTGGGTGAGTAACATGGCCTGACATTGAAAACTATTTGGAATGTCATGTAGGTGTGTCTGCAGGTCTCAGCTGACACTGTGGCCTGGGTGTAGAAACTCGGAGTGGCCATTTGCTATACATTCAATGACTTATGCCATGTTGCACATTATCCCGATTATTGTGCACTGCCACATATTGACTTTAAAGAAATCGTATTGCTTCCGCTAAGATTTTTTTTTGTTGGTTTTACGTTGTACCAAAGGCTGATCCAGGTTTTCTCCACCGTCCAAGTCTGTTTAAATGGTCTTTTGCATGAACCAGTCTTTAAACACTACCAGAGCCCATACTGTGTTCCTGTGAATGTTTACCTCCTGTCTCTCTGCTATCGCTCCTCAGAGGTCGCTCCTTGCTCCTCGATATCCTCGCTCCTGCATGCACAAATAAGCACCATGGAACGCTCCTTAAAATGGCACCCGAGCAACATCCGCTTCGAGCTAGGAGTGAGGAAATGACAAATAAGCAACTTG
Source organism: Notothenia coriiceps (assembly GCF_000735185.1). Classification (NCBI taxonomy): domain Eukaryota; kingdom Metazoa; phylum Chordata; class Actinopteri; order Perciformes; family Nototheniidae; genus Notothenia; species Notothenia coriiceps. Next base: position 13,437,203 of record NW_011369945.1, on the reverse strand, counting down.
GCATGGACACTTCTTCTGCTGTTTACCTTAGTGTTTACTTCCTGTCTGTCTTCTTTTGTTGATTTCTCTGACATCCAGCATCTTTTAACCGCTCTCCTTCTCTTGTTTTCTTTTTCTTTTCTTTTCTTTTCTGGAAACAGTAAAGGTTGGTTTTGTGTTTTGTGTTGGTTTTGTGCTCTCCACAAATATAGATGTGAATGTTTAATAAGTATTCTATGGTGTTTTCCGATGTAGTAAGTAAGTTGTATACTACTTCTATTGACATACACACTTCTTTCTGCAGATTGATATGACTGCACATAGTCCCTTCTCCCTTCTAAGCATCCATGTTAAGATACTGTAAGCTCCATGTTATCCTTAGCAGCGGTGTGATGGAGAATATTAACAACCTCTGAAATGTTCAAATTGACCAATCAAAAACAAGTATTCAACTAAGGCGTGTAATAAATGAAATATCATCAGCATAGCATGTAGCCCGATATTCTAATGGTAGATTAGATCAAAAGTACCATCAGGCATAGAACAGAGCTCTGTGGTGCACCAAACAAAGTACTAACTATTTCAAATAATCACCTGGGGATCATTGAAGGAGGAGTCATCAATTCTGAAAAAGATATAAACTGATATTTGAAGGACACCAAAACTAATCCCACTCTCCAGATTTGCCATGCCTTTGTCTCCTATGCACACAAAAAAATGCTGCCCTTTTCAAGGAGTGTTTTTGTCTCAGTCCGAGCTTCTTTGTTTCCCTTTCAAAGAACCGGGGCTGTATGACGTACGTTCTTTTGTTTTATTTTACCGAACACACAGAACGTACAACTAGCAAACTTTGAGGATACATTTTCTGAATTTGAGTGTATTTGATCAAAATGGCAGACTCTGACTTTAAGCAGCAACTCCAACTTGTGATGCCCTTTAGCCTGGATGTTCTGCTGGCCTTTTTTTCAGGACACTTTGTCACAAACCAACGCCCTTTTTTCTCTACACACGCAACTATACTCAAACTCTGTATTTATTTGCTTTCTGAAGAGCAACTGTGACGCTCAGTGGGAGGCTGCAGCACTGGCACCACCATCTTACTAATAGCTCAGAGCTGAGGGAGACCCAGGTGATGCAACAGAGCAGACAGCAAACAGTTGGGGACCTGAGACAGCAGCCACCTGTCGCTCAGAACGGCCACACCCGGTTAATCATTCATAAATGTAAGGCTTACTATAATTAAAATGGCTGAGTTATATTAAATTGTCCAACAGTATTTAGCAGCTGGCTGTAGACATGTTTATTTCTGCTGTACAGTGTTGCACTTTCATTCTGGGGAGAGATTTTGTGTGCAGCCACAAAGTTTACAGATGTGTAGTTAAGGTCAAAATGTAGGCGTAATCCCGAAATGGGCGAGTCCCGGGCTAGGGGGCCAGAAGTAGGGGCTTGAAAGTGGGGCCATTGGCCCTAAACTTTACAGGCCTGGCCCGTTTTAGCATTGCAGCTGGTGTGGTCCAACGGCAAGATGGTCTCTAGTTATTTAAAAAGAAAATGTAGGTGTGGGGTGGGTTGAGATAGTAATCGATGATTACAAATTAAATGTCACATTTTTGGACTCTGTTGCTTAAAGCCAGAGAGTTTTAAGGGAAGCTATCATGAAAACTGTGATTAACCTCTGAGCTCTTGTACTCTTGTGTTTGAGGGAAACCTGAATCTCATGTGAGGCTGCTGTCTGCGTCACAGAGAGTCTCAGCTCCACCGCACAATTTATACTTACTGTCACATGATGTGGGTGTGATTTAATATCTGTCTGTGGGTGGATTACTGACATATATCACATTACCAGTGGGGAGAGGGGGGGGGGAGGGGGTAATGATGCTGGCAATTGCACAGTAAAGACCTGAACTCAAAGTCTGACAAAGAGAGCCAGATCTAGTAAAAACCTGCAGTGAGCCCAGACTAAGAAATATACAGTATATTGGATAAAAAGCGATCCCAACCTCAAACATGTCAGGCAGGATATTTATTATGACATATGAATACACAAGACACACATACACATGACATGATGAGAAAGCTGTGCACTTACAAATAATGACACATTTAGATACAGACATATTTTGTTAAACACTTAACATTTGCCGTCCTGGCTTGCCAAATGTCTTCTGTTTGGTTAGCCGGTTACCATGCATTACTTACTAACATTCCAAACAGTGAGCTGTAACACACACCTTAAACTTGCATGCAAACACTTAAACTTATAAAAGGTTGGCAAGTTAGAGGGGTCAATGAAATCCAACCAGTAATGAATATTGTAATGATGTTATCTAAGACAAGTGTTTTTTTGACTCCTTAATCTGATGACAGACACAACTCCAGTTACTCTGCTCATCCACCCATAGGGGACAATTTCAGTGCAGTACACTGTGCATGCATGCCTACAATGTGTACATCAGAGCCACCTGCTGCTCTTTAACTGTCCAGCTGCAAGCAAACCTCCCTACACAGCAAAGATTCCAAATTAACATTTTTAAAATGCGTCTTTTGAAATTCTCTTTAATGTAATTGTATTATACTGTAAATACTGGACATTTGACATAATGATTGGTATATTAATTCAATGACAATTACATTCATACTCTGGATCCTATGTTGCCATTGTGCAAAGGGTGTGAGCCTTATTTACAGTCACTGTGTGAATACAAACCCACAGTGCATATGTTTGATAGAGTGTATGGGCTGCTGTCCACCTCTTCTGTCCTGCAGACAGCAGCTCTGAGCAGGCAGGAGTTGAAAGGTTGGTTTGCAGCTGTTTCTTGCTTCTCGTCTCGAGTGTTGTGTGAAGTTATCTTGCCTTTTAGAAACTCACCCGGGCATAGAAGCCCCCCTGTAACCAATCATATGAAGGGACCCCGAGTGTAGTGAGCCAATAGGAACAGAGTTCCAGGTATAAATACTAAAGCCCATCATGTTGAAGAGTTGGGCATCCCTACAATTGGTGAACAGGATCTGATCCCGGGACTGTTACTTCTTTCTTTTCTCCTAAGCAGGTAAACAAGCTTTTTGATAAATCCAATGGAAAAATTGTGGTGGTATTTATATATAAAGAATGAACAGAAACCTCTCCCTGAGCAAACCTCCCATTATCAAAATCATAGAGGAACATTTTTTGACTGGATATGTGTCAATCAGATTCCTCCATTGATGAACCCTGGAGCCATAGAAGCATTTTTCTATTATCACATTTCTGTGTTGGATTCCTGTTAAGCTTTGCACATTTTTTCCTGAACTGGAAACTAATAATTATTACTCTGATCGTTCTTCTATCGCTGCACTCTGTAGTGAAACTTTTCTTTGAAAGACTTGATGCTTGAATATCTGCAGCACTATACTGCAGTTTAAAGGCTAGTTTAGTATACAACAGTCAAGGGTCACTGAAACAGTTGTGACTGTCTGCTGTTGCTTATGCTGGCAGGGCAGACCTGAGGTGTGTCTTTGAATAGTTTAGGAGCGCTTGATTTAGCCATGGAACATGTGCAGCCATCTGTGAGGCATGCAACACTTTGACCTTTGAGCGCACCAGGTGTCATCAATCAACTGCACCTCAACTGACGGATTCTCACCTCGGACAGATATTCTGACTGATTCTGCAGCTGCAGCTCTGTTGATTGCAACTCCAAAATTATAAATTTTTTCAAAGTAATTTGTGTTAACTTCCAGTTCTACTCACTCAAATTAGTTCCACTTTGTGTTAATCATTTTTGTGTGATTTTCTTGCGGTGGAAATTAGGCATTTCATGTTCAATCAAAATGCAGGACACAATTACAATTACTGTACAAAACCATGTCTCAAGAACAATGGGAGAAGGCTATATCGTTTAGACTAAGTAAACATTTGTAAGCATTGAGTGTTTGAGCTATTTTTGGTCTTTAAAAAGTCGATTTAGTTAGAACCAATGTATTTTATCTTCCACTCATGTATTGCAGCGAAGGTCGACCACTAAGTTTGCATTATTCTAAGGCTGAACGAAGTGAGACAGAAGAGAAAATCCTTCATCATCATGTGCATGGCAAGAGGGGGCACAGCGTCACTATTTAAAATCACAGCTGTGAGGGAGAGACAGGCGGTGAGACAGTCTGAGGGGAGGGCTGCAGGAAGAAAAGCATGTAGACAGAACAGCTGACAGGGGGGGGGGGCGAGGGAGAGTGTGACAGTGAAGTAGAAAGACAGTGAAATTAGAGTAGAAAAAAGGAAGACAGAAGGACAGAATGAAAAGGTGTCTCCTCCTCACAAGAAGATTCATAGACAAGGCACTTGAAAGACTTGGAGAAATACCAGAGAATAAATATGGTATTCACTGTTATAGTCAAACAATGAAACCTGCCTTTTGAAGGGCTGTTTCTATAGTAGTCTTCTGTTTCTACACAATAAGGGAACAAAGTGCCAATAAATGCAGTCAGGACAAATTGTAACGAACAGTACAATTCTGGAATATAACAGGTCCTCTTCTCTTTTTCGTGTCTCTTCTCAGGTGGAGCAAGAATCGCAACCATGGCGAAGAATTGTCATAACGACTACAAGATGAAGTTCTCAGGGGACGAGGAGTTCCCCGACCTGTCCCTGCACAACAACCATATGGCTAAGGTACAACATCTACTCTGATATTGCTGCTCAATGGACACTCACCCGCAATACACCAACCAAAGTCTCTTCATTGTTATCATTGTGCTGAGATACTTCATAGAACACAGCATGCACTAAAAGACATCATGTGACTGTATAAACACTGACCTGCGTGTCATCTGCTGTAGGTGCTGACCAAGGAGATTTATGCCAAGCTGAGGGGAAAGTCTACCCCCAGCGGCTTCACCGTGGATGATGTCATCCAGACAGGTGTTGACAACCCTGGTAAGAAGGAGCATCGACATTCAGCAATCAGGATCGACATTAACACACGCCAGAATATTTTGTTTTTACAGACATAAATGAAGTGAATTAACAACTATATGCAGCCAAATATGAGTTGTGAATATGTACTGATTATGGATTGTTGCTGAAGCCCACCATGCTAGCATTGATCACTACCTCTGAGGTGACACAGGACTTTTGTTCAATCTTTAGGGTTTGGGGCTAAAGTTCTGGCATGTTTTTTAGTAAGGTCTTTTGGTATCCAAGAATTTGTTAGCAAATGGGGTAGGCCTACAGGGGTGAGAGGATCTAACAATATTTCTACAAAGTTATAAATATTGAAAGTTGAACTAGCTAACTAGCTAGCATTGTTACCAACTCCCTTGTCATCCCTCTTGTTCAAAAGGTCACCCCTTCATCATGACTGTTGGTTGCGTTGCTGGTGACGAGGAGTCCTATGAAGCCTTCAAGGAGCTGCTGGACCCCATCATCTCTGACCGTCATGGTGGATACAAGCCCACCGACAAGCATGCGACCGACCTGAACTTCGAGAACCTGAAGGTGAGCTGCATGACCTGCATGATGATATTGTTAGAGATAGATGTGTATAAAATCAGAAGGAAGGAAACATACCTATTGACCAGCTACCAAATTAATGACTCTTAGTTTGTTGATTGTAAAACCAATTGCTGGTTACTTCTATGGCCACACCAAGGCATGATTGAGTTGAATAACTCCAGACACTGTTCATTGGCCAACATAATAATAAGTACATTTACTCATAAAACGTTCATAAGGTCCAGCTCCTCACACAAGTGCAAGTCAATACAAATAATGTATCTATTTTGTTTATCTGTCCTTTCTCTAAGGGAGGTGACGACCTGGACCCCAACTACGTGCTGTCCAGCCGTGTGCGTACCGGCCGCAGCATCAAGGGATTCACCCTGCCCCCCCACAACAGCCGTGGCGAGCGCAGAGGCATTGAGAAGCTGTCCATTGAGGGTGAATGTCAACCTAATGACAATAATCTATCAATCTTACACAAATGTTTGTAGAAGGCAAGATGTATTTGTCAGAGGCTGACTCCTTTTCCTGTGTGCCTTCCTTGGTTCTTTCAGCTCTGGCCAGCCTGGATGGTGAGTTCAAGGGAAAGTACTACCCCCTGAGTGGCATGACCGACGCCGAGCAGGACCTGCTGATCAACGATCACTTCTTGTTTGACAAGCCTGTGTCCCCCCTGCTGACCTGCGCCGGAATGGCCCGTGACTGGCCCGACGGCAGAGGCATCTGGTGAGAGACACTCAGACACATAATGGAAATGAAATAGAAAAACGTATAACAAATTCAACTTTATTCCCAGATAAACAGGTTTATGTGCCTATGTAAACTCAAAAATACAAACTCTAAACAAACCCCATCCTGGAGCTCCCATCTGCCATTCCAAAGCCAACCTTTAAAACTAACACCATCTGTCTCTTTTGTCTCACCACCGTAATGTGAAAATCCTGATTATTCCGGCTTTTAAACATCTGTTAAAGTGTGTCATGAATAATTAAGCACAGTATGTAAAGCTGCAGCACAACTCCCCTTTAACATTTATGTCCTTTAAATCCACCACTGTGTAGCTCAGATTATCCAGTTTACAGGACACATGTTAGAAATGTCCGTCAAGATTCTGCGGGGCACTTTGGTAAACATTTCACCATCATTGTCCTACTTAAATTAAAACTGAGCTGGATTTCTTCCTCCAGGCACAACGACAACAAGACCTTCCTGGTCTGGGTGAACGAGGAGGATCATCTGCGTGTCATCTCCATGCAGCAGGGCGGCAACATGAAGGAGGTCTTCAGACGCTTCTGCGTTGGTCTGCAGAACGTAATGCAAAAAACATCACAGATTTTTGTATTTAAATAAAGTCAAGCAGACAATTAAATATGCACAATTAAACTTGGAGCAAGAGTTAAAGCCATTTAAAATGATATTTTAAACATTTTCATAAAGACCTTACATTGCTGTTTTTATTTCTTCATTATTAATAGATAGGACTGTTTAGCGTTTAGCTACATCAGACTGGTTGTATTTAAACCATGATGCATTATTAATGCCCTTTATCCTCTACACTGGTCAGATTGAGGGGATCTTCAAGAAGCACAACCATGGCTTCATGTGGAACGAGCATCTGGGCTACATCCTGACCTGCCCCTCCAACCTGGGAACCGGCCTGCGCGGTGGAGTGCACGTCAAACTGCCCAAGCTCAGCACACACGCCAAGTTCGAGGAGATCCTGACCAGACTGCGTCTGCAGAAGCGTGGAACAGGTACTAACAAAATGAAATTGAAATGGTTCAGTCTCAGAGTTTACAAGCTAATATTTTCAGAGGCGCTGCAGGCTTACATTTAACACTGTTGGATGGGAAAGATAAAGCTATCAGCAAAAGTAGCATTTTTATATGAACAAAAAGTTATAGAAATGAAAAAACATGGATTAAAATAAGATGTTTTCATTCATTATGTTATCTTTACAAATTGCTATTGAAAAGGCTGCCATAGTTTGTTTTAGGATTAGAAACCTTATAGGCTTCCTGAAATGCATTATTCTTTAAGATTTGCTCTTTGTGTTTCGGTTAATAGCAATATTATCTTCCCGCTCGCTTACCTAATGGATCGTATGCACCTACATATTCAGAGATACATCTTCAGGGTGTAGTCAGTTTGCATTTCTTTCCTGCCAAAACTCAAGGAATCTGACGATTGAATTAATGAGAAATGTTGGTTGAACATACATTAAAGAAGCCTTCTTACAAAGTTTCAACAAGTCTCAGGGGCTGGAGAGGGGATGTTTCCATGTGTTGGACAGAGGCCTCATTCCTCTTCCTTCTTCTCCCGCAGGTGGTGTGGACACAGCCTCCGTGGGTGGTGTGTTCGACATCTCCAACGCTGACCGTCTGGGCTCCTCCGAGGTGGCCCAGGTGCAGATGGTGGTTGATGGTGTCAAGCTGATGGTTGAGATGGAGAAGAAGCTGGAGAAGGGAGAGTCCATCGATGGCATGATCCCCGCCCAGAAGTAAAGCGGAACAGACAACCAATTACTCACTGACTGTCTGTGGAATTTGTTTTACTTCGTAAAACGGGTAGCTTGTTGTAAAGTTATCTTACTGATTTCGGCCAACTGGCTACTTTCTGCCTACTTCTTTTCCATCTGCTTCTTCCTTTCTTACTTCTGATAACCCACTCCCAACTTCCTGTCACTTTAACCTCTCCACATCTTCTCTGTAACATCCTGGGATCAATCCATGCATAGTCTGATCATGGCTATGTGTGCGTACCTAAAACTAATTTTTTTGGTTGTGAATTATAACTGGATGATTAAACTATGCCCCATGTAACAATCAAACTTTCTCTCTCATGTTTTATTGTATTTGAAACGTACATGAATATCTTGCAACTACTCCAAACTGAATGACGGTGATATGTATAGGCCTACATCATGTAAGATAACAAAATGTATATTAGCTTTGAACTTCCCTCACACATACACCGTAGCCAACAACAATTCAGCGATACCACAAAGACCCTGGTGGAATGCCACATTGGAGACAACATCCATAACAGAAGAAATAAGATAGACACTGAAATGATAGAGGTTGAAAGTCTTTATTTATGTGTCACACATTATTTCCAAGGAGACATGCAGGATTGCAGGTCGATCCTTTCCATATTTCAGCCCATTAGTTACGTTTTTTTGATAACAGCACGGCTTCAAACACACTATACAACAGAACTCTAGCCTTAAAGCACGGCTCTAACTGCATCTACAGAACAGGTTCAGAGTGAAGCCCAGTTGGACCAGAAAGAAGAAAAATAAAATATCTAGCCCTAAATCACAGCTTCACATTTTCAGACCGTCATGGATACCTGCTGCAGCTAAAACCTCCCATTTGACATTCCTGTAGACCTCACAGCCGTAAAGATCCAAACTGCTGTTCCTCCAGCTCTTCCTGTCACTGATCAGTGTCCTGTTAGGTGCTGCATACTTTAAAAGTACAAGTTACCATTTCTTGGCATTGTAGAACAACAATACAAGTACAACATCCTTTGGGTTTTGGAGTCGTCAGTGTGAGTGTATGATCAATGAAGCACTCTGTGTATTTTTGTTGAATCTTGGTAGCAAAGTTTTTTTATAAAAGAACATCTTATTTTTGAAAGATCTTAAACCTTCATCACGTTGCATGCTTTTAATTTATTTTCGGCAGGAAACTGATTGATTAACAGCCAAACATCTCGTACAGCCATACTGGAATTTGATCTCAGTGCTGCAGCCTGATTGGTCGACGAAGGTTTAAAGTTTGTAGCGTGGCTGAGGTTAAGAACTAAACCATTTGTTATGGCCATAGTGATTTATCTGTACCTCAGTTTCATTATCTGACTTTGTCACCTCACTGAATCCTGAGGAAGAAAGACATTCAGAAGGTCAATCATGGGCATTATGTGTGAGACTATGTGGAATTAATAAAAACAGACATTGCAGTACAATGCATTCCTGGCAACAAAAAAGTGCTCAATGAGTTTTAACAACATATCAGCGACATCAAAAAGAAAATGAAACAAGGAGCCCTGTTGAGTGGAGGCTTATTCCAGTAGGTTCTCAGGTGTGTGGCTGTATTGCACTACATTTGAGGGGAAAAAATAAGACGGTGGCGTTCTGAATTATTTGTTTAAATGTTATTAAGATAAAAACTGGAACCAGTCAAGAAAAAAGCCATGCTATTTCACCAGTAATTAATAAATGTTTTAACCATTTGTGGCACACAATTATTATTATTATTAGTTGTCTTGGCACTCAGTGAAAGCATTTGGATATGTGCATGGAATTTCTTTTTAATTTTTTTTTAATGGGTAGACAATTCATTAGTTACATTTAAAAATGACTGCATTTCATTTAAATAACCTTTAAATTAGCACATATTGGACTCAGAATAATGCATTCTGATTGGCTGAACAAAACCTGCCTATCTAAACTAAATTGAGTAAACCTGCTGAGTGGAAAATAATGTAAGTGACTATCGGTTTCCCCTGTGTAGGTCAAATAAGAACAATAACAGTGCCTACTTGTGTAATAAGAACACCAATCAAACATTACACTTTAAACCAAAAACATGTTGTGTCATTTTACATTTTTCTAGAGGAGTTTTGCTTGTTAATAAAGGTAGCATGGGACAACACATTGGGCAAAGTAACATATATGTAAATAGCAGAGCACAGTGATCAGTTTATCAAGAACAACACTTCAGAGGGGTCCTGTGACCTTTAGACAGCGCGGCTCCTCTGTCAGCAGCTCCAGCAGAGTGGAGCAGGCAGAGAGGCAGCACTGGACCAGAGAGGGGGAAAACTAACATCCAAATCCCAACTGAGCACTAACTGGGAGCAATGTATGGGCAGACAGGCTGTGACGCTTCATTCAATCCGTCACAAGTCTCTGTATTTCTGCATGTCTCCCTCTAGAGGCCGGTGGTGGGACTGCGGCCTCACCTCTGAAATATGTCACGTCTGCTCCCGACAACAGATGTCTAACTTCTGCCCATTTAAAAAAAGCATTAGAGGGAAGATAAACTTAAAAGACAAACATTAAAACATCTCTTTAAGTAGCAGCTCTTTAAAAAGGAATGATGACAACAAATATGGTACAATAGGAATAACATGTCAACAATAATCAGTCTCCATCGTTCTCAGCAACATCCTTACATCAAACATGAAGTTGTGATAAAAAATAAAAAGACTCCATGGGCTCAAATAATATGGAGGTGTGTTTCAAGCAGGGGTCAGAGGTCACTGACAGCTCCAATGTCAAAGGTCACCATAAGTCTGCCGATGGCGGTCTGTCCGTGCATCCGTTGGTCTGGCTGTGATTGGTGGCATCAGAGGAAGAGGGTCTTTGGCGGAGGCGAGGCATCTCTAGCTAAATCAGATGAGGCAGAGCCCAGGGATGAAGAGGAGGAGGCAACCTTCCTCTTCATCCCTCCTCTAGTATCAAGCTGTCCTGTCTGTGATTTGTCCGCCCCGCCTCCAGCCGCCCTCAGAGCTCCAGCTCTTTGGACACTTTGGTGGCGATGTCTCTGAAGGCTAGCGGCGCCCCCCACAGGCGCTTGAACCTCACCCCACTGCTCTGGCCCAGCCCGCTGGGCAGCTGGCAAACCTCGGCCTCGAAGGCCACGCGGGCGCCCGCTGCTCCATGGGTGCAGGACAGCAGGAAGGGCCCGGCCAGGTGCACCTGGCAGCCGCATCCCTGCGCCGCCTCACGCAGCGCCAGCACCACCTCGGCCGGGTCCCGAGGGCTCCGCACCCTCACATCCCATCCGCTTCGGGGGGTCCGGGGCTCTGCCGCCTTCTGATGCCCAGATAGATGGCGACTGGAAGTGGGGGGGGGTGTTGGGAGGACGAAAATAGAGGATGGAAAGTGAAATGTAGGAAGATTTAAAAGAAAAAGAGAGGGAGAGGGTGGTGTGGGAATAACAGCAGGAAGGGTGGATGGTGAGGGGTGAGGGGTGAGGGGAGCAGGAGATCAGATATGAAGGAGCAGGAGTGCAGGACGAATGGGAGTGAATGGGGTTTCAGTGTAAGTGAGATGAATAAGTGATGGAAGTGTATGGTTGTGTGAATGTATGAGTGGTAAGGGAAACGGGGAGGGAAAGAAAATAGATTAATATCATACATTATTGTATTTTTATACCTCTACAGTACATAGAAATCTAGGTCACAGAAAGGTACTCTCTATTTTTTATTCTATTCAATCAACGTTAAAATGTATTTTTCATGTGAGGGATATAGGGCAATCTAGGATTAATAATACATGTATATTGTTCTATAGAACCAATGACACACATACATTCATAAAATCACACCAAACACTAATGGAGAATAAAATAAAAATGGAGGTAAAGAGACAGGCACTGAGCTGCTGTTTAACACAATAAAAGATCATTTCATTCAGGTGACAGTTACGCACATATCTATAACGCATTCAAAACATTCCTGTCATGCGTTATTATTTAGTATTTATAAGCCCTCAGCAATAATCATAATGCCTTATAATTATAATAATGACTTATAGGATTATGAATGTATTTCAAGTGTGTTTTCATGCATTATAGACATCATATATTGATTTCTCTTGAAATCAAAAGGATCATCTACCACAAAGGACCCACAGTGTGTTAGCTTCTGTTAACCTGCTGCTGTTTACCTGCTGACAGTCACCTGAGACTGGGCTGAAGCAGCTGAGGCCCAGAGGAATTACACACACCTTTAGTCACATAATGATAATGATAACCCTGAAAACATATAGTATTCATAAGATGAGAGTCCGAAAGTAATACCAATGTAGGTTTTGTTAATACTTTTGTTGCATGTAACCCATAAATGAAAATGAAATAACTGAGTAATCTAACAATGTGGTTCATTTCTGTTTCAGTATTGTGTCTAATCACTGTCTCTAGCCATACACATATAGCTGGATAATAGCTTTCTTGACACTGTTGTGTAGGATATATATATTTTTTCAAAGTAAAGCTTGAAAATCCAAGCAAAATTAAATAGTTATAACTTTTAATTGTAATGAGAACACACATTTAATAGTCATAATCAGACTTTTGTCTTAAATCTGTCTTTCTTGCTAATGGGTAGTGGGTAGTGATGATTATCCTTTTATAGCAAGGATATGAAGTTGATGTTTCTTGCTTTGATAGATCTAGTACAGAGAGATCTGAGCAATGACAAAGTGCAACGGTGTTGACCACACAGTGTGCGTTCTCTGAGGGAACACTTCCCAATCCTTTTGACTGTATTTCCTTGTGTCCTCCCCACATGCAAGACAAAAAGATCACCACAAAAAAAGGTAGTATAATTCAGGATCTGTGCTGTAAACGTAATCCAGTTCCCATGTTGAATCACATGACCTAGTGTGACTCCATGTAGACTTCTGACGTCACAATGTCACACCTAAAAATGAAAACATTTACAGCTGCAGCGCGGACACACATTTCTCTGTACAAAGTATATCCTTACATTATTTTTACAATTAAAGTAAAGTGTACCTGCCTTTTTACTAACAGTCAGGTAGAGGTTAAAAGGTTTTTTGAACATTAAACATTTCTTGCTTATTGATAACTCTCTAATGTCTGTATGGTTAGTAGCTGGAGCCGGAAGCTTGTTAGCTTAGCGTTACTAAGTCTGAACAGAGGAAAGTATAACAATGTTTTTGTGGAAACATTGTGTCAATACTAAATATATTCTTATATAAACTACTTATCAAAGACACATTTTACTTTTTGGTAACAACTGCTTTTTAATGAAATACTAGATTGTGCCGTGTGTTTTTTAAGGAGGCTAGCGATACTGTCAAGACATGTGTCAAAGTTAAGTCACAGATGGAAACTAAGGCCCAATCCCAAACCGCCCCCTACACCCTACCCCTCCGTTTGCGCGTTCGCATGGAGGGTCTGCCACATTAAGTGCTGTTCCAAACCAACGAGTGTGGAGCGGTGTGGAGGGGAATTGGGCCATCAAGCCCTCAAACAGCGAGTCTGCAGCGGTGCTGACTTGAGACCGGTCTCTACCTGACCGCCGGAGTCACGCTGTGTGTGTCCGTCAGGAAACAAGCTGTTTACAAGTAGTTCCAGCAAACATCCACTGATAAACTGCGATGTGAACAACCTCATGATAACCTCATAAGTTGTAACTTAGGATCATACCTGTGTTTAGTCTAGAAGAAGGTAAATGTGTGCATTTTATTATAAAGTTGTGTATATTTACAGACTGTTGCTAAAACTAAGAAGCTTATAAACATCAGGTTTAAAACTAAAAGAGCTTTACAAAAAAGTAACACAATTAAAGATGTTTGGAGTTTTATTTGAGTTATTAATTTACATTTTTTGTCTAAGAGATGCTGATTTGAAACCGTTGTTACATACAGTTACGGCATTTCCTGTTTCTGCCGGAGAGAGGGGAGGCCGCCCCAAAGCTTGCCGCTGTATTTACTCCCTCCATCTGACAGGAGGGAGCCTCGTTGAGCTGCGAGTGTGGCTACAGACAGAGTTCACTCCGTCACGGGGGGGGAGTGTGTAGGGTAGGTTGTAGGGCGTGGTTTGGGATTGGGCCAAATAAAATACAGAAATAGTGCTGAAAAATTAGTCTTAGTAGATATATGTTATCACCAGTGGGTGGGCCGTTCAGGGCCAGCAATGGCCTTCTCCTGCTGGGCCTAAACATCACAGGTCAGCTAATAATATAAATCTAAATTTTTGATATATTCTTTTCCAGACAATATGTATTAAAAAATTATTGCCTGTAGTCCTATTTCTCCTTCATTTCATTAGCTTTCCTCTTGGTCTGCGGCTGGACTTCCAGCCCTGACAGCACGAGATCTGGAAAGGGTTGGCCTTTATGTTAGATGCTTTTATTCCAAATCATACTTTCAGCCGACTAACTCGTGTTTTGGGCCAGGGTCCAAGAAATCTGCCCTTTAGGCTTCCAGAATCAACAGTCGCGGTTCGCCGTGTAGATTAAGAGGTGAACGGTATAACAAATCACTCGCGGCGTTAAACCATATCAGATTTTTGAGGTTGGCGACCAAACCGGGCCAGGCTAGCAGGCGAGCTACGCACTGACGTCTTAGGCCGGACGTGCACGTCTTTTGCGATGTGGATATGCCTATTAGAGGCAGAGCTATGTAGACGAACTATTGAAGAACGAGCGTATTGTGCAGATTTCGACAAGCAGTTCTATTTCAACCACAATGGCTGAGGCGAGAAGAGGTCTGTATATTTGGCGAATATGAGTACGAGCTACATTTTGTGTACGCAACTTTTCTCAAGAAAAGCGCTAGACATTTGTGAGGAAGAGAACCGGCCTATCTTACGCTATCGAGCCTATCAGCAGCGTGGGTAAGGGTTTTGTCCGATTTCGGATGCACAGATATAGCGGGTACCCCTGGCTTCAAGCCTCCCCGAGAGGCCACTGGCAAATTGACTGCTGGATTGGCAGCTATTTGCAAGCGCGATTTGGTGTTTGGCCGCCACACGATTTCTGCAAACTGAGTTAGTCTAACCCCAAGGGCAGGCAACGAAGACACCAAAGCACGCTGGTCACTTACAAGCAGCTTATGAAACTTTGGGGACACCCGAGTGGATCTACCAGCTCAAGCGAACAAAGTGCGGCCGGGACACCGCGAGCTCCACCAACCTGAAAGGGTGAACAAAAATAGGGAAATATTGAAAAGACTGATTGATGTGTGCTAGGGTTTGGGTGAACAGGCACTTTCATTTAGATGACACGATGGAAGTCTACGACGCGCGTCTACCCCTGTCCTCGCTGGTCGACAGTTTCTCTCCGCGCACGAGGCCACCGTTGTCCACATTGCTACCCTTTTGCTTGGGGAAGTGCCGGCGGATTGGTGTCAACTGTATTCGTATTTGGTGTTTGTATGTCCACCACCCTACGCGACTCTTGTGGGAAAAAGAGCTTGAGGTTTGTCTCTTATACCACACGCGGCGCCACAACCGGAGCACCACCCACAACGCCACACTGGGGGCGTGGGCGACGGGGTTGAGGCGATGCCAATGACGCGCTGCTTTTCGAAACACACCCTCTTGGCGCGGGCACACCCACCCCCCCGATTTGGTACCTCTCTCACACGGCTTGGGAACGAACATATCTCGCGCGCCGCTGGAAAGGTCTGGATGTCCCGACACACACGCAACACGGCCCGTGCAACACACACAAACATCACGGGAACCTACTTCGACACACAGTATCTTGTATTTGTCTGCTTTTGGTTTCTGTTTTTGGCGCGCGCTAACCACAGGACTTTCCACTTCAGGGGGCACACCCCCGATCGCCAATGCGCCTGGGAGTTCCAGCGAAACACGAGGAACACCCGACACACGTCTTGCCGAGCTTCCTTCCTTCCCTTTTGCCTTTGCCTCGCGAGACAAAACACTAGAGCTTTGCTATTACCACACCCTGCTCTCACAAAGGCGAGGAAGTTGTTTATCTGGCCGCCGTCCGGCAAACTACAACAACGACCCTGCACACTCTATCCGCCTACCTTGCCCCTGAAGTGATGTGGTATGTAAGAGATCTATATATATATGGCGCACGACATTCAAAAACACCGCAACCCTTTTGTCCGCTCTTGCTTACTGCGTGCGACCGACACCACGACCCAGCACGTGCGGTCACATTACAGCATATGTCTCTGTGTCTCTTGTGGGTCCCTTGTCTGTCACTGCTTGACCGACACCAGGCTGTCCCCAGGAGCGCGTGTTTTGTGGTGCGAGATTTTGAAGACACCCTGCTACACAGCCGCGGCAAGGCCGACGCTGATGGACGATGGCCGGGGCTCTCTTATACCTTTTCAGCGTCTTTCTGGCAGGACTCCACCCCTGAATGCTACCGCCTCCTCGTTAGAGTATAGTTAATGGGTTGTGGGCACGTAAGTTGATTGATGGGGCGCAGACCGGCTCACTCGGCCATTCCCTCGATCTTAAATTTGGGTGTGCAGGCTATATAGTTAAGGGAGAGGGCAGCCGTATTTGTGTTCCTTTATTTCATTCACTGTCTAACGCCACCTGACCCACATTTAAGTACCTCACTCCCCAGGGGGCCCCTTCCAAGAAGACAATAACACCAATAGTCAAGGGCTTTTTTTGGGTGACACAACCTCCAACATAGAGGCCTCCCTTCTGCACGCCCTTTCTTTCTTAACAATGGCAGATGCTACCCATAAGCGCACACACAAAACGCTGGCCATCCACCACTTCTGCAGCCCGTCCGGCGGCGTTCGCTAGATGGGTGAGTCAGCCGAACGGGCGGTGGCAATAGTGTATACATTCGAGATTTGTGTTTCATAATTTGGGTGCATCGTGTGAGCAGAGAGTTTCCCTAAAGGCAGGGCTGTTGAACCACATACCCCTCGGAACATCATCCGAGTATGCATTGTGTAGAGGACCTACTGATGCTTCACGCGCCCCTGACCTCTGGATTTATATGCACTTGTCTGGAGTTTGATTTTTCTTGAGTATTATCTTTGACCCAAACCATTACTATCAATGTGTGTATTTTTTTTAAAGTCTATATCAGCCGGTTAGTGGGCGTCTGTGTGGGAAGTGGAGCATCACAGCGCATGCCACATCCGACAAATTTACAACGACTCCAAGGGCTCGAAAAGGGTTAGATATGCAGGGTGTTGCGTGCCAGCCCAACGGCCTTGACACGCAGTTGTCAGATCCCTAGAGCACAAGTTGACGGTGAGGAGACAGGTGCAAGCGTGTCTCCGCATACAGATGTCCACCACGCGGGTGGCATAGACACGAGAAGCGCCAGCATTCGAGAAGAGAGTGGTCCCAAACGCACGCAGAGGCACATACGTACATCAGCAAGGAGGAAGCATCCGCCTATGCGTAGCATACTATGTCGATTAATTCAACTCCGACAGCAATTGAGTTGTTGCTGCGACACACATCTATGGTGCTGCTATACAGGCATTAATGTGCCTTGGGAATACATTATCAGACAGAGAACAAACATTCGAACTGTACATTCTGCCTGCAAGGGTGAACGAGTCTGTTTGACACAAATAAGAGCGACAGGGTCAGTTAAGTCAGAGGTCTACCACCACCGCGGACGCATCACACAATTCCCGCGCACGCAGAGGCCCAGCGTACACACAAGAGAGCCTTCGGCCAACTCACTAACACAGATCAACACGCAACAACTGCACTCGATCTGCGTGCCGGCTAAAAACAGAACAGACCTCCGCTAAATCGTATTAAACAATTAAGATCGACCTCTTCTTCGGACGGGACCACGTCCACAATTTCCGAGCAAGTATCCAGATGAGATTCCTCCACATACCCACGCTAGACAATCGGAACGACAGAGCGATGGGCACGCTTACACACTTTCGAACTGGTGACAGGCCAAATTAACACAGACTCATCGGAACACTGGTCGTTCTATCTGGCTATCAAAAACAGAAGCTGAGAAGGGAAAGTAGGCTATATGATTTTCTCTTCATGTCCCACTTATAGCACGCCTAAGAATTCCTTAAAGCAGGAGATCTGATAGAGAGCATTGGGGTCTCAGCTTTAACATTGCATTTGTGGCAGGGCTATGCGAGACCCTGTTCACTGCTTCTTGTCGAGCGCGGTCATGTCTCGCCACTGAAGCGAATTAATTGAACCTAATGTCCAGAAATCTACTGCAACGGACAGACTAGGCTTTCATCCAAGTAGCCTTCATGTCTATAGAAAATGAGAAATGGTGACAGAGACGTATAGAAAACGGTAAGTGAAACGTGATTAAGTGTTCAACGAAAGACATTGGAAGTATGATCTTGATATGTGTGAGATATTGGATTTTTTTTTCAAATGAATACACTAATTGCTTTTAGTACTAGCATTTTATTTTTTATTTTATTTTTATATATTTTTGTCATTTTTTGATTTCGTTAATATTAAATCAATATTAACGAAAATAATATATATGTAATTAAAATGACAATATATAAAAAATAATGTTTGATGCTTCTGCCAGAGAGATATAGAGATGTGTGTGGCGCACTGGCTCAGCTGTGCCAGTAAAAGTACTTCAATGGAGCACGTTTGACATTGTGTATTGTTGTTATCAAGGTGCCTTTTACTCAATCAAGAGGGGGACATTCAGTGCTAGGAATACACTTTCACCCAACTGTCGCAAAAATATATCCTCATTGAAACAAATGCAAATATTTGTTTGTTTTATTTTATTTTCAGTGAATAGTTTGTGTCCTTTATCGTCACGTTTCTTAAATGAAACTGCTTTGGGTGCGACAATGCGCTGTTTAGTGAACAAACTTGGTTTGGTGGACTTAATAAAACTTTGTAGACTAATGCCTTAAAAGCCCCTTTTATTTTTAAGTTTTGACCGTATCCAAGCGATCTTAAAGCTGGTAGTTTAACACTCTTAATTGTAAATGCGGATATATTGATTATAAATGCTTCGGAAATATTAATATAACTCTGTTGTACTTGACTATGTTAAGGTGATGCAACGCCCGGTTATACTGCGTTTCTGTCTAAATGTATAGTTTCTAGAGCCATGGCGTCATAATGATGGTATTAAGAGGTGGAATAATTCAGGTAGGACTGTGTAGGACATCACTGAAGGCCTAGGTGTGAAATGCACGGCCCGCCACTGGTTATCACAATATTCATCTTATCACAGACTGTTCAAAACGGAATTATATCTTATTTAGACTTAATGTAGATTGATTCATAAATGAAGAAGAGTTGGCTGCCTGTAACACTGAGAATGTAATTGTATTCTATGGTTGCATTCTGGTTGTCGGTGTCGGACAAAGCGTAAATGTGGACTCACCTTGTGACCGGAGATCTGCTGATTCTCTCAGGTTCGTCTGTGACCCTCAAGAGGAAGAAAAACGTATCCGTTAGGAATCAATAGGCCTGTTGACATCAACCTCTCCCCCTTCCTGTTTAATGCAATAGCTGCATGGCTACATCAGTCATCAACAACAATCACAACACAAAACACAACAACGTGTCTTCAAACCACAGATGGGTCCTCACAACTACACTCAGCACACAGGAACATCAGATGAACGTGAAACAACAAAATGTCAAAGTCACCAACAAACAAATGAGCGGTGGCCGGACTCACATGCATACAAATCTGATGCATATTAAAGCACACATTGTGTGTTAAAAGAGGACACCAGACTCATTTAGAAAAATATAACAAGCATTCTACTATTGTCTGTACATGGTTGTAATGCTGTCCTAGCTAATATGTTGATGTGGGACTATCGTCTGTACAGGCATGGTGTGAGATGCTACAGCGCCTCTCTCCAGAACTGTGTTTCTTCCTTCTGATAGGAACACACTGATATAGTATCAGCTGTCATGTCTGATACAGTATGATGCACAGTTTTGCCACGTGTAAAATAAATATAATACTGTACAATTTAGCTCTTTGTCTGATCAGATTAAAGGTTTTATTTAGTCTTTGTACCTGCATTTCACAACTTTGGTTTGATGCATTTTGACTGACACATGTTTTTATTTGGTATGGTTTATGGTACAATGATGGCAACATTGAAAAATGTAACCTTCTACTATGCTTAAAATACAATTGTTGTTGAATCCTTTATGATGTGGTCCCCTGCTTCCCCAAGTGTCTACCTTCAGGACCCTGAGGGTGACCAGATTTGAACAGAGCAGCCTGATGTTAGCACACATTTCTGACACTCTCTATTGTGTTGGTTTGTTAGTTGTGCTCTATTTTTCTATTTACTGTATTCAGGCACTTCTATTCTTACTCTCCCTACATTTGAAAATCACCTGGGATGTTCCTTTTTTGTCCTTTCTTGAGGGCCATGCTGACAAGTCTAATCTTCTAATCAAACGGTGTGTAGCTTTGAAATTCTTTGCAATTTACAGAATGGAATATTGCATTTCACATGCCACACACATCCAGATGTATGAGCTCATGCCTGCTGTAGGTTTGTATTCAAGTTTCTTCTAAAGAACTATTTACTCGACACAGCAGACTCCAGCTACAGGAGTTTGAGGCTTCTTATTGCACTTCCCTTGTATGGCCACCAGGGGCCACTGTTGGTGTTTTCTGTAGCTACCAACCTGGCAACCTGATGTCTTGTCCAGGAACTGGTGGCTGTCTGGAGAATTGAGCAGTAAAATATATGTACAAAAATAAGGATTTAGTGAAAGTGTCTCTAATGTGACCCTGGCTCAGATGTTTGTACTCTCACCTCTCTTAAAGTACATGGAGAAATCCCTGATAATCCACACAATCAATAAATGGGATGAGAATTATCATTTATACATTTATAAAATAAAAAAATTACCCAGCAAACATATTGATGGTAATTCCTGTCGGATCAGGAATAATAAACTTCATTACAGCAAATCTGTTGGTAATATTTGACTAGTAACACAAACATTTTGTAGAACAAATAGCTACTCAAATATTTTTAAAAGCTATATCAATATATTCCTGTTCTCAAAAGTAAATGTTTTGGGAAATAAGAATTGATTGCGTTACATTTTAGAAAATGACCTTTTCTTTTTTTGACTGGGTCAAGAAAGTAAGGATACGGATGCCAAGGTGACCCTGAGCGAGACTAGTGGTATCACATCTTTAAGACAGAAAACATATGGGGAAATCTATCTGAGTATGTAGTTCAGACTCGCCCTCTATTCTCTCACACTGCATTGAGTTAAGGATTATCTGAGCTGAGAGAGGACGGCTGAAAGTGAGAGAATGAGAGAAAGAAGAGCAGAGAGACAGAGTGAGAGAAGCTAGCAGCAGAGGAACAGAACAATCTGCTCGTATCTCAGCTGTGAAGATTCCTGTTTAAGAAAAGGATCAATCCTGGTTGCATAACTAATCCTGATTTAAACGGCTGTGACGCCGGATCAGAGGGATGACTGCTGCCGGCTGTTAGCATTCTGCCGAGGTTCACACATTTACTGTCACAGGTAGGAAGCTACAATGATGCAGGGTAACCCGTGGTTACCCATTACACCGTTTACACACACACATCTTTGCAACTAAAGCTCCTTTGTATTGTCACTACTATAAACGATAGTCTCAGTTCACCTGTCTTCCTATTCACCACACTAAGTCTGAGCTAAAAACCTAAACACTGACTTTAATTAAAAGTATTATATGGTTAGTTAACAATATAGACATAATATTAATAATATTAAGTTGGACCTATTTAAACGTAGTATTATTGCTTTCAACTAACCTAATACAGTTCTATGAAATCTGTTCACATAAAACATGTAATCAAAGTTGTCTATATGACCGTCTACAAATAGACACACTGTATATCATAACAGGAAGGAAGCCCAGCCTAATCATATATTAGTCAAAAAACACATCAGAGGAATAATGAATAGAATAATGTTCCAGACTCAGAGATTCAGACATTGTAGTAGTTCATTCTTTTTTTGAGATTTCTTTTTCTATATTTTCTATAGACCAATTATTCATGATGACGTTATTGACAGATTGATGACAAATTAAATAATCATTGTCGTACAACCTGACTACACACAATGCACTAAAAAATGTACTATTTTATGATGAAGTATTTACACTTTATGACTTCTCTTCATCCTTAACCCCTTACCTCTGCCTTGCATTGACTGTCTTCTAGGGACAATACAAACATCTACAAATCGAACAATAAAACCAATTCAGCCCTTGTTGCCCCAGAGAAGCGATGTGGTTCTGTGTTATTGTTGGCAGGGGATGGAAGATACAGCCAGCAGAGAACATGCAGTCCAGACAGACACACACTCAGACAGACAGCTGCTGATTAGAGCTTTAGTCACATTAACATCCAGAGTTGAGGTAGAGCTGCTCTACAAGAATGAACTCTGGGGACCTCAGTCCCAGAATCCCCAGAATAAGATGGGTTTTGAACGGGCCAGTCCAGGTTCCATCCTCCTTCAATCATAAGGCGAGTATAACCTTCAAAGTATTCTGTATAACGACTGTGATAGAGTTATGACAGAAGGCCGAGCCGGAAATGAGCATTGCCCTGGTTAACTCGACAAAAAGCCAGGGGGATTCCTACATTGGATTTTGGATTCTCGCAGAGAAAAAGATCAATAATGAAAACCACCTGTATGATTCCTGAAGCGTAAATGTAATCAGCAGAAGTAAAACGTAAGGCTATAAAGGAGAATGCTCGTCTTCCACCTCAGCACCACTTAGCTCCATGTGCTCGGGATGATTCCATTCATTGTCCCTGGCAACCTCTAAAGTGATATTTATGTTATTGTATTCATTAGATTAGCAATATATAGAGATAATATCACTGTGATTTAAAAAAAGATATACTGTGATAAAATATTTGATTTATATCGTCCATATTTTATTAAGACACCTCTCAATTAAGCAAAGCTAACTTAACTCTCTTATAGCCCAAGTGTCCTCTTGATGGAACAAACCTTTTTGAGGAAATAATTTCTGATCACAAAGCTTCATGTGGAAATAAAAAAGAGTTCACATCAGTACAGATGTTTTTTCAGCAGGTTGAAGTTATCAGCCTGAATAAACGGCTGCCTGCAGAGAAGCTGTGCCTCAGATGAATGTTTGTGTAACTAAAGTCACAGAGAGTGATGAGGGGGGGACAGAGCCACTGGCAAGCAGGCACACAGTCAGACAGTCAGTCAGTCAGACAGACAGACAGGCAGACAGTCAGTCAGACAGACAGACAGGCAGACAGTCAGTCAGTCAGTCAGTCAGACAGGCAGACAGACATTCAGTCAGTCAGTCAGTCAGTCAGTCAGACAGGCAGACAGTCAGTCAGTCAGACAGTCAGTCAGACAGTCAGCCAGACAGACAGTCAGACAGTCAGACAGAAGCAGCCAGAAAACATGGGAAAGGAAGACTTACTAACTGTTTTTGTCCCCTGTGGGAGGGTGCAGCCCGACATGGACTTGTTTGAGCTCTGACGTTTAGAAGGGTCAATAGTGACCCTAGGAGGAAGAGGAAGAAGAGAAGGAGATGACGAGAAGATGAGAGGAATGGAAAAAAAGGGAAATTAACAGCAAAAAGTCAGAGAGACATGGAACAAAAGAGAGAGCAAGTGAGGAGGAGACAAAATAGAGATGCCAGACAGTAAGAAGCACAGGTAGAAGAGGCAGTATCAAACGTTGTGTACTGTAGTTCAGGAGAAAAGAAGGATAACAGATTGGCAGGTGACTGGCAAGGAAAAGAAAAGTTGTTAAAGAATCAAACAAACCAACAGATAAAGCAACGGTAAGCAGCAGAGAAGAAGAGAGTATGTCTCCTGAACAGCAGACCTGGGTCTTATAGCTGAATGTTTGTTTGTATCAGGGAAACAGCTATGACAGAAGCTGAAAAGTTCAGCTCAACTATGAGATTTTAACCATTTTCTGTAAATGAAGATACTTTCTAACTGCTTAGATAAGAAAGGGCATACAGTCATTTCCAATAGTGCAGGATGAAACTATTGCATACATTGCTATCCACTAAACCATATGTTACAGAGTCCCACATTTAGGGGAATTCATTTTTATATATCTCTCTTTATTTGTCACACACTCTTTTTTTACCTTCACTTAGTGTTGCCTATTCTCCTTATTCAAATATAATGACCATCCTTGATCATAAACCCCCCAACTAAATGAGTTTGTATTTAAATCCACTAGTTGTCTGTGTTGTGTGTTATTGTTGCTAAGGGAAACAACATGAAAAGGGTCAGAATCTACGGTTTCATCCCATTTTAAATCATAATGCCAAAATGTGTTTTCACTAATTAAGGCATAGGCTTTAGTATATATCATCACATATGAACTATTTCACAATTATAACATTTGTTGTTTTCAATGTGATGAGGTGGACACATTTTTACTAGTAAATGGAGCAGGTGGTAATAACACAAACATGTTGACACACTATGAGACCCAGGTCTGACGCCTGTGAAGCTGCACCAGTAGAGGAGAAAGGCTGGCAGGTTAGTGCTGGTTAAGGAAGAGACGGAGAGAGGCAGCAAGGTTAGCTCAATGATCTTTATGTACATGTTCAGAGCAAAAGAGTTACACTGTTGACAGTCTCACTCCACCACGTGAAGGGTTAGCAGCAATCCAACATTTCCAATCCTGCTGTTAGATATGATTCTATCTGTTATCATTTCATGTCTTCCTGTTTTACTTAAAGTCACACCTCTGAACACAATGCAACTCGTATAACCTTCTATCCTTTCCTCCCCTTCCTCTTCTCCCGGCTTCTCCCCTTACCTGCGGGTTAGCTTGGAGGTGAGTTTGCTGAGCAGGGTGGAGGTGGTCCGGGTCCTGGTGTGGGGCAGGGGGCTGGCATCATGGGATGGCATTGGGGAAGCAGGGGGAGCATGGGAGGGAGGGCGGCGGTCTCTGATCTGCCCCCCGTGGAAAGTGCTCCTCACCGTGGAGCCCCTGGAGAGGCGGGAGGAGGGCGTGGAGGACGAGACCCCGGAGGCCCCGGCGATGCTGTGGGTGGAGGGGGAGGAGGGGGGCAGGCGGTGGGATATGGAGCTGGAGGGAGAGAAAAACCAATGAGTGGTAGTTGCTATAACATATCATTTTAACAAAAAAAAAAAGGAATAACAAGCAAATTAAAGTTTACTATGATAGAATACATTCCCCAAAAACTAAACTAAACTTGCAATTTCTTTAAGTTTTTTATGATAAACAATCAAGTACATTTAAGATCTTCAATACTTCTATCCCCTTCAACCGAGGTAACTTGTTCAGAACTGTGCAGATGAATGAACAGCGAGTGAGCCATCTGCTCTTCATCATAACACTTATTCCTAATCTACAATTGGCCTAAAATTCTCTTTGTGGTCTCCAACTGAGATCTCTCATTTTGCACCCCTTTTTTCCTTCAC
>NW_011369945.1:13405340-13411811 GCF_000735185.1 Notothenia coriiceps | reverse complement strand
CCCCCCCCTTCGATACCCTTACACGTACACTTTGACACACACACACACACACACACACACACACACACCCTCTCCACCCTCACTCTGTGGCTGGTGGCCTGAGGCTGCTTTTCATAACGCTCTAGATAACTCCCACACACAAGGTTCAAGTGGGGCAGAGCCATTCAACGAGTTAAGTTGAAGCGCAGCCGCTGCAGAGCAAAATCGTTTAACGTCAATATGAGCTGCGGCTCACTGCGGGGGGCACACAGGGGGCTGATGGGGGGTTGGGGGTGTCTGAGTAATGAAGACTAAAAGAATAGCGAGAGGAGACGAGGAGGTTGAGAGGCTGAACATGTACAAAAGAAGGGAAGAAAATGGTAGAAAGGGACTACCCGAGAACTCCTGAGATTTCCGCTTTAAATGTATACCTGTATTTTTGATGCAACGTAAAGGCAACAAATATTTTACTTGACAAACCTGAATAGTAGGGTTAAGCCTATCTGGAGTGAAACTTTGTGGTGTGTTTAATGTAATACTATCATCTAGCTGCTATCCCACAACTGTTACTGGGACTGGATGTGTATTTTGTACATTTTAAATTGTGTAGTTTCTAATTGTATCTTTAATATTTTATACATGCTTCTTAATTAATATCCAGCTACCTTTGGCTCTTCACTTGCAGTAACAATGTATATATCTCCTCTGTGGGACGAATGATGGATTCTGATTCTGGTTAGTGCCAGTCCTACTGCATTGGACCTTCAAAGAAACCCTGTCACACCTGTAGTCACATTTATATTTGAGGGTTTATTGTTATTTCTAGGTAAAGATAAAACAAGAAGTATAATTAAATTAAATTGAGAGTTGAACACTATGTATATACAAATAACTGCCAAAAAAGGGCAAATCTAATACAATTACTAAAAGGAACTTTTATTTTTGGTGGTGTTTGTGGACAAAAGCAATAGAGTTTTCTGAGCACCAGACACTTGTTGTGAACCTGCATGATTGCGTCTCAATTGCACTCGGTGGCACCGATGACAAGCATAGAATAACTATAAATTCTTTACTTATTATAACATTTAAACTCTTTTATAACCATTTGTCCACAGCTTTATGAAGTGTTTTTTTATCTGCAGCTACACTCTGTCTCTGTATAAGATCACTTCCAAAGTCATCAAAGATTACAGTCTGTGTATCATTTCATGGTCTTTAATGCCCAACAGTGTTTTTAATAAATGGATGAAAATGTGGGTCATACAAACAATGTACGATCAGTCACACACATACAGTAACTCACTCACACGCTGTTGTTTACATAATCCTGTTTCCATTATAGATCACATCCTTTCCATGTCCCCTTTTATGTGACCGTGTGTCCATGCATGTGTTCCCATCAGCCACTCTGGCATGGCATGACATTGAAAAGGCCTCTGAGCAAATGGAGGGTAATGTCGGCATGGTGCCCGCCCCCCTGTTCGATACTTTTTTTCTATTCTTTGGAATTGGATACATTGTTTGCCTGACCTGCCCCCAGCCCTCCTCCCATATACGCTACGATAATCTTCAGAATTCTGACATTTCCTTGCATCACAGCAGCTCCATTTCCTCTAACGTGCATTTGACCTGGGATTTAAATCTGTATTTTATTTTAGGATTGACGTGCACAAAGGAGCGCTTCAGTCCAACTTGATCAAATCCTGGGACCCTGTGCCTCTGATTTGATTGAAACAGTTCATATTCAATGTTCAGGACATGTTGGGGGGAGAGATGATGTTAATATGTTGTTAGGGTAGGCTAATTCCTAGAGTCTCTCAAAAGGTTGACCTACAGTCTTTGAGCAGATTTTCAGCTGGTGGAACAGTTAAGGCGGTAGACAAACACTTGTACCATGTAGTATTGCAATACTGTAGAATAGTAAAAATCACAGAAGTAAAGAAGCTAAAGAAGAATTTGCCTACTCGACCTGAAGAACCTAAGTCCCAAAACAAATGTTTGAACAGACAGAAAGTCTATGGCTCTTCCTGTGGGAGGCAAACTTACAGAGCAATAAAGAGACAGAGGAAACAGGTCAGACAGAATAAAAGTGAGAGAGGGAGAGAGGGGAGATGGTGGCGGACAACCATCTGTCACAACAACAGACGCATCATATTGGGTGTATAAACACACACACTGACTAGCCCACTCATGCACAATGTAAGCCCTTTATCCTCTCTTGAAGAGACACCATGTATTTATTAGACTAACACTCAGGGCCAAACACTGAGCTGTGTGCAAGGAGACGCGCTGGACAAGAGGAAACTGTTTCACTGTATTCAATATAAATATGCAGAATGTGTTTCCTGCATTGGGTTAAGTAAGATATAACACGTTCAAACTGTGTTGTGTAATGAATCCATCTTGTTCATGTTTACCTATTTCTACATTGAATTAAGGCTAGTAATTAATAGCCTTTGTGTGCACCCGCACTTAAAAAAGAGATTCAATACAATGTGAGGTGAAATGTAGATCTAGCAAAAACAGACTAATTGCTCTATGCTGAGTGAATCTGTGTTCTCAAGTGTTGTGATGATTTTTACATCTTCAGTATTGCGTACAAATATGATTCATGGACATAACTCTCTGAGACCTACTTTGACTGACGGGTAGGACATTTATCTTAGCATCTGCAGTCCATATTCTCACCTGTTTTCCTTGCCATTTTGCAACAGTGTGTTCCTGTCGGTGCTGGATCGGTCTGTACACACATAAGTGTTCCTTCGAGTCATGGCACTGGAAGGAATGTTGTTCTGGAGAAAGAATCAAATGAAATAATCAGGATAAATGAGCTGGTGATGTGATGTGTTTTAAAACTTCAAACAATGAAAGGAGGGCTTCTAAAGAGCAACACGTGCATTGTGCCTGACAGTTTATGTGGGACTATTTGAAAAGCTCTACTGAGTTAACAAATGAAGGCTTCCCTGCCTTGAAGGTTTTGCCTCCGACAGACACTTACAGACTATTAAAGAGTTAATCTCAGGTTAATCTGGCTGCTTTAGTTAATCTTACTGAACAACCATAATCTCCATATTCCCTGTGCTGGGTGAATCTACAGTTCCTTATTCATATGTATGCAGTTGTTAAACTCTTCTAATCTGTGTTAATTTTTGCAGTCTTCATATGTCTGTGTCAGTGTGCTGTAATCTGGGTAATGGGATTAGGCAGATTGAGGGTCCTCCTCCTGGGGTCTTACTGGGGTTGTGGTGACTTCCTTGCGCCGGTCGGGTATCTCGGCTTTGTTTGGGTTATGAGCCGAGCTGACCATGGGGCTGGAGGGGGTCGGGATGCTCCGAGAGCCAATGGTGCTCGTGCTTGGCTTGCGGCTTGACAGACGCTCCTCCTTAAGCCCCGCCACTTCGCCTACACCACTAGGACTCCGCTTGGGGTGAGTCGACACTGGAACTGCAGGACCACCTGAGGGATAGAAAAGATCTCAGTGAGGAAGGCTCCCCTCAGCTTTTCATCACGTCTAAATGAATGATCCTAATCACAAAGTGGTGTCTGAAGTCCTTACAGAAGTCAGAGTGCCGTCTCTGGCGGTGGTAGGTGGAGGCGCTGCGCTGAGGCTTGTGGGCAGAGGAGGAAGAGGATGGTGCAGCAGAGGAGGAGGTGGTGTGTTTGCTGGTACCGTTGGTGATGATGCTGGGTCGGACTCGAGCTAGACTCAGACTGCTGGCCGTGCGAGACTCACTGACATCCGTCTGAGAGACAGACACAGAGAGAAAGATGACAAATATTTAAATTTACTAAACAACTGGTGATAATTAATAAGGTTTTGAATGCCTCCGCTGTGTGTATCAACCCAGAGTTATTAAGAACTAACACAGTGCCCTTGTTCCCCCCTACCTGCGGTGCTATGTACTGTATCAAGGTAGATTGCTTTTGTGCAGTTGAACCCAAACATTTAAAAAAAAAGCCTATATACTCACGTCGTTCTTGCGTCCCAGCAGCAGGTATGTGGCCGTGACCTCATTGTATTTCTGAGTAGACAGCGAGTCTCTGATCTCCTCTCTGGCGAAGCCCATCCCTACCATCACATCTGGAACGAGAGAAATGACATTACAAAGATTGTAATTTCACAAGCTCTACAAAAAGTCGAAAAAGTATTATCACACAGGTTAACCTTTAGTTAAATTATGAAAGTTCCTAGGGCCCTGATGAGTGTGAACCTGCAGTGTTTGATTCATAATCAGAACCTGAATTTAACACCAACTAAAAGTTTAGTTCCATTTAAACGTGTTTGGAGCACCATGTAAGTGACTTGCTTGTTACAGCAGCTCCTGCTGGGCTTTTCTATTTCGGGTTCTTCTATTTTGTTTGCATATTTGAACTTTTTCTTTACGGGAATCTACTCATTAAACTATTGGTGACTGTGACTAGTGTTGTTGCATTGTCCCCTTTGTGGATGTAACACTGAACATTTTAAGACAAATACAAAAAAAGATCTTATCTTACGTGTTATGTCACTAAATTATTATTGAAACTTTGGTCTAGCAATATGCCAGATCTCAGGCATAAGCTTTTCCACTGATAACTTTGCAACTACAAAAACAGAATAAAACAATTAAAAAACCTCCAGAAGTGTCAGTGAGACTCAGCCAGACGCTCCCAGCTTATCCTAACTGACCAGTAAATCATGTTGTCATCAATGATTAGAGTAAATAAAGGTGTGTTTCTCACCGATGCGGCTGGTGTTGTTCAGGTCCTCCTCAGGCTCTGTGTGGGGCACTAGATCCTCGCCTTCAAAGCCGATATTAATCCACTTGTCTTTCATTATTTGCTGGTGAGGAAAGAGAGGCGCAGTATTTAGACTCTGATGTGGTCAAAGTGAACATGCTGTATGAATGTCTTTTCCTCACATCCAGCGAGCAGCGTTTGGAAGGGTTGAGGACCAGGAAGCGGCGCAGGATTCCCTCGCAGTCTGTGGACATGTAGAAGGGCACGCGATATTTCCCCCTCAAAACACGCTCCCGCAGTTCCTGAACGCAACACACATTGAACCACAATGAATACAGAGACACTGAATGAATGAAACATCAGGACTAGGCAATGTGTCATTCTGTGTATTTTTCTGTGATGAAGCTCAATTTAGAATTAACGGTGGCCTTAGAGTTTTTGAAACTCTGGAGTCTGGAGGGCCATTTCAAACATATTACATAAAAAAAATCTAATTAAACCCTAAAGGAAAATTTGAAATGTTCAAACAACTCTATTATTATTTTATCAGCATTAGAACACATGTATTCTTTCGACGAGGGGACATTTACATTGTTACAGCAAGTAAAGAGCCAGATAGTTTCATATCAATTAGGAAGCATGCAACAAATATTAAAGATAAAAAATAGGAATTAATCCATTTACAATTAAGAAAAAACACATCCAGTGCCATTAACAGTACTTAAAAAAACAAGTGTAGCATGTGTTAAGTTTTGATATAGCAGCCAGGTGATGGTATTACAGGTGGAAGTATATATTTTACAGCTATTTACAGATGTATTACAGAAGTTGAAATGTCTGAATAAGGGAAAGCAGCCAGTAATAATAACATTAATAATCATAATAATTATGAAGCGATGAAGACATATACGTGTATCCCAACACTTCACTTATGCTCACCAGTGCAGTATGACACAATCTAAAATAATCTCTGCTTTGAGCTCAGTCTCCTTAAATAAAATATATCTTGCTCCCACACAGCCTCCATGTCACCCACCTTGAGGTTCTGTCCGTCAAACGGCAAGGACCCGCTGACCAGTGTGTACAGGATGACCCCCAGGCTCCAGATGTCCACCTCTGGACCGTCATACTTTTTCCCCTGGAAGAGCTCCGGGGCGGCGTAAGGCGGGGAGCCGCAGAAGGTGTCCAGTTTACTGCCCGCAGTGAACTCATTACTGAAGCCAAAGTCGGCTATTTTGATGTTGGAGTCGGCGTCTAGTAGCAAGTTCTCCGCCTGCACCATACAACATATAGACACTTAATATACAGAAAACTAAACAGGACAACTATAATCAAGTATTAGTGGATCATAGTCTCTGGTGGCTGGCATGCACATATAAAGAAATGAAGCTCAGCGTAAGTTCAACCAGGAAGACCGTCATTACTCTTCATTCACTATTTCCATGTTACTACTCTCTCTCCTCTCAATAAGTGATCGGGGGCGTCACTCTCCAGCTTAACCAATCACTTCGCTCTATTCCCAAGAGCCTATCATAGCGCTCTGCCAAACCTTTTAAGTCTGCTCTCTCCCCTCTGACAGCTGTCATTTCAGGTGACTCGACGTAACCCTCCTCCACCCCTTCTCACCTCCTGTCCCTCTGAATCCAGGGTCAAACTAAGCCCCTCCCCTTCAGACCGACCCCAACTATCCATTCACCACCACCAGGGTCAAGCTAAGCCCCTCCCCTTCAGACCGACCCCAACCATCCATTCACCACCACCGCCAAGGCACAC
>NW_011369945.1:13394481-13405318 GCF_000735185.1 Notothenia coriiceps | reverse complement strand
GTCCTAATCGCCAAAATCACCGTTACATTCATTTGTGTATCTCTGCAATAAATATGTATACTTACATCAAAACGTTTCTCCTGATTGAAATATAGTGCATTCCTTCAAAACTGATTTTTATTTTATTTTAATTGTATTTCTTGCATTTTTACCTCCTGTGCAATGCCTTATCAACATGCTGCTGAGTAAAAAAGAAATCCCCAATTTGGGATAAATACATCCAATCTTATCTAATCTAAAATAATAATAACTTATCTTTTGAAATACATAAAAAGATGTTGCACGTCTTGAATTTCATTGCTTTTCTCACCGTCGGTGGTGCTGATGTACTCGGGGTTTGACGAGGCGATCAGAGGTCCGGTCGGTCCTTCGGTTTGTCTGAAACACAACCACAGAAACCATCTTGAGACTCTGACAACTTTATTAAAATGTGAACTTTCTCCAGAATGGGTTTCTTTATTTGTCCCGTCATACACTCCTGATAGATCCTTGGCTCAAAGTATTCAAAGTTAAACCCTATTCTTCAAAATATAACTGATGTTTTTGAAAGGAAATGAGCAGCATTCCCTCTTTCATCTGATATAGAGTAATCAGCTCACGATATATGTGGATCATCTTGATTGTAAAATAAATATATTTAAACTTAGAAGAGGCAAAAGATACACATAAAGAATGATGACACAACAATACCAGCTCGAACACAATAATAATTTTTAAAAAGTATTTACATTTCTTTGTATAAAACCATTAAAAAAAAGAAATATGACGTTTTAAAATGTACATTTATTGTGATATTAATTAAATTGTTTGTGCTGATGTAAGATCCTACCTCTTCTTAAAGATCACTAAGACTCCCCCTCCCACAAACAGCAGCAGGATGAAGCAGATCACCGGACCCATCACGATCCAGATCAGACCTTGATCCGCTGGGAAAACAAACAGGTATAAAAGTCAGGTCTCAATTTAAGAGTAATAATCTGTCATTCTAAAGTAGGTCTCGGTTTGTTCATCCGGGGGTCTTACGGTTGGGCATGAAGAAGTAGGTGGTCTTAGTGAAGGACCCGTTCCCTGCCAGCGAGGTGGCGCGGACCCTCACGCTGTAGTTCCCCGGCTGAACCAGAGACAGCTTCGTCCCGCCGGACTTCAGGTAGGCCGGGCGAGACACACAGCCTGTGTGGTCCTGAGGAGACAAAACAAACACACACACCTGAGCAGGAGAAACCACACACACCTGAGCAGGAGACAACACACACACCTGAGCAGGAGACAACACACANGCCGGGGACTCCGGGTGGCAGTATACGCCGGGAAGTTGTTTGCGGCCTGCCAGTAAACCCAAAGCAGCAGAAGAAGAAGTGACGTCAGCGGCTCATTTGCATAATCTTCCCTCAGGAACTTATTCCGGTGTGAACGCGTTTGGTACTTGGTGCCCTGGGGTACTAAGTGCCGGGGTACTAAGTCCCCGGGCACTAAGTGCCGGCACTAAGTACGGCAAAGTACTTGGTGTGAAAGCGGCTATTGTGTTCTTTTTAACCAAATCTCTCTCAGAGGGGCGTGAGGAGTGGCTCCTTATTTTCATCTAAAGTAACAGACAGAGAATCAGCACTATTGAAACAGGGCTGAAACAGAGGGGATTATGGGTAATGCTGCAATGATCTGTTTGGTGTTTCAGCCAATCAGAGACAGGCTCTGTATATATCTGAGACCTATAATATATTGATGAAAAACAGTATAATAGGGGACCTTTAAATGGATCATTTTTGCCAGGGGAATATTTGTCTAAATTCAGTTTCATAATGCATGGTTTTTAAGTGTGTTGTGTTTCAGTGACTCCTCGGGAGGGGTACTCGGCCTGGGGTCGCAGTGCAGCGGTCCAGCTGGAGGAAGAGGAGGGGGAGAGAAAGGGCTCCAGGAAGAAGGGCCGGTCCCATAACTGTGGCCCCTACCGGGAGCACAGCGCCGACGCCAGGTGAGCGGACGGAGGAAGAACGATTTTCTTTATTTAGAGAGGGGTCTCTGCAGGTGGTCTGTGAAATGTTTTCAGATCTATTAGTTTAAATCATCATCCTGTTCATTTTGTTAACACGAAGCTGTAATAGCTCAAAGAGGATGTTTTAATATATCAATTAGAACATTATTTTAATAATGAGAGTATTTTTATTATGCACTATGAGTAAAAAAACATTCTCTTTTTTATGTTTTGTCCTTTTTTCCTTTTTAGTTTCATATTCATAAATCATAATATTCTCAAAATGTTATTGCTTTAACATGACTTTTTATTAATTTACTTATTTATTGGTGTTTTGAGCAATAAAGAAATATGTTAAAAACTTTAAAATGCCTTGTTTTCTACCTCTTATTATTTGTGTACAACATACTGCTGCATTTTTATTTCCTTCAACAGTTTTTTTCAAATCCACTTTTTCCAAGATTCCTCAAATTGGTTTTCTTGAAGCCTCATGGATGCTGAGTTTGCTTCTTCATGGTTGCTCTTATTTTAAGTAGATTTGGATAGAAGTGTCTGCTAACTGTAACGTTATCGGATATGATAGGTCACCGTGTCTTTTATTATATAATTAGAGCCTGTTGTTCATTATATCTGACCTAACCCTCCCTCTCTCTCCATGTCAGTGTGAAGCCCCCCCACGAGGGCAGCAGGCAGCGGTCCTGCAGCGCCCCAAACCTGCGACGATCCCCCCGACACAGCCCCGCCGTGCCCGGGGTCCCCAGCCTGCTGGAGATGGGTGAGCAGGGCCCAGTATCACCTCTTAGTCTGATATACAGAGGGCACACGTGGTAGAACAGCTGTAGACTAAATGCAGAATGGATTAAAACATTGAGAGGAAAAACAGATCCTCCCCCAAACCGTCTGAGGTTGACCAGAGAATATCAGATTTGAATGTAAACAGGCTGATCCTGAAAAAGCATAAACACACATAAAAACCTCCTGGACGGATGGAGTTTGACTAACATTGCTGCCTCGTGTCGCTTCATGTTTGAGAAGTGCTGTTAAATGATGTTCAAGGCTTTTCCAGTTCCAACATGAATTATTGCATCTATTCAACTCAAAATAAATCCTCAGCATCATGAAACACAAATAAGAGACGCATCAATTAATGAAGCAACTCAAATGTCAGGCACATTAATCAAGGAAAAAGAACAGCTGGAAGTGAAATGGGTTGACATTTAAATTCTTAATTGCACTAAGAATAAAAAATGAGGAAAGCTGTAGATTGTTTTGCATCTATTTTAATGTTGCAGCTGCACTAAGCGTGTTCGATACAGGCCTACAGCAAATCATAACACGCGTTAAGAAATAAGTTTGACCCAAACTTCCTCTCGTAATTCAGCGGGGATGTTTACCGCGGATTATATGGCAGTGAGAAGGCAGAATAATCAGCACAATCTACATGTATTATCAGTCCCTCACTGTAACATGCACACCTGCACTCGCTTTATATTCAAACAAATAATAATAATAAAATAAAAGATGTGGTGAAACCGGAGGAAATGCATTGTGTTGACTATCTCACTCCTATGCAGAGTGTGAGATAGTGGAGTGGGTCACCACTGTAGGAACAGATATTGCTGCAGTATGAATACTACCACACGAGTATATGTCCTGTTTGGCACATATTATACAGAGGGGGGGTCACAGCGGCTCTCTGAGACAGCAGCTTTTTTCATGCTTTAGCTAAGTGTTGGAAAATATCATCACAAATGTTAACATGTTGTTTTTGATCCTGTGTTTAGAAAATGAAGACAGCTGCTTCACCACTGATCCAGCAGCGGCGGCGGCTCCGGGTCAGTCCTACCTCTGCCTCCCCGTCCAGAAGGAGGGTCTCCCCGCTGCCTCTGAGGGGGGGGAGACGGGGGAGGAGTCCTGCCCCAGCGCCCCCCCTCCCGGAGCCTCCCCTTGCAGGAGGAGCCCTGGGGGGGGGCGGCGCTCCGACCTGGTCCTGCTGGGCTGTGGAGCTCTGCTGGCGGCCGTGGGGCTCGGCTGCAACATGCTCACTTTGTCCCAACCTGAGGAAAACGTAAAGTCCCGCTGGGAGGCATTTTTCCACCGGGCGGGGGGGCATCGGAGGAGCACCAGCCCCCAGACTCACAGACTCTTCCGGAAAGAGAGTCCTCTGAAGGCCCCCACGATCCCCTCTTCTTACACCTTACTGTCGTTATCCTCGGTGTCGGACTGTAACTCCACGCGTTCGCTGCTGCGCACCGACAGCGAGGAGAAGCTGGCCTGCCGCCCCCCCTCCTCCCCCCTCAAACATCCCCCCCATTATCGGCATCAGCCCCACATCAACCCGCTGGTCAACACACACCTGGAGAGCTTCAAGCGTCACCCCCGCCAGTCGCTGACCCCCACCCACATCCCGTCAGCCCCCAGTGCTTCCCGCAGTCTGAGGAGGACGCCGTCAGACGGAGCCATCAAGAAGAGCTGCCCCCCCCACAGCCTGGAGCCCCTGCTGGAGAAGACCGCTTTAGAAAACACAGGTGAGGGATCTCTCATTATAAGTAGATGTACACAGATAACGTATCTTTATTTAAATCTACATTAAACGTCTTCTGAAAATGTTTTTCTTAAATCAGTCCAGGACATCAGTAATCTAAAGCGGTGTGTGTTAGCATAGGCTACTATATTTAGCATATTTTTCACTGATATTTTAGGTCCATTTATTAGTTTAAATAAGTAGTTCTTCTCAACTAGTTTTCTTTCCTATTTCAGGAATCTTCAGAGGTTTTAAAGAAGACTGTCCTGAGGTCCCCCGGCTCCCCGATCCAAATCTGGTTTTCCCCCCGACCCCCCGCCGCCGCTGTGCCCCCGAACGCCCGAAAACTCTAGACTTTGTGGCGCGACCCCGCCCCTCCCCGAGGATCCGCTGCGACGTGTTCTGGGCGGACGGTCGGCCCCGAGGAAACGGACAAAACCTGGGCAACGGAGAGTCCCCCGCCCACACCTCCAGTACAGAAACTCCCCCCACTGTAGAGTTTGGGCGGGACCCCCCCGTGGTGCTGCCCACCCCCCTGGAGGCGCCTCGCAGGAAGGAGAACCTGCTGGACAAGCTGGACGAGGGGCAGTGCCGCGACGGGACGCTGCCGCTCTGCAGACCCGAGACCGGACGATCCAAAGACTCTCCGTACCGATACAGACCCGGGTACTGGTCCTGAACCAGCCCCGGCTTCAGCTGTCGTTTTTACAACCCAGTTTAAATACAACCACGCCCACTTATGCATAACGAAAGTGTCAGAATCCCTTTATTTGTCCCGCGACAGAAACATTTGCATTGTTAAATCAGCAGAATGATGGTGCTGATAGAGAATAGACTTACATCTTGAATAAAAGAGTGGGTCCCACTTATTAATAATAAAAAAACACAATAAGTAAAAAACAAAGCAGATAAGTACAGCATGGTAGCTGCGTCAGAGCTCTCCTTGAATGTTTTAATCCGGATAATCATGAATCTGACATGGAGCATCTTTTTATAAGTAGATGAAAATAGTGCTTTTTAAATATGACCAAAGCTAGGCTGATCCGAGGTGATGTTAGTTGAGCTTTTTAATATTAATTCACCATGGATTTAAGAAGAATAAACGAGTATAACAACACTTTATCTAACAACATAAGTACAGTATATTTGACTATATCTACTAGGCTTTTCCAAGATCGCTGTGATGTTTTGCAGCATGATTTGCACTGACTGCATAGGGGGATGCTAAAGCTGCTAACGACTGTGAGTCTGCTTAGCTGCAGTCCGTCGCTAAATTTAGAATTTATCCGACCGCAAATAATTAGTTAACTAGCGCTATAGCTATAGCAGCTATCCCCATTTACAGAACGGTCCCAAAACAGCAGGTCTAGCTAATGTTACAAACAAACCGGTAACCTAATACCTTCTCTTACTGAGGATGTAGGAGACTACTAGTATTTTTCAAGGATCAGGGGAGTTTCAATCCCCACTGCAGTCATCATGTCGTTGTGTCCTTGGACAAGACACTTCACCCCAAATTGCTCCTGTGGGGATTTGAGTGAATGTAAGTCGCTTTGGGTAAAAGCGTCTAACAAGTGACATGTAATTAAATTTTCTATATTCATCCGTACCACCTCATATCTTCATAACTGTGATCGTCGTTCATATTTTAAAAGTGGTATTTTCCTAAATCACAGAAAAGGATGCTCTGTCGAAACGTCTGCGTTGTGTGTGTGGAAGTAGCCGTGGTTTAATCTTTAACTGGGTTGGAAAAATGAAAGACATGCCTGTCCCTTCTTACTGGTGTGGGTGAATGAATACTGACTAAATGAATCTGTTCTAGCTTTAATCCGTGCTTAAAGGAAGAAGACTCACTTTCCTCCTTTAACACATATGGCCACTAACTACCTAAATGTGAATATTTACCCTTTGCGACTTTTGTTGTTTTGCCATTTTTGATACGAATCCTCAAATGTGGCGTCTAAAAAAAATGAGTAATGTAAATGATTTTCTTTGGGAATAACCTGATGTATGGCTTTATAGCAGGACAGTTTCACAAAGCTTTAGATAACTTTTATTAAACGTCATGCTTTGAGTTGAAGATTGTGCATTTAAAGAAGTGCACTTTCGGAAAGCGTCATGAATGTATGTCTTTTTCCAACTTCAGGAGGAATTAGGTCTCTGATTCTTTCTTTTCATTTGTCAGAAAACGCATCGTGTTTCTTGTCGGTATAATTCAATCTCTTTTTTTATCGCCTGTACACCGTGGTATCCCATTCCTCCAGACTTAAAAAGGGAACGTTGTGTTTGTAACTGTATTTAAATGTCGGCCTCATGAATGAATTGTTGATCAAGAAAGAATTGAGGAATGTGAAGTGTGCAAGTTAACGGCTTACAGGTGAAGCAGGCCCTGGTGGCATGTGTGTGTTTATTATGTAATGTTATTTATTTAAGTTATTTTTATAATGCATTGTTTTTGCCTTGATTTTTGACACTTGTTATGAATGCCACGTTTGACTTAATATATGTATTTGTCTGTTCCACGCTTTTTAAATAATTTTCAGGTTGTTGTTTTAAACATCTTTCACAAGTAGTTTCGATCCAACTTGAGAATCAAAGCAGGCACGATCAGCTGGGGAATCTACATTCAAATACAAATCATTCCCTTTTTCCAATGTTGGGAAGAAGATAAGGAAAACATTTTCTGGGGGGATATGACCAACGTTTTTTTGTTCTAGGAATAAGTTCAGAATTCTGTCTTTTTTTTCTCAAAATGTCTGATTCTGACTTATTTCCCCGGAGTTCACATTTATTTTCTTAGAACTCTAAATGCTACCTTTTTTTTGTTTATCTCCGAATCCTCACTTCAGTCTCTGATTTTCTGATTCTTTATTTTCAGAGTTCTGACTTTTTTTTTGTTCTCAAAAAGAAATTCACATGTAGCCTAATCCCCTTCATTAGCCTACCAACGTCTTAAAGGTGGGGTAGGTAATTTTGGAGAAACCAGCTCGAGTGCGCTAGAATTTGAAAATACACAACCGGAGAAAATCTGCCACTTCCTTACAGAGCCCCTCCTCCAACACACACGAACGCGCACATGACTAATGAGGGCACGAGATAAGTTTGTGCACAGATGGAAGGCTGACAGGCAGGTAGGCCATCCAGTTATTTTAGCCGGGCCGGCTCAGNACACACCTGAGCAGGAGACAACACACACACCTGAGCAGGAGACAACACACACACCTGAGCAGGAGACAACACACACACCTGAGCAGGAGACAACACACACACCTGAGCAGGAGACAACACACACACACCTGAGCAGGAGACAACACACACACCTGAGCAGGAGACAACACACACACCTGAGCAGGAGACAACACACACACCTGAGCAGGAGACAACACACACACCTGAGCAGGAGACAACACACACACTGCATAAGAATTAGTTTAACATGTAATCAATAGTCAATTGAAAGTTAATATACAACATGTGTTAATCTTGCCTCTTTGCAATAAACCATAAATTATATTTGAACTTCTGTCATGTGATCAATGTCTCTTTAAATAAATCTGTTTTTCTTTTCGGTGCAGATGTCCCTGCTGCTGCATCCCAGTCTTCCTGCCTGCCTCTGTCGCTATGGTAACAGAGCCGGCTCCTGGGGTCAGGCGGTGCATCGAGGAATAGCAATGAGAAACCAGATCTCACATTTGCAGGGCAAACAACAACAACAACAACACACACACACACTCACAGAATCACACACACGAGCACTGCTCACACAGGAGGAACGACATGACAGCAGAGAAACTAGCTAACGTTGGGAGTTTTTTGACAAATATGTAATTTATTCCTCTTTTTTACTTTTACTCCAGTACTTTTCCCCGTACATTGTCAATAAAAAGCTTTGAAGATTTGGCAGTGTTCACCAATAACCAAAGTTCTTTTTTTTAGTGGTCGAATATACAGCAATGTTCGGATCAATTACTTGTTTAATCTTTAATTAAAGGTGAATTAATTTTTTTTAATTAAAATCACTCGATAAGCATAATATGTTACGTAGTTTATCATTACATCCTGGCTGTCTTTTCACACTAAAACAGTCTTCAGGTCCTTTAGAGTGGACATACTGTACATTTAAAAAAAGGTCTAAATTGCAAGATGTTTTTTTGAACCCTAAATAGGTAGGAAATCACAAAAAAAGGAAATTCGAAGACCATATTTTATTCGGTTCCCAGGAGGATGTATAAGAACCAGACAGAATTTGAAGATGTTTTTCCTGCCTGTCTCTCTTCTTACCTGCATCCATGTTTCTAATGCACCTGTCTGCTCTTTGTGCTTCTCCTTCCTACAAATCATTTCTGTTTCCTGTGCCCTTCCCTAAAGGAAACCTCCTCCCCCCCCAAATGGACTTGTTCCCGCCTCCTCCTCCTCCTCCTCCTCCCTAAACGCGTGGAGATGTTTGATACTGACCTCCGATTCCCCGACCTTCCTGTAGAACACCTCGTACAGGATGATGAGGCCGTTTGGGGAGCGGGGCGGTTCCCATTTGATCATCACGTAGGGGGGCTCGGTGTTCACGATCTCATGGGTCACCTCGCCCGGGATCTCGTCTGCTTTCACTGCAGGGACCACACATGGAGACAAGCATTAAAAACACGTGCAGTGGAAAGAACTGCATGCACTTAAAGTTATTATCTTTTGTTCCTGACTGTCTCGAGAAAGTGGTTTTTTTGGGTGCTCGTGTGCTTTGAATGCATATTTGTGTTTATGTTTGACCCACTATATCCTTTCTTACAGCTACATGTGTCAGGAAATCTCAATGACTATGTTTACTTGGACCAAAATGTTACATTTGCTGCCATTATTCTTATGCCGTTTCCTTACGTACTCCAACGATTCCACAGAAATTGCTTATCTACTTAAAAACAGTAGTTCTTGGCATATGATTCATGTGTGAAATAATTGCATTTTTATCTATTCCTCGTTCTCAAACATATTAAAAACCCAGAAAATAAGGTTTTAAAAAATACAAATAAATAAGTAGATAGGAAAGATGTTTTGTATTTATTCACTGCATCGAGACTAGCCTGCGAAATGTAGTCTGTATCCGAATGCAATGACAACAGAGATCTTCTGCTTTTGTTTTCATGTATCTACAGTACCCAGTGAACTTTCCACCGAGTGTGTGTGTGTGTGAGGTGTGTGTGAGATGTGTGTGAGATGTGTGTGTCCTCCTCACCCTCGGGCATGGTGCGGGCGCTGACGTAGGTGGCCATGCTGCAGCGCTTTATCTCGGTGGGGTGATTGCAGGCCATGATCTCGATCTTATAGCTGGTGAAGTGGTGCAGGTTGGAGATCACCGTGGACTCCTTGGAGGACTCCTTCAGCTCCGCCTGAGCAGGAACATCAGACAGTGAAGGGGATATGAGTTCAAGTTCATTAAGCAACATATGGACAATATCTCACAGAGAAAAATATCTTCTTTTGAAATTTGAGGTTTTGAGTGAACAGGAACTGCTCTATGTGACCTTGTTTCAGACAAAAGTTAAAATATGTGATGTTTTTGGTGATAGAAATTGTACACTAGAGGCTTACATATTTGATTGTATTAAAAAAAACTATGAATAAAGAAAAAAGTTTAAAGGAATGTATAGATTTCTATTTTAGTTTTCGCTGATTTTGAGAAATGTAGTGATATTTCCTTTTTTCTAATAATATATCTATAAGAATACTTGATTTTTCTTCAATAAATGTTCACTCAAATGTGACCTGGAGATTTAAAATTGAATACGTAAATGTAACACAACACAGGACACAGTTCTTAAATGGAATTTTAGTAATATTTCTATATTCTAGTGATATTATTATAGAGAAATCT
The DNA here is from genome assembly GCF_000735185.1 of Notothenia coriiceps. Taxonomy (NCBI): domain Eukaryota; kingdom Metazoa; phylum Chordata; class Actinopteri; order Perciformes; family Nototheniidae; genus Notothenia; species Notothenia coriiceps. The sequence goes on along the minus strand of NW_011369945.1, from coordinate 13,394,962 downwards.
GGATTTTTAGTTAAAGATGTCCATTGCAATGTGATCTGATGCCTTCAAATTGGTAACTTAATGAATCAATACAAGTCCAAAACTGGAAATCTAGGCTTGGGAATAGTAAATTGTTGACATTGAAGGTAGGGTATGTAAGTTTGAGAAACCAGCTCGAGTGCGTTAGAATTTGAAAATACACAACCGGAGAAAATCTGCCACTTCCTTACAGAGCCCCTCCTCCAACACACACGAACGCACACGTGACCAATGAGGGCACGAGATAAGTTTGTGCACAGATGGAAGGCTGACAGGCAGGTAGGCCATCCAGTTATTTTAGCTGGGCCGGCTCAGATGATTGGTCGGCTTCCACAGATGACATTTGTTTATGGATTTTGTGTCAAAGCACTTCAGATATTCATTGCTATCGGGATGTTAAGAGCATTCCATGGAATATAACAAAAAGTGTATCTCGAGCCGGTTTCTCAAACTTACCTAATAA
>NW_011369945.1:13384090-13394436 GCF_000735185.1 Notothenia coriiceps | reverse complement strand
AAATCACAGAAAAGGAATGCCTCTGCCTCGAAAACGTCTGCGTTGTTGATGTGTGGAGTAGCCGTGCGTTTAATCTTTAAACTGGTTGGAAAAATGACAGACGGATGATGGTCCCTTCGTTACTGGTGTGCGTGAATGAATAATGACAAAATGAACATAGGTTCTAGCTTTAATCCGTGGGGCTTAAAGGAGAAGACCACTTGCCTCCTGTTAACACATTTCTTATGGCCAGCTAACTACCTAACCTGTGAATGTATTTGACCCTTTGCGACTTTGGTTGTTTGCCCATTTTTGATTGACCGAATCCCTCAAATGTGGCGCTTGCTAAAAAAATGCAGTAATTTAAAATGTAAATGATTCGTTTGGGAATAACCTGTTGTGATGGCCGTTTAATAGCAGGACGAGTCTTCACAGAAGCTTTAACTACGTTTTGTATTAAACGTCAATGGCTTTGGAGTTGAAGCATTGTGCATTAAAGAGGAGCTGCTACTTTCGGGAAAGCGTCGATGAATGTATGTCTTTTCTCCAAGTTCAGGAGGAATTAGCGCTGCTGATTCTTTCTTCTTCATTTTGCTCAGGAAAACGCATGCGTGTGTTGCTTGTCGGCGTATATTCGATCTTCTTTTTTTATCGGTCGTGTACACGCGCTGATATCCCAGCCTCCAGACTTAAAAAGGGGAACGTCTGTGTTTGTAACTGTAGTTTAAAATTGTCGGCCTCGGATGACATGTTGTGTGCAATCAAGAAAAGAATGAGCGAATGTGAAGTTGTGCCAAGTTAACGCGCGTTACAGGTGAAGCAGGGCCCTGGGTGCATGTGTGTGTAGTTGATATGCGATGTTTTTATTTAAGTTATTCTTTTATACGGGATGCATTGTTTTTGCCTTTGATTTGTTGACACTGTGTATGGCAATTGCCACGTTGGACTACATATGTATGCTAGTTGTCTGTTCCACGCCTTTGTAAAATGATTTTCAGGTTGTTGCCCTTTAAACATCTTTCACAAGCATAGTTTCGATCCAACGTCTGAGAATCAAAGCAGGCACGAATCCAGCCTGGGCGAATCTACATTAACAATACAAATGATCCCTTTTGTCCGAATGTTTGGAAGAGTAGAGTGAAGGAAAACATTTTCGTGGGGGGATATGGCCGCACCCAACGTTTTTTCTCTGTCTAGAATAAGTCAGCAATTCTGTTCTTTTTTTTCTCAAATGTCTGATTCTGACTTATTTCGCCCGGTAGTTCAGCATTTATTTTCTTGTAGGCTCTAAATTCTACCTTTGTTTTTTGTTCATCTCGAATTCCTCAGCTTCGAGTCCTCCTGATTTTTTTATTCTTTATTTTCAGAGTTCTGACTTTTTTTTGGTGTTCTCAAAAGAAATCTCACATGTTAGCCTAATCCCTCGTTCAGTAGCCTACCACACGTCTTAGAAGGTGGGTGTAGGGTATGTGTTGGAGAACCGGCTGCGACGTGCTCGCTAAATTTGAGAAATTACGAACGCGATGAAAATCTGTCACTTCCTTACAGAGCGCCCGCGCTCCTCCAACACACGCGCTGGCCGAACCGACCGAGGGGCTCGAACACAGCGCGCCACGCTGGTGGGACGAGACGCCTGTGGTGGTGTTTGTGTGTGTTGAGCACGAGATAAGTTTGTTGCCAAATGAACGGCTGCAGCAGCGGTACGGCCCACTCCAAGTTTACCTGTTAGCCTGGCCGGCTCAGATGATTGGTCGTGCTTTTTACAGTACTACGGCTTCCACAGATGACATTTTTTTATGGATTTTTTGTCAAAGTACTTAATATATTAATTGTTATCGGGATGTTAAGAGCATTCCATGGAATATAACAAGTGTATCTCGAGCCGGTTTCTCAAACTTACCTACCCCACCTTTAACCTGGAAAAAAAACATAATGAAAACTCAGCTTAAGTGACTGTAAGAAATTAATTTAAAACTTTAAACACCCAACATTCTCCAGCGTCTCAATTAAGTAAAATGTGCTTCATCTTTTCTGATAGTAAACTGAATGTTTGATTTTCAGATACTGCAATTTGATGACAACAAATTGGGCTTTGGTGAATTGTTAAAGTTTTTAATTATAAGAATTTAATCAATAACTATAAATATATGTTATTTGCATCACATATACATCAACACATTTTTTTAAACTGAGCTAAATGCATGCAGACTGGTCGGTGCACATTGATTATTTAATGTCTCTGATTTTTATGGCGTTTGTATCGTACCGAGGTTGATTATTAATTTCACTAATGTTTTTTGGGAGAAAATGCCCGGTTACACTCTTCCCATGGACTGTCGGGTCATAAAACACGTTTATTAATCAATTATTTGAAAAAAGTATCACCATCTGACTCTGGTCTTAAGGCCCGTTTCTCTCATTTCATTTTCAAATGTTAAGTGACCTGAGATCTGTCTTGTGTAAAACGTGAATGCTTTGCTCTGAGGCCTGCAGAATGTGATCGTGCTTTATGATCGTGCTGCTGGTTGAAACACCGCTCTTGTCCGACGTTTCCTTAAATGTGTCCGAGATGTTACCACGAATAAGCTGATGGACTGTTGCTGATGGACATCGTTGGGGTTGGGAATGATCCTGTTAGTGACTGACTTGTATTTGCACTGGAACACTGATTTGAGTAAAATCATAGTAAACTATCCAGTTTCTTTTTGCGAGAGTCTGTGTTTCCTCGTTCAATTAATGGCTTTATCAAATGCTTTTTTTCATCCTTTGCTCTTTGTTTAATTTACTAGCTTGCAACTTTACTGTTTAGGTGGGCATTTTCCACTGCAGCAAGAAACGTCTGTTCTATCCAGGTAATCAAGTGGTCATCTTTGCTTGAATTAGCTAACAGCTGCAGCAGGTAAATATAATTTTCCAGAATATAATCCCTGTAGTTGGAGAGTGTCTGAACTACCTGGATATCAAACAATTGTCCATGTTTCAGAACGCCTCGTCGTTGGACATTTCTCTTTTTCCATTTGTTTCTTTCGGCTGAACCAAAATGGACCAATCCGCGGAGCTCCTCACACACCAGGATCCCTTGGCGTCACTATCAAACGCAGTGGGGGGACCTTTAGCGTAAAGGTTCAACTAACAGGGAGTCCCATTAACTTGCATAGAGCTCCCTGGTTGGTAATAGACGAGTTGGGATCGCGGATAAATGCTCTCCGCAGACCCATTCTCACAGCGTTTATAAACCTTTTTTTCCCTCAATATCAAGCCACACTGAGCAGCGAGCCTCGCAACGTCCCGACCAATCAGAGCATACTAGGCTCACAGGGAGGGGCAGGAGCTCCAACAAGCCGTTTAGGACAGAGAGTGAATACACTATACAGAGATGCTGTATGAGAAACCAATTTGAGTTTGGAAAATTGCACAATATAAATCTATTCTAGTAGACCTCAACAATGGAAATATGATCAGTAGAAATGGCCATGACATGGGACCTTTAAACATCATCAACATTTCTCCATGGATCTATTCTTTGCTTTAAAGGAACATAAATCCACTTCAGCATCACAACGACTTCAATCAATAGACACATTTATTACACACACACGCACACACACCTTTACAGTAAACACACAGTAATTGTTGATACAGTAAATGCTGTGAGTGAAGTGCTTTGTTTTGGCATCAATAAACACTAAATAGCTTGTTATATTATTTTCATGATTTATATAAAGTAGCCTATTTACATTTTGTGATATGTCTCTTACTGCATTTAGCACCCATTGATGTCCTCGCCTACACGTCTTGAGATAGAAACCTTAAGACTTAATGACAGCACCTTTACTTCAGATGTTATCAAGAGTATAAAACTTTCAAAATAAAAGCCTGGTGGTGTAGGTGGTTGTTCCTCTTTTGGACATCTTGTGCGCGGGCTAACGTGCAGTTACACTCGCCTGCTGGACTCCTCCTTCCTCTATCACAAGTGTTGGCCTGTATGTGCAATGTTTGGACTGGCAGTGCATCAGTTTGTTAAAAAATACTTCAGACTAGAGAACATTTGGCGGTTCGAAGACAGAATCTTACGGTGGCCGACAAGTGGAAACGCGCAACAACGGCCCAAAACACTTCCATCGGGAGAAACTCGCTGCGGGTTTAAAAACAATGCATATGCAAAAATACCAAACTTTGCAAGAAGCTGAAAACACACCGGAAACCAGGGGACACTAAAAACTGACGCACACAGCTGGGACAGCTTGGTGACATTCAGGATTATAAAGCTGAACAACTGTCTCTGGCCGTTTCTCAATCGCAAGTAAAACTGCTGCAGAGCAACTATTTCAAGTATACTACGTCATCGAGTGGCGCCGAAGGACTGTTTAAATGCCCAGCATTCTGCGCCACTCTATAACGTAGTATACTTGAAATAGTTGCTCTTCAGCATGTGTACTCGCGATTGAGAAACGGCCTCTGTTGGAGTTATTCTGTCTCATAACTGTAAGTGTTGGTCAGTATATCTGAAATGACTAGGTTAGCTACGTTAGCTAGCTAGCTTACAAAAGAACTGCAGTAACATCAGAAGGAGTCATGTGATCACATTGTTAAAATAAGTTAACATTTTAGTTTCCAACAACAGAGACAGTTGTCCAACTTTGTAGTCCTGAACGTCACCAAGTGCTCCGTCCCAGCTGTGTGCGTCACTCTTTAGTGTCCCCTGGTCTCCCAGCTGTGTGCGTCACTCTTTAGTGTCCCCTGGTCTCCCAGCTGTGTGCGTCACTCTTTAGTGTCCCCCTGGTCCCCCAGCTGTGTGCGTCGATTCTTAGTGTCCCCTGGTCCCCAGGCTGTGTACGTCACTTTTTAGGGTCCCCTTGGTCTCCAGCGTGTGCGTCAACAATGTTTAGGGTCCTCTGTTGTGTTTTGAGCTTCTTGCAGGTTTGGTTTCTGCAGCTTTTAGTAAACGCTTGCGCATGTTTCCTCAAGGTTGGTGAATGTTTTTTCTAAATGCTGTATCGTGTTGTCAAGTTGCTGAAGACTGTTTCTTCATGGTGTTTTGGCACATTTCGATTTTTATATCTGCATCGTTCTGGAAGCTATTAGCGGTGTTTCTCCAATCTAAATGTTTTGCGCAGTGGATATACGCGTTGCACCTGTCGGCCACGTAGAATCATGTACGATAAAAGAAAGAAAGAAAACTCTTAAGCACACAACGATGAAATCATATCACAAAATGCAACCAGATGCTGTGCAAGGAAAAAGCAAACGAACCATGTTTTCACACCGAGAACACTGCAGGTGTGAAGGTACATGGGTGAAGGTGTTTTGTTCTTGTCTCAAGCCAGCGCTCTTCTTTTCCTCTTGGGCATTCCTGGCGGATCTTCATCTCTGTCAGCTGGATGTAGCGGCATGGCATTGGTGTCTGGAAACAAAGCGAGGAAACGCTGATTTTTTCCTGAACTCACACAGGAAACGGCTGCATCAATTGCTCGTAAATCTTACCATTAAACTCAGTGTGGCTGCAGAGAAAATCCATGGTGGCAAATTTATTTCAGCGACTACGGACTAAACATTGTTTTTCTTTCCAAATGAAACAACCATTTTAAATGTTATCTTTTGTGGTTTTTAATGCATAGAGGACAAAGTAACTCATCTGTTTTACTTAAAGGTCACCTATCATGCAAATCCACTTCTCCATGTCTCTGTCTACATAACATGTGTCCCCTCTTCTTCCTGTCTGCTGGTCTACATCAACATGGTCCCCTCTTTTTCATGTCTCTTCTACATCAACATCGTGTCCCCTTCTATCTCCATGTCTCTTCTAATCTAACATGTGATCCCCTCTTCTTCTACATCAACATGTGTCCCCTCTGCTTCATGTCTCTTCTACCATCAACATGTGGTCCTCTCTTCTTCTAATCAACATGTGTCCCCTCTTCTGCATGGTTCCTTCTACATCAACAATGTGTCCCCTCTTCTTCATGTCTCCTCTACATCAACAGTGTTCCCCTCTTCTTCATGTCTCTTCTACATCAACATGTGTCCCCCACTTCTCCATGTCTGTGTTATACATCAAACATGTGTTTGTCTCCTCTTCTAAATGTCTCTTCTACAGCAACATGTGTCCCTTTCTTCATGTCTCTTCATACATCAACATGTGATCCTCTCTCTTCTACATCAACATGTGTCCCCTCTTCTGCATGTCTCTTTACATCAACATTTTGTCCCCTCTTCTTCATGTCTGCCTCTACATCAACAGTGCCCTCTTCTTCATTTCTTTACAATCAAAACAGTGGTGTCCCCACTTCTCCATGGTCTCTTCTACAATCAACATTGTGTCTTCCTCTTCTAAATGATCTCTTACATCACAACATTGTCCCCCTCTTCATGTTCCTTACATCAACATGTGTCCCCCTCTTCTCATCTTTTCTACATCCAACATGGTCCCCTCTTCTTCATTCCTCTACATCAACATGTGTCCCCTCTTCTTCATGTCTACTTCTACATCAACATGTGTCCCCTCTCTTCATGCTCCTCTACATCAACATTGTGTCCCCTCTTCTTCAAGTTACTCTTCTACATCAATATGTCGTCCCCTCTTCTATCACTGTCTCCTCTACATCAACATGGTAGTCCCCTCTTCGTTCATGTCTCTTACTACATCAACATGTGTCCCTCTTCCCTTCTTTCTATATGTCTCCTCTACATCAACATGTGTCCCCTTCTTCATTCATGTCTTTCTAACATCCAACATGTTGTCCCCTCTTCTTCGGTGTCTCTTCTACATCAACAGTGTCCACTCTTCTTCATGTCTCTTCTACATCAACTATGGTCCCCTCTTCTTCATGTCTCTTCTACATCAACATTGTTGTTTCCCCTGCTTCTTCATGGTTCTTCTGACATCAACATGGTGTCCCCTTCTCCATGTCTCTTCCTAATCAAACATGTGTCCCCTCTTCTTAATGTCTCTTCTACACAACATTGGGTCCACCTCTCTCATGTTCTTCTACATCAACATGATGTCCCCTTTCTTCATGTCTCTTCTACATCAACATGTGTCCCCTTTTCTCCATGTCTCTCTTACATCAACATGGTCCCCTCTTCCTTCATGTCTCTTCTACCAACATTGTCCCTTTCTTCATTCTCTCTTTACATCAACATGTGTCCCCTACTATCTCCATGTCTCTTTCTACATCAACTGTGTGAGTCCCCTTCTTCTCACATGTCTCTTCTTCATCAACCATGTGGTCCCCTGCTCTCCAGTCTCGTTCTACTCAAACATGGCGCGCCTCTTCTTCATCTCTTCTTACATCAGACATGGTGGTCTCTCTTCTTCATGTCTCTCTCTACATCAACATGTGTCCCCTCTTCTTCATGTTACTCCTCCATCAAATGTGTCCCCTTTTCTCATGTCTCTTCCTACCATCAAACCATGTGTCCCGCTCTTCTTCATGTCTCCTTACATCAACATGTTGTCCCCTCTTCTTTCATTCTCGTTTCTACATCAAGCATGTGTCCCCATCTTGCTTCATGTCTCTTCTACATCAACATGTGTCCCCTCTGTGGGAAGAGACTCTGAAAGTTTCAGGAACGAAAGATTCTCCTCTTTTGGATCAACTTTCTATAAAAACCTGTCTGAAAATAGCTGATCAGATTTTGACACTTTATGATGTCATAACGATGTTTTGGTCTTGATGTACCCATTAGCCAATCACAACCAAAGGTAACCCCCCTCCCCCCCCCCTATATCACTCGATCCCTCTAGAGCACCATTGAGTTCTTTCTAACCAAAATCTCTCTCAGAGGGGCGTGGGGAAGGGGCTCCTTATTTTTCATCTAAAGTAACAGACAGAGATCAGCACTTTGGAAACTCGGGCTGGAAACAGAGGGGGATTATGAGGTAATGCTGCAATGACTCTGTTTGGGTTTGGAGCCAATCAGAGAATTGTGTTTGTAGTACTGAGGATCCTATAATATATTGATGAAAAACAGTATCAATAGGGGACCTTTTAATACAAATGATTTGATTTGATAAGACGTACAGAAAACAAGAAACATATCAATCATCTGTCGCTTTAAGGAACAGGAAGACCAAATGTCATTAAATTATTGGTTAACATTATATAATAACTGGAATGCATTGGATTACTATTATTTACTACCACTAGGGTAACGAACAAAACTTTGTCTTCATTCCTTAAAAATACAAAAGACGGGTTTAGTGGAGAGAGAAACTCCCTCTGCAGGAACACAGGATTTAGCCTCTGCAGGACCATTTACATGCACTAAAAACCTATAACAACCACTACAGGAAAGAGAAAAGCCCCTATAAATTCAGTTGGAGTAAAAAAAGGAAAGGTGGCTGCAAAATGAATCCAGATCCAACGATCTGTGGTCTTATGCCATGTAAGAATAAAAGCACATGAGGCGCTCTGAGCCCTGACGGCTCCTGCTTCGTAGCGATCTCCTTCAGGTAAGTACAGGGCTTCGTGGAACTCTCCCAGGTGGTAGTAGGCCACTCGGAGCGGTACATGTAAGCTTTGAGAGTTCTTCCCCTCTGTTGTGTAAAGCACTTGTCAGACACCAGTATCCTTCACCGCCGCTACGTAGTTTCACCAGCTCCAATCTGCAAGCAGGCAGCTGGGAGGAGGGGGAGACGGCAGGCAGTAATAGGTTAGAAAACTACTAATACCACTTGTTCTTTTGTGTGGATTAAAAACACTGCATGGATTGTTAAAAATAATGTTAACATGCCAAAAAATGCGTCAGACGAAGGCAAATATCTGATAGCAATCAAATATCACAAAACAAAATAGGATGCAGCACTACAGTTTTTAAATGCATGGTCCACCATATGCATAAGATGTACTGTATATGGTTGTAGGATTTCTTGGTTACGTATATGGGTTTCCTGCAGTGGGGCCGGCCATAGGGCGCTAGGGGGTGACGCCCCACCTCTTCCCACATTAGAAATAAAAATTATTAAAAATATTATATATATATATTTTATTTATTTGTAATGAACAAGTAACCATACTTAATAAATGGTATCAGTCAATGTATATCTACAATAAAATCTTGTTTAAAATTGTGTTGACGACTGTCTAAAGTTACTGATAAAGTCACATGTTCCTGCCTGGCCTTGCCCGTGTATCATTACCCTCTCTCGTCTGGCGCTAAGAGAGAGAGCCCCTCAACCAGTTCGGCAGCAGCCACTAGCAGCTGACTGTTGCCTATCTGTAAAACCTGATGCCTCCGAACATAATTTACCATTCAGCGTCGTCAAATCTGATGATCACGTGGCTGAAGTTTACGTTTGACAGCAGCCTTTCAGTTACGATCGTAACATTAGTGGGCACAGCAAATGATGGTGAGAAGCTAAACTAGTTAATTATGGTCAATTACAGGGAGCTGTGATTGTAAGCTGTGTGTTTGACTGCTGGATGAAACAGGTAAACGCTGTCTTTGTTTCCCATGCTTGCTCTTCAAACAGCCGGGGACAGATACTACACACAACACACATATTATAGTTGAGTTTGACAGCATCCATCGGGAAACTAGATTTTTTGCCGTTGTAATGGTTGTGTTTAATATTTCGTGGTTGTGACCCACGTCTGTGTCTGCATATAATGTTCGTATTAGTCTCCTGATTTTTAAATGGGAATAAATCATTTGAGTGTTTCCAAGAGCCTCGGTGTTCTGCAGTTTTGTGTGAGGCCTACTGTACTGCTGCAGTTTACGTGTTAGGAAACGTCCAGGACAAGGTATTTGGAAGTTTTGGAAGGATTCATAGCTAACCGCACTGAAGATTATGAGAGGTAGTTGGATCAGTCTTCTTATCTTAACATCACCAGAAGTCATCATTTAAGGGGTCATTTCTCAAACATGTCGCCCGTGTGGTTATTCACCTTACAATCGCCCCACCTAAAATAATTGTCCACCAGCCGCATGGTTTTCTGACTTTAATGTAAAACAACGAATATTTTACTTGCTTACAGTATCGTAATATTATTTATTTTATATTTTAAGATTTCATGCAAAATGATTGCAGGTCCCACTGCTTTTGCAACGAAATGTAACCGTTTTACTCAGATTCTGATGCATCAGTGTTTTAATGTTTGTGCCATTGCCTACTGTTACAATTACTAATTTGAAACTGCAATTTGTCCATTTCAAGTGCATATCTGGTGGTAAGCAGAACTCACAAAACAAGAATGTTAAGACGTTTCTTGGTGAACTAGGATTAACATTTTATTATTTTCTGCTCGTTTTATATGATAAAGTAATAGGCAGATGAATGGATACAGAAGATGATGATATACAAAAAAAAATAATAATCAGAGAGAACTGTAAATTGAAATCAGAAACCACAATAAATACATAAA
>NW_011369945.1:13382655-13384062 GCF_000735185.1 Notothenia coriiceps | reverse complement strand
TTTATGGATTTTGTGTCAAAGCACTTCAGATATTCATTGCTATCGGGATGTTAAGAGCATTCCATGGAATATAACAAAAAGTGTATCGCGAGCCGGTTTCTCAAACTTACCTACCCCACCTTTAATGTATTTGTGTTGTTTGTAAAATGTAAAGTGTTTGAGACCTTGGACCCCTCCTCGTCTTCGTCTTCAGGGCTGGCTGTGGTGGAGCCGAACTGCAGACCGGGAGCTGTGGTGAGGAAGAAATTAGGAAGCGTGGCGTTGGCGACGCCCACTGAGCGTCTGCGGCGGGCAGGTCTGGAGGAACACAGAAACACGAAATGTTAGCGAAACTGTCACCGAAAACAAACAAAAGGCATTTTTTGAGCCTCTTTTAACACAAATTGCTCTCAGAAAAGTCAGGAGGGAATATAAAAAGGGAGAAACACTTGATTTGAATGAGACCCTGGCAGTGTGACAGAGACCTCTGCTCACACTAACCTTTAAAGAGAGTAGATACTCTGACTACATGACATTAACCAGAAATACCTCACACTACTGGAAGAGATACCACCCCCCACCACAGGATGGCGCTAATTAGCACATCGTTGTAAAGACAGTTAGAGTGACTATCTTTGTGTAAATGTAAACTGTGTGTATACTGTGCTATCTGAAAATTGCTGATGGATACGGGTAGATTTCGATCGGGTAATGCTCAAAGTTTGTCAAAAACTCTGTCAGAATGCATTTTCAAACCACAAATAAAATCTGTATTCTTAAATACTGGATGGAAAGATGTTAATGTTGAACTGAACCTCGCTCATTTAGGAAAACACGAGGAGGTCTCTGCGTACTTCTGAGACTGCCAAGGCACACANCTGAAAATTGCTGATGGATACGGGTAGATTTCGATCGGGTAATGCTCAAAGTTTGTCAAAAACTCAGAATGCATTTTCAAACCACAAATAAAATCTGTATTCTTAAATACTGGATGGAAAGATGTTAATGTTGAACTGAACCTCGCTCAGTTAGGAAAACACTTCCTGCCTCCCTCTGCGTGACGGAAACAGAAACACGAGGAGGCCTCTGCGTACTTCTGAGTGTGGAGCTGGCCCATTCAACAGCGTGGGTTCAGAACCAGCGGAGGTGTGTGTGTGTGTGTGTGTGTGTGTGTGTGTGTGTGTGTGTGTGTGTGTGTGTGTGTGTGTGTGTGTGTGTGTGTGTGTGTGTGTGTGTGTGTGTGTGTGTGTGTGAGAGAGTAGTAGTAGTAGTAGTAGTAGTAGTACGTACGTACGTACGTACGTACGTACGTACGTACGTACGTAGTAAGTAAGTAAGTAAGTAAGTAACGTAACGTAACGTAACGTAACGTAACGTAACGGTAACGGTAACGGAACGTAACGGTAACGTAACGTAACGTAACGTAAC
>NW_011369945.1:13380096-13382630 GCF_000735185.1 Notothenia coriiceps | reverse complement strand
TGTGTGTGTGTGTGTGTATGTGTGTGTATGTGTGTGTATGTGTATGTGTATGTGTGTGTGTGTGTGTGTGTGTGTGTGTGTGTGTGTGTGTGTGTGTGTGTGTGTGTGTGTGTGTGTGTGTGTGTGTGTGTGTGTGTGTGTGAGAGAGAGAGTCCAAATGGCAGTGTGCATGACAGCACCTCTGACTGGCATGAATGATAATGGGCCCAGTAAATACTCCCCAAGGGAAGCGGAGGGAGAGACTGTTTGTCTGTGTGTGTGTTTATGTGAGGGGAAAGGGTAGGGGCACCGCGGCCCAGAGTACAGCACCTCCCCCTGAGCCCCCGAAAACAAGTTTGTAGGTAATCATACCGCGCTGTGTACCTGCTGTCGAACACTTCGTTGTGCAGGTAGTTCTCGAAGGTCTTGCGGTACTCGATCTCCTCCTGCTCCTTCTTCAGCTGGTTGTCAGTCTTGGGGCAGGCGCAGCACCGCCCCCCCGAGCTGGGTTCGTCCGTGTGGTTCCACTTCTGCTCGTCCTCGCTGTCCAGGTGGGTGGGGGTCCGGGACGGCAGCTTCATCCCTGTGCAGACATAAAAACACAGGTGAGGGGAAACCAGAGGAAGAAATGTGGACAATCATCAAAAACTTGTTTATGAAAAATATCACAATCTGAGCTCTTGAAACACTGCTCGAATACTTCTTCTGATTTATGCCTGAGATCTTTATTTGGAAAATGTACAACAGCCTCTTTGGTTAAAGGTGAGAAAAAATAAATACATTTTTTCAGATGGATGGATTGGTGATTTTTGGGTAAAAGGCACGAATGTCTAAAAAACGTAATGTGGAATCTGTTCAAATAGACTGGGGATGTTGAGCTCTCTAAACCAAAGTTTGAGCACAAAAGAAAAAATATGTAGAACTATATTAAATCAGGTACTATAAAGACAAATTACAAGCTGACCAATCAGTAACTAGGTAACTAGATTTGAGTAACATACAGGATACTAGTTAGCAACAGCTGACTATTTTAAGGGTCCAAGAAACTAATCTACCGGAAGTTAAAACACAACATTACACTCCAAATGTATATTTTTTATGTATGGAAGTTAGGAGCAGATTTGAGGCTCAGTCTGTGGACTCTGACCTTGCAGGCAGTAGTCGAACTTGTACAGGTCTCGGTCCTCGCTCTGCTTGCGGCAGATGACCCGGTAGTGGGTGATGTTCCCGTTGGGGCTGGTGGGGGGCTTCCACCTCAGAATGATCTGAGAGGAGGAGTTGGAGGAGGAGATGGGGTCCAGAGGAACAGAGGGCCCTGAGGGGGGGGGCAACAGGACGACATTGTTGGTATATGACTTTAGGCCACATTTACACTGACTTCAATACTACTTATTGTCTATTTTGATAACAACAACAGCGAAATTAAATGTAATATGTGTGATAAAGCAATAAGTGTTTTAAAATGCAGCAAGTCATACAACATGGGCCAATCAAACATCTGGAGTAAAAGTAGAGCTTCACATTTATTGTCAAAACCATAATGATCATTATTTGAATCACTATTGGTTTCAAGATTACTTGCAACAAATAGTCATGGATTTTAGCCATATAACATTTTTACAAGCAATTTCATATTTATAATAAAAGAGCACTTAGACTTCTTGACGTGTGTGTGTGTGTGTGTGTGTGTGTGTGTGTGTGTGTGTGTGTGTGTGTGTGTGTGTGTGTGTGTGTGTGTGTGTGGTAGTTTAACTCACTGGTGGCGTTGGTGCGGACGTAGATGATCTTGCTCTTGGCTCCCTGCACCTCGTGCTCGTCGGAGGCGGACAGCTGGGTCTTCACCATGATGGCGTACTGGGTCCAGGGCTTCAGCGGGCGGATCAGGTGACCCGGGTCGTCCGCCTTCTTCCCGTCCGTGGAGCGGGCCGGAGGGTCCACGTCTGCGATCGCCCAGCTGTTGGAGCCGCACGCATCCTGCCCGTCGAACTCCGTCACGTTCCTGTACGGCCTGCAGGGGGGGGGGGGATCAGAGAAACATCAAAACACAGCGACACATCTACAGTGAGGAGATTGTAAAGAGGGTTAATATATCCCTATTCTTTGGACATTTTAAACACACATATCTAAGTTTGTCGTGGCGTTTTAATCCGTTTCTACATTTAATATCCACTTTATGACGCACGATCGTTGTAGCGTTGAATCACATCAGATTTATTCTTTGATCAAGGCGGCATACAAACATGAAGACAAACGTCCTCGCTTCAAAGTAACTAAAAGTTCTCCGTATCAAAATAGAACTAAAAGAACACGGTCAAAAGACTATACCGCTTCCTGTCTAATCACACACTCAGCTGTGTCCCATTGTCATGCCATATATAGGCATAGACATGCACGTCATACCTGACAGCGCACATTGGACAGCAAATAAGTGAGACAATTCTTTCCGGTAAAAAGAAAAGTAGTAACTACCAAACTTATCACTCTCTAAATATATACTCGGAAATCATCATTTGAGCATTGACAAATAACACACAGTGTGATACCGAAATTTTCTA
>NW_011369945.1:13361815-13380051 GCF_000735185.1 Notothenia coriiceps | reverse complement strand
GCTCTGAAACTATGGGGCGGCCGAGGACAAAAAATACACATGCGTTAATCGCGTTAAAATAATTAGTGGCGTTAATTTTTTGTTGTTGTTATTAACGCGTTAACTTGACAGCCCTAGTTTAACGTTTATAGTCCGTTTGAGTTTTGCCCATTTGAACGCAAACCAAACCTTCTGAAAGATGGAGCAATGTAACAAACTGTCGTCTGTTGCGCACCAGAAAAACGGACTATTAGGTGTGAATGGGACCTATAGGCTGAAGTCGAATAGTCCATTTAGCTTAGGAACCTTCCTAACGGAGTGAAATGACCCGGAAGTCCCTCAGTGGCAGCCATGATAAGTGCCGTTCGAATTCTCTAGATTATAGGAAAGGAGGTTTCAAACTTCCTTTATAACCTCCTTTAGCTTAGCAACCACTGGACCTCCCTTGACGAAAGGAGAGGAGAAAATGCTGCCCCACAATGCCTTGCAGCCGCAGCATTTGCCGTCACACAACAGTCGGCCGTTCACGGAAACAAACAATTATGACGGAGAAGTTGTATGCCCGGCGCCGTGGGAGGGCCAGGCCGCGTCTATTGTTATTCCAACCCAGTTTAGATTTAACCACGCCCACTTCCGCATTACGCAAGGATCGACGTAGCTCTACGCCATAGACACGGCACACCCGCAAAATCTGAATATGACAAGCAAAATACCGTCCTTAGAAACGCTGCATAATATACAATATAATAGTGCTTCTTTGTCAATATGACTGACGACCACAATTATGCAGTGCTGAGGTAATGTTAATTCATCATTTAATATGAATTCCTGATGGATATAAGAGGGCACATTAGCAAACATCTGTATATATAGCCTATATATAATGTTTCGTTTTTTTGTTTGTCATGTAACATGTTAACGTTTATTTAATATTTTATAGACATTTATAATATGTTATAAATGTCTATTTTAACATTAGTAACATATTAACGTTCTCTTCGTCCTCGTGGTTTAATGCCGCAAATATGAACTTATGGACTGTTGCATGTATAAGACATGATGGACACGTTGAAGAATCGCGTACTACCATTCAAGTTGAACTTCGTAGATGAACACTGTCAACAGCCTGTCGTAATAAAATTAACGTTGATAAAATACGCACCTCTCCCCCACAACCCCTCCCCCTCTCCGCGCCTACCCATATCTGTAGGGTGTTCGCGCACATGACAAGCAGGTCCCTGGGTAGGTCGTAAATAAGTAAATATTGTATTATATGCCGGCATATGGTGTAGTGGAATTATACGGCCTAGGACCACGTGACAAACGTTCTGAATTTGATGGTGTATTATCTTTATATGTATTTTACTGTAGATCGTAGTGAAGATATATGATGTACGTAGGGCTGGATACTCACAGTCACACACCGCACACACGATCACCACAACACACACTCGCATACACAGCCACACACACACCACAGCACACACAGCACCACACAAGCACACACACACACCACAAACAGTCGTATCGTAGATATGAATACTCTCACTGCACTAATGAATAGATCGACACTGTCTGCGTGTCTCTGGGTCCTATTCATACTAACCAGTGGCTGAAACAAGCAAAAATGTGTGTATATACATGAAGAAATGGCGAGAGTGTGAGAACTAGTTGGAAGCTAATATAAGAGTGACAGTAATGAGGTTCGGAGGCGGTGTGCAGAGATAGAGACCAAATATCGAGCCGTCTTGACTCCCCCAAGGAGTGGTGATGCCAGGGCAACTGTAAATAATTAAGTATAATAATAGATGGTTCGGTTACTTTATACATTAGGTAAGCTACCTCCTCTCTTTGAACTTAGTATACTAAGACTGACTAATACAGATTTCAAGGGACGATAAACAAAAACATTACGTCGTCCGCGGTGGTATATATATGTGCTGAGTTTCTTGTAAAGACTCTACCAACGGTCACCTATTGAGACTACAATCGCGTATTTTACAATAAGATACAAATAAGTAGTTAGTAATCTTTAATTACATAACCTAGCGCTTTACGGCTGTCACCGCCGGACCTATAAGTACAAGTTTATACAAAATTAAGAATTCAGTATGCTGCAAATGTTTAGTATAGCGTATTATTAGATTCTGTTATGTTATTTAATTTGACTTGTGTTTGGCTGCCCAATCTTTTCGCTTTTGCAGATTAGGGGATGTTTTATTTTGGCTAGTACGGTCCGAATAATGAGGAGGATCGGATACCCTCTATT
This sequence comes from Notothenia coriiceps, assembly GCF_000735185.1. Classification (NCBI taxonomy): domain Eukaryota; kingdom Metazoa; phylum Chordata; class Actinopteri; order Perciformes; family Nototheniidae; genus Notothenia; species Notothenia coriiceps. The sequence continues at coordinate 13,377,803 of NW_011369945.1, read as the reverse complement.
ATACTGAGACTAATTTACAAAATATATTTGTTATTGTCTCATGATGTGTTTATGATTATTATATTAAGAGTAATACATAAATTAGATTGTAATTACTAATATATCCTCTACTCTGAGTGTACATTAATTTAAATCTGTCTTATTTAAACTAGACTGTTTCATCTACTTCTCAGTGGATTATACCCATCTACGACAATACGATAAGATGGTTTAGAGATATCCGTCTCATAGATCTACAAGTGCGTAGTTAGGTATCAGAGTGCGATTGAATTTTCCTAACGTCGACCATGGCCCGTAGTCTAAACACGGTGTGACTTTATGCCACGTAAAATCAAAAACAGTTTTAGTTATACCCACCGAGAAAACGTTTGCTATGAGCTTCTGTTGAGCGCGCTGTCAGACAACGTCTAAATATGGCGCCTCGTATGAAACATGATGCGCGCGATGTGTGTACACGGTACAGCCTTACTAGAGCAGAACCAAGGACCTAGTAATAGTGCTAGAATAGTCGCGAAGAGAATGTCGAGACCTGTCTTGAATATTGAAGAATGGGAGACATTTCCTTATGTACAATATTTACAGGGTCCGTGATGTAAANCTCCAAGTGGAGATGAGGTCTTAAAATGTATTACATCCGACTTCAGGACTAAACTGATTAGTAACCAAGTCAGTTTTGTCATCTTCAGGGTGTATGCAGGAGTCCTGAAGTCGGATGTAATACATTTTAAGACCTCATCTCCACTTGGAGTTCTAACCGGTTACCTTGGCGACACACTTTACCTCACATTGACTATATACAGTATTGATTGTCCTTCCTCCTTATCTTCCAACCATTTGGACGCAGACTTGCATTTCCCCATAACGATGTTGCTTAGCAACCGGCGTAAACGGACCTTCGCGCTATGTCCTGTTCAGATGACGTCAAACCCAACGGGATGCCATCAATAAACTCCACAGAATCAGTCTACACACCTACGCAATGATTACATTCAGGCAAACTGTAGAATGCAAACCTCTTTGGACAATTTATATACTTATTGAAAACAAGCTACAAAATGTAATACCTTGGAAAATATATATTTTTTTTTAATAGCCTTAATTTTCGCTAAATTGATTTATCAACTTTTAATACTTTTTAAGGCCCGGCGGACACCCTGATCTTAGATAAAAATGTTTAATATAGCAGCAGTCTTTATAAAGTAGATGTTAAAAATGTTTCTGGAGAGGTAGTATGAAGCACCCATAGGTGGCACCACATGTCCATTTAAGACCCTAGTGCCACCTATGGGTCCAATGTGTCTTCTATTAAAGCTTCTATTGAGCTTTTCTAATGATAAATGTCTAAAAATGTGTCTCTCGTCAAATAAAAATAAATAAAAATAAAGTGAAGGGTGAAGAGCCTCACCTTCACTGGTCACTCCGTCTGAATCCTCGTAGTCATCGTACTGTGTCACAAACAGAAAACACATATGTTGCTTTTAATACACACACAACTTGTGAAGTAACAGTAAGATAANAACCCCCACGGTCCCTCAGATCCACCGCAGCCGGACTCCTATCCATTCCCACATCCACACTCTGCAGCTTTGGGTACAGAGCCTTCTCAGTGGCAGCTCCTAGGCTCTGGAACTCCCTCCCCCAAGATCTCCGTGACTCTGAGTCCCTCACAGTCTTTCAGTCCCGCCTCAAAACACATCTTTTCAACTCTGCCTACCCATAAGCCCCCCTCCTCTCAATCAATTTCCTCTTGACTGCCTTTTTATTTATTTTACTATACTTACTTGTTTGCCTGTCCTTGTTTGTCTACCCTCCCTCATATTGTAAAGTGTCTTTGAGTTGTGAAAAGCGCTATATAAATAAAATGCATTATTATTATTATTATTATTATTCTATTAAAGCTTCTATTGAGCTTTTCTAATGATAAATGTCTCAAAATGCGTCTCTCGTCAAATAAAACCATAAAGTGAAGTGTGAAGAGCCTCACCTTCACTGGTCACTCCGTCTGAATCCTCGTAGTCATCGTACTGTGTCACAAACAGAAAACACATATGTTGCTTTTAATACACACACAACTTGTGAAGTAACAGTAAGATAATTGAGATGATCAGAACACATGAGGCAGTACGGAGACATTTCAGTCCATTTGGATTAAGTGTTGAATTATCTGCATGGGGAGGTGATTGTTATGGGATACAATGAGGTCATACTTGACTATAATCATCTATTGGTGATTCAAAACAAACATTATTGGACCTATAATATTCCCTAGCTGTTTCAACACCAACACCCAGGGTTAGAATCCATTAGGAGTAATATATAGATAAATAAATAATAAATAAGAGTATATTTGTGTACTGATGCAACACCATGTGCATGCATGTGTTCCTATGGTTACAATACGTGTTGAATAGAAACACACGCATGAAATAAATTAACACCTACGCGTTTGTTCAGCAGGATAATCTCCACATATTTACACCGCTGTTATAATTGTTGAAGGGTAAAGGCAATCTCCAGAAGTAAAGAGCTAACGTGGCTAATTCACATCTCCTTTTTGTGAGATAACATTATCCTTGCCTTCCCTCTACTGCTCTTTATCATGTTATGTCTGTCTTAGGAAATATATTATACAATCTATCTGAAAGAAAAGTAGGTGTTGAAATGAACAGGAATGCTCTGAATGGGAATCAAGAATTTAACAGTAAAATGTGGAGTAAAACCAACTAACACAGTTGTAGATTTTGTAGATTTACCTCTTCCTCCAAATCTAGCCATTTCTCAATATCATCCATCACGGTGTTCTGGTTGATGGGTATCTAAGAAAGAGAGCAGAGCGTTAGGGGGGTCAGAGCAGAAACATATGAACGACTGCTTTAACTTAATGAAAAATACTACAAAACAAACAAAAATCAAACTTAACAACAAAGGAATAACCACATGTTGGGAAGCAAAGCACAGGTATGAAGTAGCCCATCAGGCAACTGGACACTGTCATGCTGAGTGTTGGGCGTCGGCTCTGAGAACATGCAGACCATTGGGTTTTATCTCAATAGAGCGGTGCAGGGATGACATGTTTTTGAAATCCGACCCAGATTTTAGCATCACAAGGGCTTTTGTTTTGTTTTTGGTAAAATGCAGAAAATAATCTCTACTACAACTACAGCACGGTCACATGACTTCACGTCACCACCGCTAAGCTAAAGGAGGCTAATGTTGGGCTGTAAAGGAACTACAGCACGGTCACATGACTTCACGTCACCACCGCTAAGCTAAAGGCGGCTAATGTTGGGCTATAACGGAACTACAGCCCGGTCACATGACTTCACGTCACCACCGCTAAGCTAAAGGTGGCTAATGTTGGGCTATAAAAGGAACTACAGCACGGTCACATGACTTCACGTCTCCACCGCTAAGCTAAAGGTGGCTAATGTTGGGCTATAAAAGGAACTACAGCACGGTCACATGACTTCACGTCTCCACCGCTAAGCTAAAGGTGGCTAATGTTGGGCTATAAAGGAACTACAGCACGGTCACATGACTTCACGTCTCCACCGCTAAGCTAAAGGTGGCTAATGTTGGGCTATAAAGGAACTACAGCACGGTCACATGACTTCACGTCTCCACCGCTAAGCTAAAGGTGGCTAATGTTGGGATATAATGAAGTTAGCAGATGTCTTAAAAACTGAGGTTACTTAGAAGAGACTAATACATGTCTTCATGATGAACATAAGCCACCCTTAGCTTAGCTAGTTTTCATGAAAAAAAAAAAGCTAACGTTAGGCTATAACTTACGTTCAACAAAACNTGAAATACACCACTGGTGAATTTAAAATGTCTAAATGAGGCGACTAAACGTCATCACGGCCAACATTAGCCACCTTTAGCTTAGCGGTGGTGACGTGAAGTCATGTGACCGTGCTGTAGTTCCTTTATAGCCCAACATTAGCCGCCTTTAGCTTCGCGGTGGTGATGTGAAGTCAGGTGACCGTGCTGTAGTTCCTTTATAGCCCAACATTAGCCGCCGTTAGCTTAGCGTTTTATTCTGAAATAATCTAAAATAGCATTAAAAACATCCCATTAGATCTTTGTGGAGGGAATCAGGGAGATGCTAACTTCAGGGTAGCGCTATAAATGTACAACATCACTGCACCACTCTATAATGAAAATTGTCCATTCAAGATTGAGGTGACGTCTTTAATTGTCCTTATTTGGTATTTCCAAAACCCAAAGATATTCACTTTAATGTAATACAAAACAGAGAAAAGGTCTTTCACTCACTCCTTCAATAGCAGGAAGATAAAATAAAATCAACTCTGCCTCCAAAATCAACCATAGAAAAGAAAACAACATGAAGTCTGTGGGGGTGGATTTGTTGCAGCAGGAACGCAGACACATGAAAAGGGGATGAAGAGGATGTTTGTATGTGTCGCACACAATCAGAAGCTCGTCATCCTTCACCAACAGGCAGGCGATGTGAAGCTCACACACAATCTCTCCACAGAAAACAGAAGAAGACAAAACAACCGACACACAGGCAACTGAGAAGAAGAAGACACGTCCATCTTGAGAAAGCACCTCATCCTGCAGTGAGGTTTAAAATGTGTCCCTTTAACTTGTTTTGGGTAAAGAGTTGGACAAACAATTGTGATTTCAACTCGCTCTATCAGTGGGATATCGTTTTGAGATAAACGTTTATATAAAAAACTCCTGTCATGGTCATTCTGGGGTGCCTTTGAAACTAAGTCCTGGCTTTCAGTAAATGAAGCTGTTCTGGTCAGACGATATTCTAACAAGCTTTAGGATATACTAACGAAGATTTCACACCAGGACACAAATCATAGCGAACGGTCAGGCAGTGTTTAAAGACTGGTTAATGGAAGAGACAATGTGAACGGACCTGGAGAGTTACAGAAAACCTTGATCAGTGCTTGCGTCAAATCAAGTTACGTCGCTTTTGACGCGGTTATAGACATCGGTACTATTTCTATCTCTACCAATACGATCATTTTTGAATTAACAAAATTGTTGAGAGGGATCCTACACTCTCAGTTTGACTGATTTTGATAGAGGAAGTCACATATTTCTTGCTAGACAATGCAGTTTTTTGAAATTGGAATGCCGGTTTAACCCTCAGTAACAGAACAAGTTTCCCATCAAGATGAACATGTTTCCACTGTGCGATTAACAGCATCACGGCGGCACTTACGTTCTGCTTCCCCACGATGTTGTCGAAGGGCAGCTCGGGGCTCCAGGACGCCTCGTTGAAGGTGGTGCTGCTCGCCCTGCGGTCCGAGGAGCTCGACGCCTCCTTCATGATGTCCTCCGGCAGGCTGAGCGTGCTCTCCTCCGGCTGCTTGATGAGGAACGTCTCGATGTTGTGGCGGCGCAGGAAGTCGTTGCGGTCCTTCCCGTGGCCCTCCTCCACCTCGTAGTCTCCGTTCAGACAGTCCAGAGCCGCTTTGGAGATGTGGATCCTCCTGGAGAGATGGCGGGAAAGAACAATAGTCAGGTTTTGAGGAAAAGTGACAGAATTTGTACGTAAAAAGTCAAATTTGGAGTAAAAAAATATCACATTTTGAGAAAAAAAAAATCCGAATAGAGGAAAATTTCAGAATTCGCAGAAAAAAATCAGAATTTAGCGTTTCCCGAAAAAAGTCAGAGTATTGAGATTTTCAGAAAAAGTGCATTATTTAAGAACAATTTGAGTTCTCAGATATTCTGAAAATACGTAAGTTTTAGATTGTCAGAAGAAAGTCTTACATTTGAGAAAAAGGCAGAATTCCGAGATCTTGAGAAAAAAAAACTTTTTTGTAAAACAATCTGAATTTTGAGAAAAAAAATCTGAATTTTGAGGGAAAATTACAATATGTTGAGATTTTCATAAAGAAGTAAGAATAATAACATTTTCAGAAAAAGGGCATAATTTAAGAAAACATTTTATTCTCAGATTTTTTGAAGAAACGTCAGAATTTTGAGATTAATTTGAGCATATGGAAAACATCCTGCTTTAAAGGTGGAGTAAGTGTTTTTCGGCCACCAGGGGGCAGCAGAAAAACTCCTTAAAACCCTGGACACATTCAACAGACACATACTGTAGCAACATTAGCTTCTCAATAGAGTATTATTATTTGGGGAAAATAACAGTCAGATTTTGAGGAAAAGTGACAGAATTCTTAGATGTTCAGAAACAAAAAGAAGTACGTTTTAGGTTGTCGGAAGAAAGTCTCACATTTGAGAAAAAGTCAGAATCCTCAGATTTTCATAAAAAATTCACAATTTTCTGAAAAAGGCAGAATTCAAGAAAAAGGCAGAATTTAGAGATTTTCGGAAAAAAGTCCAATTTTTGAGAAAAGAAAGAACATTCCTTCTAGACTGTGTTATGTGTCGGGTGAACCCAAAACATCATCCGACATTCAGATATCTTCTGTCCGTGCTTCCTTGTTATATACCAGAGAGACCACAGGTCAGGCTCTACAGCAGCTGCTGGCAGGACGTTTAAATCCTGCAGTTTGAGAAATAATCTCGCTCTGTTTCCGCGCCAACCATCAGGGCGAAAACACATTTGGCCGAGAGACACTTTGGTGTAGAGTAAACATCAAAAAACACATTTATTTTCACATTTTAAAAAGTAACCTCTATTGAAATGATCGTACTAAACTGCACCGTTGTGTCTCTAAAGCAAACAATCAAGTAAAAGGTAAATAAGTCAAAGAACAGATTCCAAAATACTGCTGCTGGTTTATATGGGGTGGTGGTGGCGAAGTCGATAGGGACTTGGCTTGGCAACTGGAAGGTCACCAGTTCAAGTCCCGGCAAGACCAAGTGCTACCGAGGTGTCCCTGAGCAAGGCACCGTTCCCTACACTGCTCCCCGGGCGCCGTTCAAAATGGCAGCACACTGCTCCTAACACTAGGATGGGTCAAATGCAGAGAAACAATTTCCCCATTTCATAAAGGGATTCATAAAGTATATCAAAAAATAAATAAATAAATAAAGCTTTGAATGGTTTAGGCCCAAAACACATTTCTGACCTCCTGCTAAATGATGAACCATCCAGACCTCTCAGGTCTTCAGGTCTGCTTTCTGTCCCCAGAGACTTAAACATGGAGAACTCAGTTATTATGCTCCAAACATCTGGAACAAACTCCCAGAAACCTGCCGGTCCGCTGCAACGAAGACTACTTTTAAATCCAGGCTGAAGACTTTTCTTTTTGTCGCTGCTTTTAATTGAACTATTCATATCTCACACTGCACTCTAACTTGTATTCATGTACCTATTATTCATGTTTTATTATCTTTGATTTTAAATGAGTGTTTTTTTTAAATGTTTCTGCTGCACTATTTCTATTTCCTTGCCTTTAGAATAACCCCTGAATCTGTTGTGTTTACTGACCCGGGGATTCCTCCAGACTCCAGCTTGTTGGCGATGTCTACGTCCCAGGACCAGACGTCAAACTGCCACTTCCTGAGGCCCAGCACGCCGCACAGCACCGAGCCCGAGTGGATCCCGATCCGCATGTCGATGTCGTGTTTCGTACGAGACCTCACGTATCTGGGGGAGAAACAATGGAGATATGTTTAGATTTGAATCGTGACTTATTCTGAGCCAGGAATCTCCACTTCAGTAGCGACAAGCTCTCCAGTTTCCAGAAGCTTTGTTCATCAAAGACACAGGAACCTTTATTCCTAAAAACACTTTATTCATAGCTGTTGAAAGTATTTTTTTATGTATTTATCAATTAATACAATCATTTTCCTCTCTTTCTGTATGTCAACAAAAAAAACTAGATTGTTTGTGTATTGTTTATTTATTTAGCTTTGTGTTGTTTTATTTATACTGTTTTTTGTTTGTTTTAAAGCGTACATATATGGACAATAAGTCAAGTTTTTCAAACTGAACCTTTGTTCTGGATATGTATTCAAATACGCACATATTAATGAATATAACACCTATTATTAATACATATGAAAACATGTAGTTAGTCAACTGGGAACGTTTTATTTAGATATTCATTCGTTAAATATTGTTGGATTTATGGATTGTAAGAATAAAGTATTTTAAGCTTTTTTAATTTATATTTTAATACATTTTAAATAAATAGGATAAGAAAAGCACTCATCATTAATCAAGAGCAGTTTGAGACTTGCTGCCTTGCTCATGGACACATAGGAAAACAGACTGAACCACTAACCCTCTCTACAGCTTCACTATGATGGATAATGAATAATAAATGCGTAATAAATGATAAAACATGCAAACAAAACTTAAAATAGAACCCTAATCATATCATGTAACTCAAATGAATCTTTAAACTGTGAAGGGAAATCATATATGAGGTAAAAGTGCATATTTAATGATCAACATGTAAGTAGAATATGAAACATGTATATATTGATTCAGCTATGCCAGAGGTTACTCTGGGTCTCTGTGAGTGTGTGTGCATTAAATCAGAATGCAAATACACATGAGTTTGACCTCTGGCGAAAAACACAACGCAGATATTGTTTGTTAATTCAGCGAGAAACGAGCACACAAAACATTTCATTTCATGCTTCATAACAGCGCTGGTGAGTGTGAGGTGAAAGGCATGCTGGGAGATTGTGACAGGTAATGAGCTGTGAATTAATTCAAACTGCAGTTAGTCATGAAGATGAATTGATATAATTTAGATTAAAAAGTCTCACATCCGAGAAATAGGCAGAATTTAAGAAAAATATAAGAATTCTGAGATTTTGAGAATAAAGTTAGAATTTTGAGAAAAAGGCCGAATTCTGAGATTTCGAGATTAATGTGGTTAAAGAGATTCTCAGAAAAAAAGGCATTATTAAAGAAAAATTAAGGTTAAATTCTGACTTTTTCAGAAAATCTCAGAATTAAAATTAATCAGAATTCTCAGAAGAAAATCTGAATTTTGAGATTTTCTGAAAAAAGTCTTACATTTGAGAAAAATGCAGAATTATGGGATTTTGAGAAAACATTTCAAATTTTCAGGAAAATGTCAACATTTTCAGAAAGAAAATGAATTTAGGGTTTCCCAAAAAAAGGCAGAATATTGAGATTTAGAGAAAAAGCACATTATTTAAGAAGAATCTGAATTTTCTGAAATATTTCAGAATTTTCAGGAAAAATTACATAATTTTCGATTTTTTGAAATAAAAACGATTAATAAGATTTTGAGAATAATCGCATTATTTAAGAAAAAATATAATTCTGATACTTTCAGAAGCATATCAAAATTCTGAGGAAAAAAATACAGAATTTTGCGATTTTTAGAAAAATGCAAGAATTCTCAGATTTTCAGAAAAAAAAATCACAATTTTACGAAAAAGGCATAATTCTGAGATTGAGAAAAAAAATCATAATCCTCCATAAAAAAATTAGAATTTAGGGTTACCAGAAAAAAGTCAGAACTTTGAGATTTTCAGAGAAAGTGCATTACTTAAGAAAATGTTTAATTCTGAGATTTTCAGAAAAAAGTCAGGATTTTGAGATTTTGAGAAAATGTCAGAATATAAGAAAGAGACAGAATTCTCAGATTTTCAGATTTTTTGGTAAACAGGTAATTTGTCGAGGGAAGCTTGCCACCTGTGGATAAAGAGGTCAACATGACAGTCACTGCACTATGACATGTATACACTATTAAAGCTGAAATGTAAAGTTTAAGATGCTGCTAATGTTTTGAGGTAAGTCAATAAAAAAGGCCTATAATTGTGTAAAAGGAGATTTAATGTTGCGAATATGACTGAAAACAAACAATACAGAGTCTCACCTGCTCTGCACTCACATCTGACCTCAGACAGTATTTCATTTTAATATGCATGGTGATGATAAATGAGGCACTACACACATAATTACCCCACCTCTTGTAAACATCATCAAAGGAATAGTAAATGGGAGTAAACGAACCTGCGTTTACAAACACAGGGCGATATGAATTATGAAATGCTGCCATGCAATATTCAGAGCGCCTGTCTGCCTCAGTCTGACACCACAGAGTCCGCTGGAGCAGAACAAGCCCCGGAGCAAAAACCAACATGTTCGCAGGGTTCTGAGGCGTGTTGACTTCACTGCGTGGTGACAGCCGACACTGATACGCGTGATACGGACAGGAAGTCACTGATGGGTTATGGGTAAATAATCTCAAGAAGGGAGATGCTAACAGAGGGAAATGACACAGAAGCAACGATAGGAGTCGTTTGATTATTAGATGCTAGGGAAGGAGATCCTATGCTTCCTTTGTTATCTCCTTTATGGATGGAGTGTCTCTACTTTAAAGAGTCCTCTCCTGCTGATGTTCAGGTGTATCTCAGTATGTAGTGTCTCTACTTTAAAGAGTCCTCTCCTGCTGATGTTCAGGTGTATATCAGTATGTAGTGTCTCTACTTTAAAGAGTCCTCTCCTGCTGATGTTCAGGTGTATATCAGTATGTAGTGTCTCTACTTTAAAGAGTCCTCTCCTGCTGATGTTCAGGTGTATATCAGTATGTAGTGTCTCTACTTTAAAGAGTCCTCTCCTGCTGATGTTCAGGTGTATCTCAGTATGTAGTGTCTCTACTTTAAAGAGTCCTCTCCTGCTGATGTTCAGGTGTATATCAGTATGTAGTGTCTCTACTTTAAAGAGTCCTCTCCTGCTGATGTTCAGGTGTATATCAGTATGTAGTGTCTCTACTTTAAAGAGTCCTCTCCAGCTGATGTTCAGGTGTATATCAGTATGTAGTGTCTCTACTTTAAAGAGTCCTCTCCTGCTGATGTTCAGGTGTATATCAGTATGTAGTGTCTCTACTTTAAAGAGTCCTCTCCTGCTGATGTTCAGGTGTATATCATACGTAGTGTCTCTACTTTAAAGAGTCCTCTCCTGCTGATGTTCAGGTGTATATCAGTATCTAGTGTCTCTACTTTAAAGAGTCCNGTTTTTTTAGCTCTATCTAAAAACATCAAGGCAAGGCAAGTTTATTTATATAGCACTTTTCAACATTTCTATTTTTTGTAAAGCACTTTGAATTGCCTTGTGTTGAAAAGTGCTATATAAATAAACTTGCCTTGCCTTGATGTTTTTAGATAGAGCTAAAAAAACAGACCAAAAAACATGCTTGTTGCTCAAAATCTGTTCCTTGCTTTTTTACGTGTACGTTTTCTATACTTTGTTTTACTCCCTCGTCAAAGAGCTTCTGAATCAGGATGGGAAGTACTCTTCTCATAAATAAATAAATTAGGGAGAGTGGATTTCTTATGCTAACTTGAATGCTACGCTAAGGAGAAAACAAGACGACGAGGAGGACCGATGCCAACATGTTTCATTCTGCTGCTTCACAGTGGAAACAAATGGCGGTTCCCACTTTGCTCTATAGAAAGGACATTCTTGGAAAAGGAAGCTGTTGCTTAAGAAGCTCCTGGGAAACATCAGTGACGTGTGCAGAGAAGATGAGCTTTTAAAAAAGGGAAAAGAGAAGACAAGGCGCGCTTTTAACTAGGGATGCAACAAGTGTGTACAAGTAAACAAAAAATATCTGTTTATTGGTTATAGGTTTATGCATCACAATATTAACAAGAAGGGCATTATTGTGCGATAGCAGTTTTGTAGTTATTCTGATTAGAAGTCATTCAGTGTAATGATTACAACATATATGAGCATCTGGGAATATCAGTTCTGAGTTTAAAGCTGTATGACCGTAATAAAGTTATTGATAGTTTGGATATTCGGTATCTCATATGTCGATTAATATCATGCTTTGAAACTAGTCTTTGTGGCTCTTTACACTCGGCCTCCCCGGACAAAAAACACCAGACTCAGGGACACTTTCATCCAACAGGCCATAAGACTGTTAAACACCTGTGCTCTGTAAAGTGCCCCGATAAACATTCACCTGTTCGTCATCTTGCAATTTACTTATTTATATAAACCGTATGTAATTTCATATTCTGTTCTTGTACCTATCATATTCTATTTACATGTATATAGACTTCTTTATTTTTATATTTTATTATAGCTTTGTTGGAGGAGCTCGGGTCAGAAGAATTTCATTGCTATTTCTACACTGTAGCTTATGTGCATATGATGATAACATCTTTGAATTTGAACAAGATAACGCTAAACTCTCAGTTTCTGTGTCGGTGCATTTGAAACCACTGGAGAGCTCGCTCAGTGAGATTCCTTTCGTTTCCGCGGGTGAAAACCTGCCCGACGCTGAGGCTGCCTGAGGAATGGAGCGGCAGCGGGGTGAGGATCCTTCATGAGCCAACAATGGGATCAGACAGCCAACTGGTTTGGGGAGATCCAGTGACCTCAATCGTAGTGATGACACATTTAGAGCAGTTTCAGGTGTGAGATTACCATAGGTCTTTTAATATAGAAGTTTTTGATTTGGGTAAATATAAAAGACCCGTAAGAGACGTGACTTTAAGATGATCTGTACCAAAACAAAGATTTTATTAAGTCTATAGAATACCGTTTGTAATTCAGATATTTTTACATATTTTGCCTTTACTGAATGTTGCTCTTATGGTGCTTTGGATATTGCACTAGTCCATATTGCGATTTGATAACATTTAGACATTTATTAATGCAGCCCAAATTCAGTTTGAATAAATTAATAACATATTCCATAGATACAAATGTAAAACTAAAATGTGCACTGCTACCCACCATGGTTCAGCATTACACATCAGAAACACCCAATGTCTGTCATCACAAGAAACTCTACGAAAAATGTGTATGGGGATATATAAACTCTGAATAACTACAATGGGGGGTTTGTACAGCTTATTAAAAGTAAAATTCAAGCACTCTCTACTAAATGAAAGGATTCCCACACTCCCAACGTCACAATCATCGCATAATATGACTAATAATCAGAATAATTACTCATCCGCTATTAACACACCTTACAACGTCATTCTGTTTGAAATTGAGATGCATACACCTAAAACAATTTATTTGAAGATTTCCTCTGTTTCTTAATAACCCTGCTTCTAAAGTAGACTAGTTCTTGGTAGTGCAATTCATTCTATAAATTGGATAAAAAAAACATTTGGAAAAACTCATAAGGGCATCAGTTTGGACTCTGGGAACATTGGATGGGAATTTTCCATTACAATGACATTTCAGAGACTCAATAGATTAATAGATGTTAAAAATAGTGGCTTGTTGAAGCGGGCATTCGTTTCTGCTTTTGGAAAAACTTCACCTTTTTATTCTGAAATATATAGTTTGGGCCAGATATAAAATGATTCTTCTGCTGACAAGTACTGAGCACAAACATTATCAGATGTAGGTATTACTGATTATCATAGAGATTAAACACCTTACAAAAGAATAAGTCTCTACATAACTGTTCTGTTCTTCTGTAACTGCAAGAGTCACATTGAGCCCCTTCATAAACACTGTTTAATATATATTATTGTAGAAATATGGCTTTTTGAATAGAAGATTAAAGCAAACGTCTTGTATCTATTTACACATTCATGCATCTATACCCTGATAAAACCAGCAGGTCTAGAGCTTTGACCCCTGTAATCTTACTCCTTTCCATTCAACATCAAGGTCAGGTGAAGTAGCCATAAGTAGGTCAAGACCGCTGATCTTTGGTCTCCATTGAGCTATCCAGATAAACAACAAATGGAAAGAAGTTTCCTCAGATAAACCGCGTGACACAGCAAAGGGAGATACAACCTGGGAGGTGGAGCTGTATGAGGAAGTTAAACACTTTTGTGGTCAAGGAAATACACTGAGCAAAAAGCCTGTGTGTGTGTGTGTGTGTGTGTGTGTGTGTGTGTGTGTGTGTGTGTGTGTTTCTAATGGCACTGACAGCCCAAGTAAAGCCATAACATAGCCTGCTTTGTGTGCTCATCCACTTACAGGACAAAATTGTGAAAAAATAAAATAAAATTTGGTTTAAGATTATTATTATTATTATTGAACTTTAACTAATAAATGTTGTTGTACAAATTCAGGAGTTCATTGCAACAAAGTGCAAGTTATGCAACTTTATAGTTTATGTATCTCTAACTGGGATGATTTTAAATGTTTGTGATAAACTAAAAAGGATGATGTGTTAATACTTCTTAAACTAAACTAATTATTGAAAGACCCTCTTGGGAAATGCATCGTCGATATTTAATATGATATGTGATTCCCATAGGACAGAGTGTAGGAATACTTTGTTACAATTAAAAGTCCTGCAATCAAAATGTTACACAAGTAAAAGTACAAAAGTATCAGCATATATAGACAAAATATACAAAAGTAACAGTACTCATTCAGCAGATTGGCCCATTTCAGAATAATATATATGATATGTTTTATAATGATTGATCATTAAAGTGTTCTCAAAGCTGGTAAAGGTGCAGCTAGTTTTAATGACTCTGTATGCTGCAGGGTAGCTTGTGAATTTTACTCTAGTCATATATAAGTGTTGATTATATTTCATATCATTAATCAACATCGGTAAAGTAACTAAAGGTATTAAATAAATGTACAAAAGTAAAATGTGTACCTATGAATTGTAGTGAGGTAGAAGTACAAAGTAGGAAAACATGTAAATACTCAAGTAAAGTACAAGTACCTCAAAATCCAACCCAAGTATAATACTTGAGCTACTTGGATACTTTCCACCACTGCATACTAAATAGAGCCCAGTGAAAACAGGATCTGTGAGGCCTGTGCAGGTTGTTTAGCCGCTCCCAGGTAGACTCAAATCTACCTGGCAACTAGCTTAAAAACTAAAGTAAAGTTAGCTTCCTGGGAATGTACTCACCCTGGGGCTCGAAGTAGAAGATAATACAGTCCTCCAAAAACCACATAAATGGAAAGTACCAAATCCTTCGTCGGTGTAGTTTGACCAAAAAAAAATGCTGGCAATTCCTGGAGATGTAACGGCTAAAAAAACACACGTACAGGTTAGCTGGCTAACGTTAGCTTCAGCTCGGCTAGTGGTTTACACTGCGGAGCTAGCAGCAAGCTTGTTAGCTTCGGCTATCGGTTAATGGCTGTTCACACTGCAAAGCTAGCAGTTAGCTTGTTAGCATCGAGCTAGGCTAGTGGCGGTTTAAACTGCAGAGCTAGCGGCAGTTAGCTTGTTAGCATCGATCTGTTTACTTCCCAGCTGTCAGTGTCAGCGCAGTCCGGCTGCCTGTTTAGTTTAAGACTTCTTTGAGAAAGACGAAGCGTTCAAGGGTCACTTTTAACAGTTTCCATGTAGCTACGGAAAACTTTACCCGCACTCCTGACCCGCGGGCAGAGCCATACTCGCCGCCGCTGACATCGTTTTATCGGTTCTGTCGGAAACCCGGAAAAGGGGCCGACCGACACAAAATGGAGGCAGATCTGCGGTGCGTTAATGTATTGTCGTAAATGCCAGATTCAACGTTTTTTACAACATTTTAATTATAGTTCTATTGAATATATAATACTCTAGTGGGTAATACATAACTGACATCTGTGTCACAAAACATAATCGTTCTCAAAAGTAGTTTTAGTAGCATCAATTATTTGTTTGTCATTTATGTGTTGCGTTTTAGTGCTTTAGATGTTCAAAGTATGTGCTTTTAAACTCATCACAATACTTTATTTATTCCGGGATAATTCGTTTTTCACATAGACTCTATTTTAGCATTTTAGAATACAATGAAATACAAATTTAAATAAAGAGCAATAAAGTAAAACATAAATACATGTGTATTACAGTATACAGTGTATTCATATTTATGATATTTATGATGAAAACCAGATTGAACGAGTTTTTGATAATTTCCCTATTTGATGTTTAGCCAAAACAAATGCTTAATATTGCAAGAAATAGGGCTCATATTAAGAGTAAGGCGTATTACAAGCTTGTATTGTGTACAGAGTATTCTTCATCGTTATACCAACATTAAAAGTTAACATACAAAGGACATCATTAGAAAAAATGCCAACAGAATGTTCTCTTTTGTATTAAAAGTTGTTTTGTCAATTAATGGTAACATGTGTGAGACTGCCCAAAGGCACACA
>NW_011369945.1:13342822-13361776 GCF_000735185.1 Notothenia coriiceps | reverse complement strand
ATAAAGGAACTACAGCACGGTCACATGACTTCACGTTGTCTCCGCTAAGCTAAAGGCGGCTAATGTTGGGCTATAAAGGAACTACAGCACGGTCACATGACGTCAACGCTAAGCTAAAGGTGGCTAATGTTGGGCCATAAAGGAACTACAGCACGGTCACATGACTTCACGTCGTCTCCGCTAAGCTAAAGGCGGCTAATGTTGGGCTATAAAGGAACTACAGCACGGTCACATGACTTCACGTCGTCTCCGCTAAGCTAAAGGAGGCTAATGTTGGGCTATAAAGGAACTACAGCACGGTCACATGACTTCACGTCACCACCGCTGAGCTAAAGGAGGCTAAGATTGGCCGTGATGACGTTTAGTCGCCTCAATTAGACATTTTAAATTCACCAGTGGTGTATTTCATGACATATCTTTTTTTTTCGCAGTACAAAATATGCACACTGTGAAATCTCTCTCCGATTTCAATATGTGACAAATGTCCAGAGCCACAGACTTATTGTTTCCTGCAGCCATGCTCTCACAGTGAACTCTGCGTAACCTCCTGTGTTTACTGCATATGAGGATAGGATAGCTCCCCGTCTGTCAACAGCTCAAACACATACACAGTGTGTTCAGAATCAGAGGAATGTTTTTTTCTTTCTGACGAATGCCACTTCTTTGTCTCAGGCTCATTGAAAGGCTGTCATTGCAGAGATTGTCTCTTTGCATATCAAAGGCTTCTGGCAGGAGTTTCAGAGTCTTTTATGTGGTCGCTTGAATCTGAACGGCTCCCTCTCCGGTGTTTCTCTGTCCTCCCTTCCTCCCATCTTGTTAGTTTGATACAGTTTTCAGCATCACTGGTTTGAGGACAAGGTGGAATATTAGAGTATATGTTTCAGTCACACAGAGAGGAAAGAAGCAAGTTAGGGCTGCAAAATGAATCCAAATGTTATCAAATCACAGACTAGTGCAATATTCTAATCGAAGGAAGTACAATAAGCTGAATAACGTTGAAATAGCATTTTAAATGGAGCAGTGTAGTACTGTAGAGATATCCTAGCCTGCTAATCTTATTCTACAGACCTTACCCACATGGGATGAGAATAACGAGGCAAAAATAATCAATCCCTCCAATATTGTACTCGCAATATCAGTCAAAATAACAACAAATGAGAAACGGAAGAAATGTGGAAAAAGAAAAACAAGTTGTGTTTTATAGTTTTTGTTCAAATTTGCAAGAGTGTGTAAAGAAATGTACACGGTTTAAGTCCGGAGGAATCTTAAAAGCACTGTGAGGTGTGCGAAATGTGAATGAAATCCATGCTTTCGATAGGGCTGTCCCGAATACCATTTTTCGGGCTCCGGATATACGGTAGTAATCAGCAGCGAATATTCGGGGGGGGGCGTAGTAATCACCAGCGAACCGCTTCAACACGTGTATTTCGGTTTATTCACGGCATTCATTTTGTTATTCTGCAGTATTGTTGTTTTATAGTTATTTGTTAATGTATACAACCCAATTTGTGTTCTTTGAAATTGAAAAGGATATCACATTGTGTTACTTTTGTTGCAGTTGTATATGTGTTAAGTGTAATTTGGCTTGGCCTCCTGTTTATGGACATGCTTTTATTTTGAAGGAGCGGTAGCGCTGTTGACAGGAAGTTGTTGTTGCTATGGAAACAACGTGACGGAGATTAACGGAGAAAAGTAATATCTACATATAAAGACGGAGAAAGTCAACGATAACGTTTATGGTTAAGTGTTAGCACCCCCCGAAGAGGCACAAGCTCTTACGTTGATTTTGGAGATTTCAATAAATTCCAAACAGAAAAAAAAAAAANTTGATTTGTTAGTAACTGTACCATCTTTGATCTCATTTCTGTTTACCTGTCAGGTTGAGCTGCAACCTGTGTACGAAAACTAATTTGCGTATAAAGTCTATTATTTATTATTGTACTAATTACCGAAAGCTAGGGCTGTACCCGAATATCCGAATATTCGTTCGTTGGAGTATTATTCGGGTTTCAATTTCGTTATTCGGATATTCTTTTTTTTNCCGTTAATCTCCACGTTGTTTCCAAAGCAACAACAACTTCCTGTCAACTGCGCTACCTCTCCTTGAAAATAAAAGCATGTCCATAAATAGGAAGCCAAGGCTTGGCTTCCTATTTATGGACATGCTTTTATTTTCAAGGAGAGGTAGCGCAGTTGACAGGAAGTTGTTGTTGCTTTGGAAACAACGTGGAGATTAACGGAGAAAAGTAATATCTACATATAAAGACGGAGAAAGTCAACGATAACGTTTATGGTTAAGTGTTAGCACCCCCCGAAGAGGCACAAGCTCTTACGTTGATTTTGGAGATTTCAATAAATTCCAAACAGAAAAAAAAAAAAACGAATAACGAAATTGAAATCCGAATAGAGGTTGCAGCTCAACCTGAGAGGTAAACAGAAATGAGATCAAAGATGGTACAGTTACTAACAAATCAATCGATGAAGTGATGAAGCTAAACCTTTTTCCGTCCATCTCACAGAACAGCCGGCAAAAGGAGCTTTAAAATCTGCACGGAGAAGATGTTTTTGCTCGATAACAGAAACCATTTGGGAGTCATTTTCTCCCAAACAACGAAAATCTTTAGTCCATATCTAATGCTTTACAAAACTATACTGAAACATGATGAACATTTATGATTTACCATCCCTTTCTAAACTGAAGATGGTGATTGTTCTGGTCAACAACAATCCTGTTAATCAACAGTACAGTGACGTTACAGATGCATACTGACGTAGATGAACATTAACCATTAACATCTGGTGGCAGACGTGTAATGAAGCGCATCAGATGATCCGTCTTCGTCACACCAGGAAGCAGGGGACAGCTCTCTGATAACTGCCGTAAAAGCAGCATTTGTTATCTGCCGCCAACCATTAATCCTCCAATCATCCTGTTTTTTATCGTGAAGCACGCTGATTACGTTGAATAAAAGATATCATATCCTGTTCGTCTCTGCCTTTATGAGAACTCTCGTCTGTCGTTATCAGACGCAGAGGTTTGTTTGAAGGAGGTCTGAGTGGCTCTCTTCTTCTCTTCTCTTCACCTCGTTCATGCTTCACTGTGTGCCTGCTGGCTCCCATGATGCACTGCACTGTCACACTGCTTTCACCTCAAAAGGAGGTTACGTGTGTTTCCTCTGAAGACCCAGTTACTCAGTGTGTGTGTACGCTGTGAAAGACAAAAGGAAATGGGTCCATTTGGATATTTACTGACTGGATTTTGGTCTGTTTTGTTGCTGGGTTTTTAGACGTTTGCTTTCATGTCTATTGAAGAAAATCTGTTGAATGGTTAAAATAATAAAAGGTGGCTCAGCTGTTGAAGAGACTCAGCCTTAAGACTCTTTACCATTTAAAAGCCTAGGCTACAACACTGATGAATAATACCAAACAACATATTAGATCCAGTTCAGCTCCTGTGCTCCAAATGTAGGTTAATCACACCAAGTGTATTTTAGCTTCTATCATCAAATCAAAGAGAAATGGCTCCTTTCACTGAGATGAATACTGAATCAGTTCTGGGTCTAATGTTCTGATTGTAAGTCTTGCCAACATGTTCTTATTCCCAACTCGTCAAACACCGATGACTTGATCAGTGGCCCTACACTTTCAAATTGGACGGCCAAGAGACCCTCTTGCGTCAGTTTAACACGTGTCATGGATGGCTTCAGTTTCCGCCTGAGACTCTTTCAAAATAAAGTTCTAACATTGGTTTACTTACGCAATTAATACCTGGTTAAGCTAGTAAAACATTGTGGGTTTGGTTCAAATAAGTACGTTTGTTTACGTGAAATAACTGGCATTAGTTAAGTACAAAGGTTATGTAATTTGGGTTTAAAGTTGAGCCATTTCAAAGCTCGGTGCCTCTCATGCAGACTTTAAGGAGTTACCAAGCATCAGTGTTTTATACGTTAGCGATTAGACATGTTGTTCTTGATGGTGCACTAACAAAAAATGTGTTTTATCCACCAGTGCTGACATCGTAGCCCAACTAGTGTTAGACAGAGGTGGGAAGTAACTAAGTACATTTAATCAAGTACTGTACACTGTTGAGATACTTGTACTTTACTTGAGTAACATTTTGAATGCAGGACTTTTACTTATAACAGAGTATTCCTACACTCTGGTACTTCTACTGTTACTCACAAGATCTGAGTACTTCTACTTTTACTCAAGTACAAGATCAGATTACTTGTCCCACCTCTATTTGTTACTTTCCACCACTGAGTATTTTTACTATTTTATGTGTGTAAAGAAAGTTTTTTTTACTTTTACTTGAGTAACATTTTGAATGCAGGACTTTTACTTGGAACAGAGTATTCCTACACTCTGGTACTTCTACCCAAGTACAATATCTGAGTACTTATACTTTAACTCAAGTACAAGATCTGAGTACTTTCCACCACTGTGGAGTACAATTAAAATATTAACCTCTGAATTGTAGTGAGGTAGAAGTACAAAGTAGAAAATAAATACTCAAGTGAAGTACAAGTACTTCAACTTAATTATAATACTTGAACTACTTGGTTACTTTCCACCACTGCAAGTATTTTATCTGAGTATTTTACTGTGTTATGTGTGTTTTCAGCAAGTCACGTGACTGTAAAATCCACGCATGCGCACACAGCTTAACTGACCTCACGCATGCGCAAAGCCTTTTCTCTGTCAACATGGCGCTGTGCAGAGGAGCAGGGTTGTTGTTAAGGACATTGTTACCGGGAAACCCTCTCCTGTTCCCCGCTGCATGCCGAACACAGAGCTCTGTAAGCGGCGTGCTGGTGCCCCGGACCTCGCTGACCAGCCCCCCGTGGCCGGAGCAGCTGCCCCCGGTGTGTGAGGCGGAGGATGCGAGGCGACAGGCCGCCGTGGTGAGCACCGTGAACGGAAGCATCGAGAGGCAGGACTACGGGCGTCTGTTCGCGGTGGTGCACTTTGCCAGCCGACAGTGGAAGGTCACCGGAGAGGACCTGATCCTCATCGAGAACCACCTGGAGGCCGGCTGCGGGGAGACGATCCGCCTGGAGAAGGTGATACTACTTTTAGATTTGTTGCTAGTGATATTGCAATATGTTGTTAGATAGATATTGATAGATGTTAAACACTGTTAAACACCTCAACTTTTGAAAGAACATCCATAACATTCATCTGATTGCAACTTATATATATCAATATTCCAATTACTTGTATATAGACTATGCTGCACTATTTCTATTCTATTTTATTTGTATTTACTTGGACTATTATCTGTTTTATTGTGTTGCACTGTTGGAGGAGCCTGTGATCTAAGATGTATCATTGTCATAACTATGTGTACAAATGAGAATAAAAGCCTTGAAAAAAATAGATAACAATGTGTTCATTAAATAAAATACTTAAAACGTGGAAAAACCTTCTAAAATAAAATCGCGGTGAGGGGGGGGGAGAGAGTTCAGCCTCCTGACAGCCTGGTGGACGAAGCTGTTTTGTGATAATTCATGCTGATTCTGGTTCTGAAAGGTGCTGCTGGTGGGCGCAGAGGACTTCACCCTGGTGGGGAGGCCTCTTCTGGGGAGGGATCTGGTCCGGGTCGAGGCCACTGTCATCGAGAAGACCGAGTCCTGGCCCAAAGTGCACATGCGGTTCTGGAAGAGACACCGGTACCAGCGCAAGATGATCATCGTGCAGCCGCAGACGGTGCTGAGGATCAACAGCATCGAGCTGGCCCCCAGACTCTCATGATGATGGACTATTCCACACAGACTGGCTGCTTTCTATTCATATTAATATGCAAATAACTGTTAGTGAGTTGCTTTAATGCTGTGGCGAGGTGACTCTTCTGGCAGTTGTTGACTGTTTGAAACTGTAAATAAAGATTCATCTTTTTACTGATATTTAATTATTGTGTTTTTACTTTTCAAAAGTCAGTGGTGGAAGACATCAAGGCAATACCGAAGTGTGCAAGAACTCTATTACAAGTAGATTTTCTGCATAACCAGCGACCAAGATGTTTAATTTATTTAGCTTAAGTACGTATATTTTCTGAACAGGTCGTCATATTATATAAAAATGTATTCTGTATAAACTGTAAAGCCTGCTGTACCCCAATTTTTGGTACTTTGTACTTCTACTCCACTACAGTTCAGAGGTAGATGGTGCACTTTTACTCCACTACATGTATTTAATACGTTTAGTTACTTCACAGATGTGGATGAATGATGTGAAATATAATCAAGTGTTAAATCAGACTTTAGTTCCACCTGGAGTAAATCCACAAGCTACCCTGCAGTATACAAAGTCATTCAAACTAGCTGCTCCTTTACCACCTTTGAGAACACTTTAATGATCAATCATTATAAAACATATTATATATATTATTCTGAAATGGACCAATCTGCATAACAAATACTTGAGTAACGGATTATTCCTACTCTTGTACTTCTACCTTTACTCAAGCACACGATCTGAGAACTTCTTCCACCTTTGTCAAAATCAATCCATTGGAGAGCAATGTTTTTCACTGGAGAGTATAAAAAACACAAGCGCATTATTATATATAAGTTGCAGGAAATGAAGATACTGAAGTAAAGTAGGCTGCAAGTAGATCTAGGCCACACGTGTCAAACTTTATATATACAGTCCATGGTGTCAAATCAGGCCCTTGGTGGATTTAATTTCGGCCCGCAGAATAATTTCTAATTCCTATTAGATCTGTCCCTCTGGTATATTGCACGCACACCTTCACTCCATCCTGAGGGTCTCCTCAGCTCAGAGCCTGAGCCCAAACATTGATGACCTTGCCCCCGAGATGAGATGCCAAGTATCTGCTTGAACTAGCATCACAGAGCAGCACACTGAGTTTAATGGATGTTTCCTTCTGCACTTTATTTGTTGCGACAACAGGGCATGTTTTATTTTTTTTTTGTAGCTGTTGTTGGCCTGTGGAGAAATGTAGTCATAAGAAATGACTCTGGAAAAGCTGCAGATAGAGCCATAAGAAATGAATGCAACTAATTATTTAATGTTGCTTTTATAGGCAATCATTTAAGCTTTGTTAGTTCCAGGTTTAATATGTGCAATAAGTTCATTTCAATACGTTTTGCTATAAACATTGAACCAGTCCGGCCCTCGACTTGTACCCATTTTTTTATTTTGGCCCACTGTGTATTTGAGTTCCCTGATCTAGGCTAACTAATTTGTAACACGGTGACTTTAGACTGGGTTTAAATCTGTAAATGGAAAGTAATCGTTTGCAGATGAATGCTATAAAATTATTCTGAATCTGTTGTTTTTAAGTGCTAAAAGTTATATTAAGTCACATAAGTAATAACACATGTATTAATAATCTGAATTAACTTTATAAAAATCACCTTTCTCTCAGAATGACCCACTTCAGTGCTCAGTAAGGAAGTGAAGAGCATTTTCCCCAAACCTCCGACAAAGATAAGAAACAACACACGTTTTAACAGTCAGAAGTAAAACTGCTTTATTTAGAAACCTGATTGAATCGTCTCTGCAGAAGACGTTCCTCGTGAAGGCACTGTTGAACATTTCTGCTCAGTGGTAGCACGTTTACCGCTAACTCCAAAAACGCAGGAGGAGATGTTTAAAAAACCAGGAGTTTGTCCAACAGGCGGGGAACAAATAATCAAAAATAAAATCGAGTGATTAGAACAAAATGAAATGCTGCTACTGATGTCAACAGGTTGGTAGAAATATCTTCACAGGTTCCCATTAGAGTCTAAATTAAGGAAATAATCACGTTAACAGTAAATCATGACGGCTTCTTTACCTTCAATCACTTTCAGGACTTTTTTTATGTCCAATAGAGGATCTAACATTTATCCCAAAGAAAATGAGTGTACCTAACTTTTAAAAAGCATTCTCATCCTTTGAGAGGTTGATATGACGAGTTAAGACAAGATGTGGTGAATCTGCCAGGCCCGAGTTACTCTGCTTATCACCAAGCATACAGACTTTAAACTGGTCTCACTGCTAATCAAGTAAGTACGTTTGATTTCAAGTGAAGTAATTAAAACGCCAGAATTCTCGCGGACGTGTTTTCATCTTAAGAAAATAATTTTATCAAAGGTCGACTGAAGCCAAAACAAAAATCTGAGTCTCCTCGTGTAAAAGCAGCACTGAAGGAAACTATTTCTCAAAACAAAATCTCCAGTATAATCTTCAGAAGTCCGATTAGAATTGTCCAAAAGATCGACTCCTCTTCCACAAAGTCGTCGACGTCCTCCTGCTCCTCCTCGGCCTCGGGGGATTTCTGTTTCTGTTGTCCGTTCTCCGCGGTGTAAGAGCCCTTATCGAACGGATCCAAGGGAACCGTTTGATCGTAAAACACTCGCATTTCAAACTCGCTCTCCTTGTGGCTCGGGTGTCCGTAGATCCCGATGCCCACGGGCCTGGAGAGGTCCCCCGGCACCACCACCACGTCGGGCCCACAGGTGACCGACTGCAGCTTGTACGTGTCGTAGCTGGGACGCAGCGTTTTGTCCGAAACGTAGAGGTCCGCGTCGCCCTTGAGGCTCTGCATGTGGAGGATGATTCTGCCATCGTGGTTGAGGCGCAGGTAGCTGTAGTTCCCCGCCCCGATGTGGCCCTGGACCACGTGGAGCAGCACCCAGTGTTCAGGGAGGCCCTCGTCGTCTGAGGGGGAGCTGAAGAAGCCTTGAGCCTGGGACAGAGAGAAGGAAACAAGCAGGAGGAAGAGGAAGAAGCTGCTGCTCAGCTTCATGATGACGGCATCCGGCAGACAGTCACCGCCTGGCAACACCAGACAGCCTGAGAGCCAGAGGAGAGACAAACGCAATAATACATTCATTATATATGTTCTTGTAATACTTGCACAGTTTTCCACTTTTCATAACAATACTGCACATATTTAAATTTGTTTTTTTTCTTATCATACTGTTCGTAGTTTTTTTGTACCTATATTTCATGTAAATATTTCTCTATATTTTAATGTTATAATAGTAACATTCAAATGACTAACCCTAACCCTATATACTGCACATATTTCATTTTTCTAATTTTGTTTTATTATACCGTTTGTAGTTTTTCGGTACCTATATTTAATGTACATATTTCTCTATATTTTAATGTTATAATAGTTTTATTTTTTGGTCCTTTTCTTACATTCTATCTTTGTTGACTGTTTATCTACAGGCTTATTTCTCGTAAGCTTGAACCTGCTTATCAATAAACCTGTTTCTGATTTCTGAAAAGGCAGCCAAACACATTTTATATGATATAACATTTAAAAACAGCATGGGTTCAACTTGTGCTTTTCCCAACTGATCAGTCTTTTGATACATTTTAGTGACTTTCCCACTTTGAATTATTGTTGCCACTTCTGTAGCAAAAAATAACCTGTTTTCTAACCGTTGTGTGCACCAGTCAATCAAATACAGACTTTGATCCCAGATTTTTTTTAAAGTACATTTAAGGGTCTTGATGTACATTTCTGATCATATTTGACTTATTTTCAATTAAGTACATTTAAGTATGTTTTGAATAGAGGACTTTAACTTACAGTGGAGTTTTTTTAGTGTTATTATTAGTACTTTAACTTATGTAAATGTTTAAAATACTACCACTGCCTAACATATAAAGAAGAATAAACCTAAAAACACCCAAGTAAGGAACAAACCATCAATATTGTACTTAATGGGGGAAGTAACGAAGTAAATTACTTTAGTACTGTAAGTGAGTTTCTTTTGGAGTACTTGTACCCTACTTAAGTATTTCTATTCGAGGCTTTTTGATATTTCCACTACATTTCTAATGCAGATATGACTTTTACTCCCCTAATAGTTATACTATCAAATGCACGCTGGAGGCTTTTTGAGCAGGTTTTCTCTCAGTGATCGTGTTATGTTCAATGTTTGTTGTCTGTTTGTCATGTATTGTGTCTTGATATTTGTCTGTCGATGTTACACATGGATTCAAATTTCAGACTTGATCTGACCATTGAAGTGTTATTGTATACACTGAGGGATAATTTTACTGCACAACAAATAGCTTGACCTTTCTACAATACAATAATACATGTTGCTGATAAAACTAACAGGCTTTAAGAAAGGTTTTGAATGCAGGACTTTTACTTAGTGGAGCGTTTTCTGAGTGTGGTATAAGTACAAAAATATCTAAATACTTCTGCAAACACTGTGTGATTTTGGTTACTGCTTCTATATAAATATATGATATGTTTTATAATAATTGATCATTAAAGTGTTCTCAAAGCTGGTAAAGGTGCAGCTAGTTTGAATGACTTTGTATACTGCAGGGTAGCTTGTGGATTTACTCCAGGTGGAACTAAAGTCTGATTTAACACTTGGTTATATTTCACATCATTCATCCACATCTGTAAAGTAACTAAAGGTATTAAAGACATGAAGTGGAGTAAAAAGTATCGAAAAAAATTGAAATACTCAGGAAAAGTACACGTTTTTAAAGTGTACTTAAGAACAGTACTTGAACAAATCCACTAAATGAGTTTACACCAGTGCCGTTATAAAGTAAAACATAATTAACCCAAGCTGCGGATGCCCTCCCTCTCAGGACAGTTTAAAATAAACCTCTGACCCGCAGCAGAGCTAAAAATAATCTGCTCGGTGCTAAATCTACCGGTGAGACCGACCTTTGATACGAGGGGGAAACAACACATTTCATGTTAAAACACAGTATTAGCTTTAAATTATCAGCCCCAACACTTTCAAACCAGACATGT
Organism: Notothenia coriiceps; assembly: GCF_000735185.1. Taxonomy (NCBI): domain Eukaryota; kingdom Metazoa; phylum Chordata; class Actinopteri; order Perciformes; family Nototheniidae; genus Notothenia; species Notothenia coriiceps. The sequence goes on along the minus strand of NW_011369945.1, from coordinate 13,351,023 downwards.
GATATAAAAACGGGTTTAGTTTGTATTGTAACGCAGTTAGTGTCGATTAATGCTAACATGCTAACACCTGCCATCAGCATAAACCTGAACCCAAACCAGGAAGTGCGCCGGCCGTTGAAGCCGGTTTTTATGAATGGGCGTAGCGGCCAAACGGTGGTACTACAACTCCCGTGACGTCATTTTGGCCCACAAATAAAATAAAGATCAAATATATACTTTAATAATCCCAAAGTGGGAATTTTTTTCGTTGCAGCAGCATGTAAAACAGGGCATTACACATACTTAGAAAATATTAGAGTAGAAAATAGACAATTATGAAATATAAGAATCTCAGAATAGTAAATAAAACAGAACAAAAAAGATTCATCTGTTAACTATCCGGCAAAATAAAACACTATTGAAAGGCCAAATGACAGCTACCACAATATAAAAGTAGCTAATGTAATTCATTTGGGTCTAAAAAGTTGTAATATGCGCCAAAAGCTGAATCCAGAGTTACAGCCCTCCACTTTAAGGAAAAGCTCAACTGCACATGCTCTGTGGGCCTACATCCGGGTACTTTCTGAATCTACAGCTCCATTTTGGGCTTCAGGCGGCACTGAGAAACTCTCAAAGGAATGAACGTTGTACCCAGCTCTCTTTATACAACCCAGCAAATAAGTATAATACGCGATTATTTAATTACATTAGTAATTTCTATATTTGATAACATACCTACGAGTTTATATTCCGATAAGCATGAATCAGGCTACCGAAGCTAACAGCAGATTCTTACTTATTTAAGCAGGTTAGCTTCTCATAGCTATCACGATGCTAACAATGCTAACTAGCTTGTACAGTTTGAGCTAAATCCGCTTAAGTTTACAGAATATAGCTGCTGCCGAATAACTTAACTCTTGATTTAATTAAATTACCAATGATTATTAAACACGTATCGATAAGTAATTTAAAAGACGTTTACTCACACAGCTGTCATTTCCTAACCAACATCTTCGTCCAAACAAAGTTCACTTCACTTCCTTTTCCTCTCACTCACCTACAGTCAAGAGCGGATCATTAGCGACGCCTACTGGGGGACCATGGTAACTGCAGTATTTAAACTTCATTAATACAAGGTTCTCTCTTTATTTAATCACATACTATTTATCTGAACTGAAGGCCCCAAATAATTAATAAAGCAAGAATAAATGAATATCCACCCATCTATCTATCTATCTATCTATCTATCTATCTATCCATCTATCTATCTATCCATCCATCTATCTATCTATCTATCTGTCTGTCTGTCTATCTATACATCCATCTATCTATCTATCTATCAATAAACGTCATTATTATGAGGTTTTACACATTTAAACATTTCTAAATGGCCCAATATAAATAATAATGTAAAAATTCTGTCAACTAGAGTAATAATGTGGATGTTTTCAGGTGAGATTGTACGCGTAAACATGGTTGGTGAATTTCCTGATGGCATCCAGCATAGCCCGACATTGGAAAAGCAATGACATGTTCTGGGCAGCAGCCAGAATGTATTGAAGCCACCTAAAAGCTGTTCAGTCAATGGAGTCTGGGGGCTTTGAGTCAAGCAAAATACACAAGACTCCATAGCTGCAGTCAGAAAAGGCTATCTTACTGCAAGGTAATGTGTTGAAAATATTGTCAATTAAGTATACACTTGAACTGATCTGATGTTGTTAAGTGGGCCTGTTTTAGGTGGCTAAAGTATACTTTTGTCGCCAGCAGTACAATGCTTTGCTGTTTCTCCAAACTGAGGACATGCATACACCATCTGAAGTAGCTCACCCTATACTTCACATCTCAGCAAGTCATCTCTCAAACGGTCCAGAATGCTGCTACAAGACTGTTAACCAGGTCCAGCAGGATGACACATATCACACATTGTAAAATCCTTACATCGGCTCCTGACTCGTTTTTGAATTGATTTGAAGGTTCTGGTTATTACAGACCCCTGCGTGGAAATGCACCGGAATATATATGTGACCTTCTCCATCCTTACAACGCCAGTAGGTCACTTAGGTCTTGGCTGTCCCACGGTGTCGTTTAAAAACTACAGGTGACCGTGCCTTTCAGGTGGAGCTCCAACACGGTGGAACTCTCTCCCTATAGACAGTCTCTGTGGAAGCTTTTTAAAGAACTACTGAAGAAGACCTATCTTTTTACATTGGCTTTTGTCTCTACTTGAGATGTGTCTGATGTGTTCTGTTCTCATGTCTGTTCCTTTCAGGACTCACGTGGTCTGTGCTTTGTTTTTATGTTGACCTTAATGTCTGCCTCGTGTTGTTATTGTATTCATGTTTCTGTGGTCTTCATTGTAACTTTTTACTTGTGAAGCACTTTGTGAAATCTATTTCAGTGAAAGATGCTATAATTATTATCTGAACTATTCCTCATGTTGAAAATGTTACTTTGGATAACCTCCACTCTCTCCTTACTGCAGTGTCATCTGTTGACTTCGTCATGCCTTTATTTGTTTTTGAAAGCTACCATGTAAATGTGTTTTTCGTAAAAGTCTTTATAGTTTTCACTTTCCATCGTGACCGAAAGAGAAAACTATTCTTTATTTTATGACTTCCTCCGGGTCTGACTGATATATGTTTGTCTTAACTTTAAAACTTGCATACATATAATGGAAACTTTTAATAATACCTGCAAATTAAAGAAACTTATTTTCCTCTTCATTATCTGCATTTTGACATTTACAATTGTATTATTATTATTACAGATAAAACAAACACAAATTGTATTAACTTCGGTAATGATGTGTCATAGCACAAGAGTTCAAATGTTGAGAGAACTAAGAGTAACAGATAGATAGCTTTGACAGTTTGTGTCCAAAACATCCAGATGTAAAGGAGCGGTATCATTTATGGAGAGGGAAAGGGTTCTTTTAAATCAGGTAGAGAGCAAAACTGGGAAATCAAGGAGCCAACTACTACGTTTAAGATTTTAACACAATAATGTATTCAGGAGAACATAACAACGTTACTAAGAAACTAAAATCAGAGCTGTCTAAAATATCATCTCAGTAAAAAGATAGTCTAAAACTATTTTAAAATACAATTAAACGCAGTTAAAACCATACAAAGAATTCAAATGCTAAAAGGGTTAAAAGCATTTTCTTCAAAACCAGAGTCTTTCCAGGGCTGCAAAGGTGCTCCGTCCACAGGTGCTGGTCTCTTAATCCCTGTTCGCCTGTGCCTCTGCTGCCTCCTTCAGTTTCTCCTCAATGTCGAGGCCGCTTCCTTGGTAGCACATGTCTTCCGAGTCACTTGCTTCAGAAGCGAGGCAAGAATCCTTCCTAACCTCGGAAAACGAAGAATTGTGGAACAGGCTAACAGGTGTGCAGGTGTGTGTCATACTGTATGCGAGGCCCCGTCTTGGAGCGTGATTTCCGCCAAAGATTTGGAAATTGGTCCGTGCACAAAGCATTGTGGGGATTTTAAGACCGCGGAGTCTACACATTTGCAGCCTCGAAATGTCTTGTTACGAAGTACGCCGGCCTCGGTAGAATTCCAAGTATGCTGGACATTGGAACAGTCCTTCGGCGGCACTCAATGACGTAGTATGCTTGAAATAGTGGCTCTGTATAAAACACACACAGACTTGAAAACCATGCAATAATGAACAATTAAAATACATTGCCATGTGATATATATTTTACATTAGCTTGAACTGATGCAAAGTAACACAGGTGCAAAGGTTTATTTGGCTCAGCACTTTTTTCTTGCTTGCAACGTTTAATTTGTCTTCTCACTTACATACATTTTCTTCCCTAAATACAAACCAAATGTTCTAAAAGCATGTTATCTTCTAAAGAACGTGTTACCAATGTAGTACTTTGTGTGATGTGATCACATGTTCAGACACGTCATGAATTATTCAACATGAGAAGAACCAGTTAGGACACATCGATCGTTCTTGAGTGATAAGGTGAGGTGTTTTGTTGACTCACACAGTCAGTCCAGGCTTTGCAGCAGGCTGTTCAACATGGCTGATTGTCCGGTTTCTTACATGTTTTCCTGAGGACCGACTTCATCCATTGACCTCTGCAGAGCCTTGTGTTTAGTTGAAGTCAACTCTACGATAAAAGGAGAAGAGCAGTAAAAATGGAGAACGATCTTGGTGAGTAATTAAAGACAGTAATGTTGAAGACAAATGTTGCTGCTGTTTCTTCAAAATGCAAGGACTTCAAGTACTTCAATAGTTAGAAGGACTTGTTTGAATTGAATTTGTATCGAAAGTATATTCTTCTTTATGTTATTTATATTATGTTAAGCAGATCTATTTTGATTTCAAATCAGCTTGTTCAAGAGATTAGTGTGCAAAAAGTGTTCACTTTGAATTTCTAACATATCAGTTCATAATAAATAATGTAAAAAGTAATAATATCTGCAAAACTTTGAGAAAAAGAACTCAACTGAAACAATGCAACATGTGGCATGATGCCAAATAAAACCAGTTAGATCTCAATCTTGTTTGCCAGTAAGTTAACTCCCATCTTGTTATAATAATAGTCTTTCCGTAACATGTTCCTGTACTGAGTCATAAGTTAAATAACACCTATAGAACTTGATACTTTTGTGAAATGTTGCCTTTTTAATTGTTATTGGTGCTGCGATTGAGCTCTGAAGTAAATGTAGTAAAGTAAAAAATGTAGATGAATAGAATTTTTTTAATATTTACATTGTGCAATACTGAAAACATTTCCTGGCTTCTATTGCCGCTTTCTCAAGAAAACCCTCATGAAAAAAACTTTATATCTAACACATTGCTTCCTTGGGTCCTTAGAAATACAAATTCCTTAGTTGCATCCCCGAGGGAATAGGGAAGTAAGCTATAACCAGCATGCCGTTTGGAAGGGACAGTATTTATTAGTCTCATCTAAAGGTGCAACACATTGCATGAATAACTACGTCCAGTTGATCTAAAGAGCTCTGACTCAACACTGCACAACTTTAGGTCATTTCTAGGTAAAATCATAGAAAAAGTTGTTTTTTTCAACAGTTGAGTAATTTCTTGCATTTAAATAACTGGACGTTGGATGTGTTCCAGTCAGGATTTCGTCCAAACCACAGCACTGAGACTGCTTTTGTAAAGGTCTTCAATGACATCCACTTAAACACAGACAGTGGCAGAACTTCAGTGTTAGTATTATTAGATCTCAGTGCTGCGTTTGACACTGTTGACCACAACATATTACTAGACTTTCGGAAACCATTCTAAATTGGTTTGAATCCTATACACCCTCCAATTGTGAAGTCAATCACACCCATACAGTTTCCTTTTCTCAGTCTGGTCCCCTAAAAAGTTGCATTTCCAGACAAATACACTGCAATTGTCAAATGACATTTAATAACGACTTTGTTATTTTGTTGCCCAAACTTTATATATAACCAATTTGTTATGTGTTTAGTTTTCCTACTTAAAAAAATAACCCAGTTTGTCAAAAACTGCCACTGCAATCCGGGAAACAAAATACATTTATGTTTTCTTTTTAGATTTGGTTAAATATATAAGATTCAAACTGATGGACAACAAAAAATAACTTGTATTATATTGTAGTTCAATATGATACAATGATAGCATCTGGATGTCAAGCTAAATCACCATTAAACACATAAAGTTTGTACCCTGAACAAAGAGTTATGTTATTTTGTTGAGCTACACCACATCACAAAAGCTCTTTGATTTTTTCTAGTCACTTCTTACATTTTCAGTATCGGTTGCATTTTTTTCACCAAGAGTCACTTAGCATAGCAAGGCACAAAGATCGGTCGTGTGTCATTGTCATCGGATTGTGTTCATCCCTTTCCTTTTAGCTCTTTTCAATTTGCCTCAAAATGAATTGTTATAGTCCAGTGTCATTATAAAAATAGTTTGTCTCACTTTACTCCTATTCTTCCGACTCCATCACCTAAATGAAAGGGATACAAGTTGTTAAAAATAACTCTCCCATAAAGTCCCTGACAAACAACACAAGCACGAGTTCATCAGATAATTCCTCTTTGTTCAGTCATCTAAAGCAGCAAAGATACATTGCCAATTGTGTTTGTTGACTTGTGAAGCCCTCTGAGACAAATAGGATTTATGATTTTGGGCTATATAAATAAACTTGAATTGAATTGAATTGAATGTTAAAATTGCGGCCAAATGGGCCACTGGTCCAGAGATTGTCCGCAACTACTAATGCAACACCCACCACAAGCACCACACAACGGCCCTCCACGCAGTTACCCCAGGGGAGTTTTCCATGACTAAAACAGAGGCAGGGGGTCTCAGGGATGTCAAAGAGGAACAGGATTTCCAAACAGGAACCACTGACAGCCTGGTATCAACCACAACATTGAGGAAGCTCAGAGGGCCAGACCACCAGGTGATGCATCTTCAGCCCAGAAGGGTATTTTGAAATCCAGCTACATTGAGCCACATCTGTCACCACAGGAGGGAGAGGTAGAATGTTATTTAAGAGATAGTGAGTAGCATATTGCATTTACATATAAAGCATCCACAGATTAGTAGTAGAAGATTAAAACATAGTACATTTAGCAGACTATTTTTGTAATTATGAGAAGGATAGAGATTACGAGTGATGTTGTTCCCCCACACAGAAAACTATTGTGTCCACACAGCTAGTGAGGTCAAGACGATGGGTTTCCACCCAAAATATGAAGACGGAAACCTAGTACTCGCCCAAGACGGAGGATCCTTACCAAGTCCTCCTGTTTACACCGACTGCAGTTCAAGGGGCGACGATACACCTGACGTGAAGCTGTTGAGACCTGAAAACAGAAACTTGATTCTGCTGTGGTGAAGTCTGGCTACAAAGGGAGGTGTTCCGATTGGGTTGCTTGTCTCAAATCAGTGAAGAAGTCAACAAGAATCCAGCAGAACTAGAGAGTGACTGTTAGCGGGAGAACAGTGACGGAGCGAAAGAGACTGTCACAACATTTACCAGCCAGTAGATAGACCCCGTCAGAAGACCAGGGCCGTGTTTAAAGGGGAACTTCCTTTATTGTTAGTTGAAGTGTAGTTTTTAGTCAAACAATTATGTGATATATGGAGTCAGATTATATTTTTCTCATAAACACATTTCTTAATCGGTCTGAAGTGTCTGTTTTAACGCATGAGCTACAGATTAAATAGCATAACACTGATTGAGAGCTTGGATGAAGAAGTTGTAGGGTGCTTAAAACAGTTTCAAGAATCAGTCTTTATTGATTTATTGTTAAGTGACTTTACTGATTTATAATGTAGTGCGTAAGACAATATCTAATTTTAAGTGAGGGGCACCAGCCCTTCATGTTCTCCTGCATGTAACCCACTGTGAGAATAGTTCGTATTTTCCTTCTAGTTTAAAGAAATATTATTTTGTCAGGATAATGTTTGTTCAGCAGTGTCAGCCATTCCTCTAATCCTAGAGCTGTTAAGACGCATTAGCAACACCAAGGGTATTGTTTTTAGCAGCAACAATGATACATAATACCATGACAAAAGCCATTATTGAACTGACAACAAGTTAACTATTGTTTGTGCTAATGGCAGATTTTTAGTCAATATGTACAGATGTAGCACTTCATTTCAGACTCCAGCTTACAGCTTCCTGCCGACGACCTGCCTAAAACCAGTATAGAGGAATGTTAAGCCCTCCCACTATTTTCCAAGAGGGCGTTGCCAGATTTTCAATTTCAGGTTTTAACCAGGAGATGGCGCTTCATTCACAAATACAGAAAGACAAGTTTCATGGACTTTCAGTTGTGTTTTGAAGAGCATTTGAACACATCAATATTTTAGATCAACTAAAGTATATCTAATCTTGTAATTCAATAATATATAGTCTTTATATATTAAATAATCATAATTATAATGTAAATGTTTACATTACACTTCTTTATTTGTTATGCTCATACTTTTACCTTTACAATCGTTTGCTTTAATATGCAGTATATTTTTTGTATATTTTTGTGTTTGCTTCCTCCTACTCCCTTTCGGACACATACTGTATGATTTATTATTATTATTAATATGAAGATATTATTAAGATAAGATAAGATGTTACTTTATTGATTGAACATTTTAGTTTTAGAATGTGCTGTCCCACGGTAATTCAGAAGCAGAGGCGAACTGGCCATCGGGACGCTCGGGACGAATCCCGATGGGCCGTTACTGAAGTGGGCCGG
>NW_011369945.1:13332981-13342782 GCF_000735185.1 Notothenia coriiceps | reverse complement strand
AATGGTGTCCTGTTTCGGTTGAGTACCGTTGACGTCCATTACGGGGCCACACACTCAGGGCCCGATAAACTGCCCGATCCTGTGTAGTTGTTGATTGTCCAAAGGAAACCGGATAAACTGTTGGATGATATGTGGTCTAGAGAGCGCGTTGATGGTTTGGTTTATGGCACAGCTGACTGATGGTTGCGATATTCCTAAATCTTCGGCATTGCAAAGTTGCATTTTCCCTGTTGCTAAATATCGTAGTGTTGCCAAACATTTTATTTCCGGACTAATCGGGTTATTCCTGTTAGTCGGGGATGTTATTGCATTCCGCACTAATTCCACAACAAGTTTGATACCCTCACGATTTAGCCTATATCTCTTGATCAATTCACAGTCTTCCATTGTCTCCAAAACATTTAGTCTCTCAGCCATTTTCAGATTCTTTGTGAATAGGTCTTACTGAGTTAGGAGTCCTCTCGAGGACTTTTAAGCTCTCCCAGACTTAGGTGCTACTTTTAGGCTTAAAATACTTTGTGAATTGCTCTTAGTGAATAAAATTAGGAGTCCTAAATTTAAGACTGACACGCCCATTATGCTTAGGAGTTTCTCCTAAATTCGCCAGTTAGGAGCTACTTTTAGCCCTAAAATCCTTTGTGAATACGGCCCCTGATTTCCATTCAACAGCAGAACATGAAGCAGCAGAAATTATGACACTTCTCCACACAGCTTGATATTAATGATTTGATCAGTGAAATACATTTAGGATACCCAGTTTATGAAATAGTGATCAGGGAGGAGGATATACTTGTTTCAAGGTTTCTCCATGGATCAATTTCCATCTTGCTTTGATCGAGGAAATTCTGTGTTTTGCAGAACTTGTTTGCATTTAAAGAAGTCATCTTTGACTTCTTCTTCAATACATGTTAAGTAGTTCTTTGGACTTCTTGGTAACGCCTGATGAGGAGGTTTCCAGATTGCACCCTGAAGTGAAATATCAGCGCACCTTCAAACCTAAGGTCCTCACCTGCACCTTTTAGCCTCAGGGAAGAATTCATAAATAGACGCTTCACACCTTAGCCTGCTCAAAATGTCACCATCTGACAAGTTTAAGCAGCTTTCAGTATCTGTTTTCCGAACCTAGCTGACACCTGTCTTTTTGATTAAATAAATGAATCATCCTCTCATATTCTAAAAATATGCAGAACGAAAGTAACGTCTGCTTCTCAGGATCTATAATTAATGTGGTCACATTCAGAGCGAGGAGAAGGAAATCTGATGTTTCCCTCTCCTCCTCCTCCTCCTCCTCCTCCTCCTCCTCTGCAACCCAATAATCCCTGAGAGAACAAAGCGAGCTGTGAAAGCACAAATATAAACGTGGTATCAGAACTTTCAAATCTCTGCTGCTACTGTTCTGACAGCTGCCTGCACTAATTAGCCATCAAAGGTCTCGCTCTCCCACCAAAAGCTAACACAAGTACAGTCTCATTTCTGCTGTCACGGCACGTTTGAATATCAACGTGTGAGTCTCTGTACTTTAATGTAAGTAAAGAGTGACAACATTGTGTAATGACTGAACTTCATGTCATTGTAATTTGGAAATCAAATATGGACCACAGCAAGGAGCCAGGAAGTCTGACATAAGCCAAGAAAGATCATTAGAGATTCCATTTTTGTTTTGTCGGCTGTTTTGTCAACAATAAAATGTATGATCTCTTTCTTTGTCATGGATATTGTTTTGAACGTAACTTAAAATGACGGGAGCACTGATCCAGGTTTTCTGTAAATTTCCAAGTCTGTTTACATTTACATTTCCAGTAACCATTTTGTAAACACTGCCAGAATCCATACATAGTTCCCGTTAGTGTTTACTTCCTGTCTGTCTTCTTCTGCTGTTCCCTTTAGTGTTTACTTCCTGTCTGTCTTCTTCTTTTGTCTCTGTTAGTGTTTACTTCCTGTCTGTCTTCTTCTTCTTCTGTTCCTGTTAGTGTTTACTACCTGTCTGTCTATCTCCTTCTGTTCCCTTTAGTGTTTACTTCCTGTCTGTCTTCTTCTTCTGTCTCTGTTAGTATTTACTTCCTGTCTGTCTTCTTCTGCTGTCTTCCTGTCTGTCTTCTTCTTCTTCTTCTGTTCCTGTTAGTGTTTAGTACCTGTCTGTCTGTCTCCTTCTGTTCCCTTTAGTGTTTACTTCCTGTCTGTCTGTCTGTCTTCTCTGCTGTTCCCTTTAGTGTTTACTTCCTGTCTGTCTGTCTTCTTCTGCTGTTCCCTTTAGTGTTTACTTCCTGTCTGTCTTCTTTTGCTGTTCCCTTTAGTGTTTACTTCCTGTCTGTCTTCTTCTGTGTATTTCTCTAATGTCCAGCATGTCTTTTAACTTAATTAATTAATTTCTTTCTTTTGCAGTCTTTGTCTTTTCTTTACTGGGGACAGTTTAGCCTTCATGAATCCATAGTTGTGTGAATATTCAAAAAGTATTCCTTGGGTTTTCTGATGGAGACTACTAATGTTTGTTGTCCACAGGGGACATTACATTGACCGGACTTCTTTCTGAGGATTGATTTGACTTCACATAGTCCCTCCATCCTCCTTGGCGGATGTCCCTCAAAATCGAGCATTCAACTAAGCTGTATAGAAATATCAGGCAAAACTAAAGCGTATTATTTGTTTAGTTTGACTTGATGTTTTCAAAGGCCTTATTTGTCATATACTCACATTAGCTCCAGCCTACTTTTGCTCCTGAAACAATGCTCCATAAGATACATGTACTTATTATATTATATATATATTCAGGTTGCCTTCACTGTGAAAGTTGGACCATACCCCTCGTATTTGCCGCTGATGTTGAATATGGACCATTAACTCATGTCATTGGGAATAAACTCAGGGGAAGACAAATGTCACCAGAGTTAAATCCCTCTGAGGCTGAAGTTATCTCGTCTGACGGGGGACAGGTGGTGATTCACCTAACTCGATTTGCTAATTAAGACCCTTCAATAGTCTGATGGTACATGGCGTCCAACTTTTGGGCCATGGGGGAAAACATTTAACAAAAAAAGGCACATTAAATCAGCTGCTCGACTTCCCGAACACCCGCCTTGCCTTAGCAACTGTCACTATCTATCAATACAGCCTGCAGACAATCTGATCAATTATGTAAATAGTGAATAATGGATTAATTCAGCATTAATTTCTCATAAGTACTTCACGTTGACAGAGAGGCTCCTGTGTAACCACTCTGGTTTGCAACTATCAAAAGCTAATAAAAGTGTTTAGATGTCAGCGTTTGATTTCTCCCGTGTGATCCAGTACAACTGTCCGGAGTCATAAGAGGAATTTCAATTATTACTGCTTTAGGTATTTCACTGAGTGTTATCCAATGTCTTTTTTCAATCTAATGCATGTTCTTTGGTTGGTTGTCAGCAGGTTGTGCTCTCTCTTTCATGATGTCAGGCTGCAGACAACAGGCAGTGCAATTAATAGACGGGCGAGTTAACGTCCCCCTCGGCCCTTATTCCCATGCATGTCATCCCAGGCCTCGTGCTTTCATACTTGGCACATAACGATGTGTTGACAAATCAACTTATGAGGGCTTTATGGCACACAACAGGATATTGTCACACACAACAATAGTGTCAAACACACAGAAAAATAGCGGTTACAGGAAAGGCTCTGAGCCAAATTGGTGGAGAAGGACTTACAGTGGGGCAAAAAAGTATTTAGTCAGCCACCAATTTTGCAAGTTCTCCCACTTAAAAAGATGAGAGAGGCCTGTAATTTTCATTCTAGGTATACCTCAACTATGAGAGACAAAATGAGAAAAAAAAATCCAGAAAATCACATTGTCTGATTTTTAAAGAATTTATTTGCAAATTATGGTGGCAAATGTTTTGCCCCACTGTATATGCTCCATCAGCAAGGAAAGTGGCCAAGGTTTTATGTGGTGACGAGGACATTTGAATGATATGACACTAAATAGAGTAAATCAATTCAATGCATAGGTTTGAGATAGCTATTTCCAAACCCCTATCCACCAGCAGAATTACAAATAACATTTTCCTTTAATTAGTTAGTGAAGAACAGAAGAACTTAAAGAGGAATAAATATTCTAATTCAAAATGTCTTAAAATGAATGATAAATGTGTCATTTTTGACTTTTTACTCATCCAGCAGACATAGAGCAACAACCTCAGTTTTTGGTCACCACCTATTTCTGAGAGAAATATCTATCTGCTTAATGCTTGACTTTGTTCAAAAGCTAACACTTACTGTTTGGACTTCTGCTACAGCTTTTTTAAAGCTTATTTTTTGCGAACACAGCAGCAAGCTACAAATGATAATGTTGAGAGCCAAAACACAAACAGTAACATTTAGGGTGCGTAAAGCTAAACAATAAGCTGGACTATGCAAAACTGCAATTTATGGCGTACTTTATTTAGTTATCTGTGAAAAACAACACCTTCGAATGATGTTTGATCTATTAGGAAAATACTAATCTTAATGAATGCAGCTTAAATTTGAATATTAATGTTATGCTTTTATTTTTATTTCAGAAGTATTAGTAAATTGTATTATATAATTATAAAAGATCTAATAAGCATTGGGTTAATGCCTTACCACTCAGATTCCAAATAAACTTGAAGGAGAAAATACTACTTTAGGAAGGATTTTCTTTTAAGCATATTGTCAGATTTCTTTCCTGTTCAAATGAACCACAGATTTAAGGCGGTCTGCGGTGGAAAGTTCTGAAGAGATTATGTTCTGCAGCCAAGACTCAATATTGTGCAAGTAGTCTCATTCCAGCATTTTCCCTGCAGCTGTAACAAGATTACTGAGCAGGCTTAGTCTCTGGCAAAGGACACAGACAGACATATACTCTGCTTATTTACAGGTACACCAACACAAATAACATACAGCTGTCCTTTAAATAGTCCCACTGACAGCTTGTCACTACTTAAGACATGTCTCTATATATAAACATAATCCATTCACTACAAAAACTCTAAATCTTGCCAAGTATATTCGTCTAACATCTAGTCAGAATATGTCTTTACATCTGATATAAGACATAACGGTAACACTTTAGATTAAGGTACACATATTCACCATCAACCAGTTGTTAATTAACATACATAGAGCCGAACTTCAAGCTTATTAGTGAACACATTCTGAGTTAGAAATACCTAATTTGAAGTTATTTTTGACACAATTAATACTTTTAGTTTCATGTCTTGTTACATAAGACATGAAACGTATAGACCATACTTGTTAGGTGTTATTAGGGGATTATTACTATTCTTGTGGTACTACTGCCTTATTAGGCCCATATTGGGCAGCGCATATTAAGACCAAAACTCATGTACAACAACTTCCTTACTTGCAATAAATAAGCACTAATTAGAGGGTTATTGAGGAAAAACTCTCAACAAATGGCTTATTACTTGTAGAATATGGTCATGTAGAATAAGGCATTAATAAGTGTATTTTAATGACTAATAAAGAGCCAATATACTGCTAATATGCATGTTAATTAACAACTAGTTGATGGTTAATTTGTGTACCTTAATATAAAATGTTACCCAATATTATTTACATCAGCGACCACACAAAGAGGCCACAATGTTGGGGAGGACCCACAGTCTGCCTCCTGCCAAGACACTGGTAAATGCAGGGATAGTGAGGCTACTGAAGCTACGTTTACATAAAGATATATCATTTGAAGGGTTAGAGCAACCACAGGTTGGTTAATACAAAAAATATTAACAAGAAGAGGCAAGGAAATTGTTTTCTGCAGCACTGGCTTGGCCATGTTTTTCCAAAGACTTTCAAACAGGGGATCCATTGCAGACGGGTACCCCATGTGGATAAGGACTTTTTTATGTTTTATTTTAATCTGACGTTGTTCAGCCTGTACTTTGCTGTCACAGGCAGCACATAGCGGAAGACTGCACGTCACACTGGNCCTGCCACGACGCTCGATATGATTATACACAGCCAAATGAGCACTGGAGTCATTCACTTCAAAGAGAACACAACACACACACACACACACACACACACACACACGTGTGTGTGTGTGTGTGTGTGTGTGTGTTGTGTTCTCTTTGAAGTGAATGACTCCAGTGCTCATTTGGCTGTGTATAATCATATCGAGCGTCGTGGCAGGGGTTCCTATCGCCGACTGCTGTGTTCCGGGTCAGCGAGCGCTGTATACGAATCATTGATTTCGTTGTACAACAGCGAAAAAGACACAAGGCAAGGATTCGCCTCATCACGGACGATCCCAGTGAGGCGCCAACAAACACAGGGGAGGCCACCGTGAAGTGTCACAGCAGCCCAATTATGTTTTCGTAATAAGCCAGGCGATCCCCGCGGGACTTTGAGCGCTCGCTAATTCCACGGAAGTCGCCAATCCCCATCGAATTCCCGGCGTCATTCTCCTCTTCAAAATGTTGGGATGGGTAATGAGATGATTGATTGAAGAGAAGTGCTGCTCTGACAGAATACTGACACACACACACAGCTGGCTGCCTGTCAGAGGAGATGGCTGAATGATATATGAGCATCTTCGCTCAAAACAAAGCCAAATACGCCCTAGCTCGCAAGGTGTTACGTTAAACCTCGCTAATATCTGTGTTCACTCATTATCCGAGAACGTGAGGCAAATCCAAAAATCCTCAACAGTGAGGCTCTAGCTCTCAGGGAGCAGCAACACTCATCCCAAGTTAGGAATCATTTCATGCACTGTCAAATCGATGCTCCCAGATACCTTCAGTGATAAAACTCTGAAGGTCTTAATTTGCCGAAGAATGAACCACCTCAACATCGAATCACCATCAATTTCCTCCCTTATTCTAATGAATGCCGTGACTACAGTGCAGCAGAGTGATATTGAAATGCAATAATACTCCCACACATACAATCTCATTTTAAGTAGAGACACAGTCATTAGAGGGAGAAAACACAATAGAGCTGCACTCCATTAAAGGTTAGCACTGTAGAAAGAAGCTGTTGCATGATAATAAAAGATAGTGTGTTATAATTAAAGTCTGAAGTGATAAACAAAGTGTGCCCTCCTTGCAATGTAGTGTAACATCACCAAGGCTTCGTAAAACAAAGAACGGCACATTATAAGTTTCATAAATGAATTTCATGAAGAACTGTTGCCTTACTTTGTGTCCATCCCCTCTGTAACATGTTTTAAAGAGGTCACAGTAGAGACACTACATACTGATATACACCTGGACATCATCAGGAGAGGACTCTTTAAAGTAGAGACACTACATACTGATATACACCTGAACATCAGCAGGAGAGGACTCTTTAAAGTAGAGAAACTACATACTGATATACACCTGGACATCAGCAGGAGAGGACTCTTTAAAGTAGAGACACTACATATACACCTGAACATGAGCAGGAGAGGACTCTTTAAAGTAGAGACACTACATACTGCTATACACCTGGACATCATCAGGAGAGGACTCTTTAAAGTAGAGACACTACATACCTAGATATACACCTGAACATCAGCAGGAGAGGACTCTTTAAAGTAGAGACACTACATACTGATATACACCTGAACATCAGCAGGAGAGGACTCTTTAAAGTAGAGACACTACATACTGATATACACCTGAACATCAGCAGGAGAGGACTCTTTAAAGTAGAGACACTACATACTGATATACACCTGAACATCAGCGGGAGAGGACTCTTTAAAGTAGAGACACTACATACTGATATGCACCTGAATATGAGCAAAATAAGGCCCCTTTAAAATGAAGTATGAGGTAATCCATCTTACACCGCTCCTATGTTCTGATTGATGTCGAGGAAAAGTGGTATTGATTGATTTGAGTCTCTTTATCATATCTATTGATTGGGTTTCGGTTTGCCGTGGATTACAGCTTTGTGTCCCTGCAATCTCTTTCTGAGCCAAGAAAGACCAAATGTCGCTTGAGATAATGAAATATGAGGATCTATTGAATTGGAAAAATAAACGCTCTCGAAAATATTGCTCGACGAAGCTAAATTGACAAGCCTCTGAAATGATCATTATTTATGGGGAGGACAAGCCGGAGAAGGTGACATGGCTCATCCCGTTCAGCATTTTTCATACAACGAGAGACTGCACACTGTCTGGCTAGAGGAAAGAGTGCACGTGGCAATATGCGTAAAGAAAGCAGGATCAATAACCAATCTAGGGAGCAGAGAGGGTCAGTTTGAACACGGTGAGGTTATCATATACTGCACCTCAACACACATAATGGAGGCCCGTGTGTGTGCATCAGGATACAGCGAGATGGTATACAAAGTGAATATGGGTTGCACAAGAGAAACCACACAGAGGTTCATTACACCTGAAGCAGATAACCTTTCATACACATCAACAAACACACCACTGCTCTTAGCGATCAATGCTTCTTCTCCAGTTCGTATAGCATTTACCTCTATAGAACGTTTTAACAGACACCTCAGAAGATCTAACAAAGTTTACTGAATAAGTATACATTGGATACGGCTGCCAAGATAATTTAAAGTCTATGTTTTCTGTGTTATTGAGAAACTAAAGGGTGGGTTAGGGTTAGGGTTAGAAAACAATGCATCTCCATTGATTTTATGCGGTCTTATCTTCTGTAACTGAAATGTAGTTTCATGCAATTTCTCTCCTGGTGTCTTTTTTCCTATATGTTTTAGACGTCAACAATGATATCCACTGTGACTGCTGGGAGATTTAAAATGCATCTACGATGTCAGAATTCAATAATATATGTATTGAACCCAATAAAAAAGATCACAAACAATGAAAAACATGAGGTTTTGGGAAATTCTTCATACCATATGCCATACATTAAAAAAATATGAGCAAGAAATGAATTTAGAAGAGAAACGACCTAAATCTGATTGTGTCCTGTTGAAGCAGGCTGGGTGAAAACATTCACACATTTGCAAATAAATGCAAATCTTGAATTACCCATGCAGAGCCGCATGTTGTGATGTTGATGACCCACATTAATGGGATCTCTTGTGTGGTGTATCAGACATTACTTCACTTTACATTACTGTACCATCAGTTATCAGCCATGGCCTGGTTTGGCCCCCCACTGAGTCCAGCTGTAAACTGTATGTGTCTTTTCCAACATCACTGCAGGACGAATACTGAAACAAAGAGGAATCTCCATGAACATGACCACCAATGCTATTTCAGGCTCAAATGTCATGGCTTCAAACAGCGCCCTCCATTATATGTCTAGTGAATTCCTGAACTTATAAGCTTATTGCTGTGTATCTCTCTGTGTTAGATATAAGCTGCTGATTACCTTTTACTTAAAAGCTTTACTTTCTGAAAAGGTGATAATACTTTTTTTTTTTTTATTATTTATATATTTATTTGACAGGGACAGTGCACATTGATTGACATTTCTCTAAATGCGCCAGAGTTAGCCAACAGGCTATTTTTCTTCTGTAGTCCCTGGACAGATGTTGAAAGTCATCCTAAAAACAAAAATTCATTTAAAAAAAAAAAAGCACCCTGAGCCTAGCTTAACTTTAAACTATACTTAAGCCTATACAAATAACAATATACATACGTGGAGCCACATGAGCGCTCATGTTTTAAACAATAATAAAATCCACAGTGACGCTTTGGAGCTTGTGGATACAACTGACTATACATTATGAATATACAACCTCACTAGAACAAACCAGAGACAGGTTCAACAACAAGTAATACAGTTCCCCAAAGCAGACACACAGACACCCCCCCCCACACACACACACACACACAGACACCCCCACACACACACACAGAGACACCCCCAC
>NW_011369945.1:13321660-13332946 GCF_000735185.1 Notothenia coriiceps | reverse complement strand
AATTTCGAGAGGAACACCAGACAGCCGACTCTGTGGCCGACTGTCGTCAGGAACCCTACACAAACACACACGACAAACACACCACACACGCTCACCACAACGCTATCCGACATGAAGAAGATTTACATTGAAGAGGTCTGTGTCTCCCGTCCTTATTGACATACTCCCTCTCATTACCATATATGTGTTCACTTTAATACATCTCACCGTTGCATCTGACTCCACTCACCTGGCGCCCACAACTGACATCAGCCACCTGGACAGACAAATGATCGTCGACTTCTTCCGACAAAACCAAAAATTGCTGGGAGCCTACGTTGGAAAATATACTAACTTAGGGTTAAATCTCACTTCCTGTAGACGCATGGTTCCTTAATTTATTTACACCAGACAAGACAGAAGAAGAGGGGAAATAAGTCAACGAATCATGGAGGGAGGGTGCACGAGGTTAGCACACCACGCACACACCCACACACCGCACACACACACCACGACACACACACACCACACCACAACACACACACACACACACACACCGACCACACACACCACACACACCACCCACACACACGGCTACCACACACCACACACACACACACACCACACACACACACACACCACACAACAACACACACACACACAACACCAACACACATGACACACACACCTAATAAGTAGTAACGGGCCATAAGAATGAAGGACGAAAGTCAGACCAAAGTCATCTTCGCTCAGCTTTAATTTGTTAAAAAAAAAAAAAAAAGATAAAGCGCTTTCTTTCACAAGGAAGGGTAAACCGAGGGAGGGGGGGGGTCATACAGGTGAAGGTGGGAACGTGTAGGTCTAGCTGAGAAGCTGGCGGATCTCCTTGTGCATGTGACACAGGAAGTCCACGTATGACGCTCCCCCGCAGACACTCTTGTCCTCCACCAGGAAGTGCCTGAATATCAGCTCAGCTTTGTCTTCCTGTTTCACCACCATGAGCTGGAAAACAGGAGAGACGGGGGGGTGAGAGCGGGAAGGGGGTCAAACCTTAAAGTGCTGTACCATCAGGCGTCAAATACTGCAAAGTAGGGCCGCATTTAGGATTATTTTCTCAATAAATAAACTAATATTCATATTTAAAGTGGACCTATCATGCTATATTTGAAACATATATTGTAGGGCCATACCTATACAAAACATGTCTGTGAAGTTTTTTGCTTAAAATACCAAACAGATCACCCATTGTAGCCATGCCTCATACTGCTCATTCCCCTCTTTTGAAGCCCTGTTAGAGAAACGCGGATCTTGGGTCCTTAGCTTGAAAGAAAAGAAAGAAGAGGAGGCGGAGCTAATGCCTGATCAGAATTCTACCGGAGATAAAGTTAAACTCTGTTGTGATAAAACGCAATCCTGTTTAAACCACGTCAAGGATTATTTCTGAAACAGTATGGAACTCAAATGCTTTTTCTCTTGCGGGTTTATCACAAGGTAAGTTCCTTTTTTTATTTCCTGCTCTTTAAAACACATGTGCTCTACACAGTACAGGTTAGCTCTGAGTGTTAGCGAGGAATGTAAATGTAAACAAAGAAAAGATTACGTCCAAAACACGTCAGGAATTGTTTCTGATAGCAACTTTCTGTGGGTCCGCTGCTGATTTGACGTCAGTTCGGATGGAATCTGTATCCGCTCGTTGTACACCCGTTTTAAAAGATTTGGGTACGGAGGAAAAGAGAGAGGGTTTTATTTTCTGAGGCGTGAGTTCCCGACGCACCGGGGACACATCGTTATGTATAAAAGACATCACAAAGTGCATTTTGCATGATAGGTCCACTTTAAGTAATGTTTATATACAATATATAAGTAAGGCATCAAAAGATAAGTATTTTTGTTGGTATTGATGTCGAAACTCAGCCGCCACATTGGCACAGACATCAGATATTTTTCATTTCAACGAGGCAGGATAAAGTGTCAGAGTTAAAGACTCTAGAGCTGTAATGAGGAAAATAAAAGGTTTACCTTCATGTATCGTGATCGCTCTGCTCTGAAGGATTCGATGATCTCTCTGAGTCTCTGAGAGAAGGGGTTGTCCAGCTCTGGAAGACTTGTCTGAAACAGAAGAAGTTATTTATGATATATTGTGTAACAAAGTGGAAACAACCTGCTATACTATGTACTATTCTGATGAAGTAACAAAGGAAATAAAGCAGAAGACGGCCACTTGGTTACAATTAGACAAGAAACACAGGATTAATGTGCAGGCAGTGGCTCAGTCAGCTAAGCTCCACAACATGTGAGCAGCTCTGTGTCCTCTCACCAGGCTCGGCTCTATCTGGCTGAAGTTGGGCGTGCCGAAGATGTTGAGCAGCAGCTCCTGCTGGACGCTGGCCCCCACCCACAGGAAGAGGTGGAGCCCCGTCTCCAGGAGGTACACTCCGCCTTTAGACAGCCTCTCCTCGGAGTCCCTCACCGCCATCGGCAACGACCCGGTTTCCAACTTCGCCTTGTGAAGTCAAAGAGGAGGAAGAACATTAGAGCAACATGTTGGTGTTCCATCTGCTGATCACACAAAGCATTCAGCCTCAAACAGCTGATCTCTGACAGGAGAATTGTACTTAATGGCTTAAACACAAAGGCTTGAGGGCACTCGGGTAAAGATATATATGTTGTATGTATTTAATATTGCCTTTTTGCAGCTAAAAAAGATGAAACTTAGAAGAAAAAACTAATAGAAATGAATAAAAAGCTCCAACTTTTCAGTTTGAACACTACAGTGTGCAAAGCTTACAGGTTAAAGGTTAGTTTTTTAATATTGTTGGGGCTCACTGAACTGTAAAGTAATAAGCACAGGCTAAATGAATGGCTGCCAGTAGCGCTGTGTGAATGAAGGCAGCAATCATATTCAATGCAACCAAGGCAAGAGCACATTTCTAGTGGATTTACTGCTTTAACACAGGGCTGATTCAGTTTATAATACTGCAGACTCTGCATGAGAACATTACACGTTCTGATGATACAAAGAGTTGTGATGGAGGAAAAGAGCCTTGTGTCTGGTTCTTTGTTCTATGTTCATCTGCTTTAATACTAAAACTGTACTGTGGATAAGACACAGGCTATTATTATATTGAGTACGAGGGAAACAAACACTGTTTTTTGATGGAAATGGACATCAAATAGTAGCCTTGACACTTTGATGATCACAGAAAAGCCTCTGCCCATATGAAATGTGATTTCCAACGCCACATTTTAACCATTTCTCATCCTACACCACATTTACACCCCGGTGATTCAACTTTAAGCTATTCAGTATTCTTTGAAGATCGTGGACATTGGCACTGAGCCGAATAATACCTGACCAAACCTTTGTGTTATTTAGTGTGTGTGTGGTCTCACCAGTGGCAGCAGGCGGGGGTAGAAGAAGACGTGGCTCTCGGAGACGTCCATGCAGCTGATCAGCTGCCTCAGGTAGGCCCTGTCGTCCAATGAGATGTCGGCCCCCGGCTGCAACACGTCACTCTTCAGCACGCAGTTCAGATACACCGGCAGCAGCTTCATGCACTCAGGCAGGATCAGCTGGACACACACACACACAGAGGTATGGTTATAAATGTAAACAAGTGACGTTAAAGATTCTATTCTTCTATTCAAACCATGTTGAGAGCAACCTCTTTTATTCTACATTTTATATTCAGCAACGTAAATGGTAAATATGTTTGAAGGAAGAAACTAAGATACTTTTGTAAATGTTATATAAATGAAAACACTTATTTATTTTTAACCATGGATGTGTCCTGCTCGTCTCTATATTTAATATGTTAGCTAACTCTTTTTGATCTGCTATCGCTCTACGGCTGTAAATCTCCCGGCTGCGGGACTTATAAAGGATTTCTAAATTGAAAGTGCATTTGCTCTCTAAATCTATTTATTTTTTGAATAAATAAAAACAAATAATGAGCCTGAGCAATCTGAAATTAAAATGTACTGTAAAATGGGATCCTGAGAATAAATCTGCTTATGTTGCATATTACAGTCATAGGAAGAAGCCCTGTGCAGTGCTGATAAGACGTAGTGTGGGTTGTATTACCTGACCAGCTGATGAGGGGCTCGCACAGTTCTTTCGGTAGCAGGCCAGGATCTGAGCACACTGGTTGATCAAAGTTTCTCTCACCGCCTTAGTGTGGTTGGTTAGGAGGCCTCGGAAAGCTGCAACACACAAACACACACACGTACATATTAAAATATCGAATATGATAGCCGCATATAATTATCATATAATCAACCACCAGGGACCAGTGTTAAAGGTCTCCTATTATACTATTTGTAGGCATATATTATAGATCTCAGATTTAGCATGTCTATGAAGTTTTTTGCTCAAAACACCAAACAGATCATCTATTGTAGCCATGCCTCATACCCCTCTATTTCAGCCCTGTTAGAGAAGTGCTGATTCTGGGTCTGACGCTTTAAATGTAACCCGAGTCGCTGCTGGCCACGCCCGTTTGGAGCATGCAAGCTCAAATGCTTTTTACCACAAGGTGAGTCACTTTTATATCCAGCTTTTTTACACATATTTTCTCCAGTACAGCGTTAGCTCTGAGTGTTAGCCATGCCTGCTAATGTAAACACAGACCATATTACTTCCAAAACAAGTCGTGCATTTTTTCTGATACAGCAACTTTTCTGATAGGGGAAGACAGGGAAGTGGGCCGAACGTTGACAGGAGTTCAACGTTAAGCCAGATAATATTTTAGTAAAGTCGTCATGACCGCAGCAAATCTGGATCAGCTCCGTTGTACCGCCATTTTTAGAGATTTGGGTAAGGAGGAAAAGAGAGAAGGTTGTATTTTTGGGGACACATTTATGTATAAAAGACATCAAAAAGTGCATTTTGCACAATAGGTGACCTTTAAGTAATAAAAGACTTATAACATGCAACTTTAAAAAGGATGTCCTCTCTTAAAGAAAACCATTTTACAGCGTCCTCTCTCCCTTGGATGGCGAGTGAACGCTGCCATGCTTCAGTCTTACAGAGCTGCATACATTCCTCCCGGCATTCCGAGAGGAACAGGTGCAACTTCCTACTGTTGGACAATTTGCAGCTCCACTGAAGCAGCTGGGGTTGGCTTGATAGTATTTATAGAAAATGTGACTCATTCCTTTCTCCACTCATAACTTGTTGAGACTTTTTAAGAGTAGAATCGTGGACATTTGCATTCCGCGCTCTCTGGATTGAATGAGAGCGGGTCCTCACCGTATTTGGAGAAGAAGTTGATGATTGTGTCCGTCTCACAGTTGCGGTAGAGGTCGGCCAGCTGAGAGCAGCAGTTGACCGCCATGTTGTGGACGCGGAGACGCCTCTGCCCGCTGCAGCTGGTGTACAGCACGGCGCACTGCGGGGGGGAACAGGGGTCAGATTAACAGACTGATTGATTGGATGTCTGCCATGTCAGATTAGGTGGCTCCGACCACTATAGAACTAATCTGAACCACTGCTGTTAGGAAGTACACTCAATGCAAAATCTGGATTTTGAAACTGTAAAAAATGTGTTTATTTTATTTTTTAAATGATTTTGTTGCACACCTGCATGAGGGCCCCCGTCTCCTCGCTGAGCTTGTCGTCGTGTTTGAACTCCACAGTGATGGCCTTGTCGCAGTCCAGGCCTGCTAGCTCCACGTCTGTGGTGTTGCTCATGAAGAAGGAGCCGAAGAAATCTGTCGCCCGGATACCTGAGGGGAGGGGAGGCAGGAGAGGGACATTCAGGAAGTCGGGTGTGATATATATCAAGATGGGATTGGCATTCTGCTTTGATTTCAGGTGGACGAGCCTCACCTGTGCTGGTTCGCACCCTCATGACGGCATCAAAGCCCACTAGTTTCTGAACGTCTCGCCTCAGATCGTTCAGGAATCGCTCTCTGTCCGACTGAGCCTGGGAATAACAAAACACACCATGAGTTACACACCACAGCTACGTTTAACGGTGTCAAATGATCCAACTGGTATTTTAACAAATCAGAGCATTATAGAGGCTCCAGTGGATCATAAAGCTGGGTTTGCCAAAGAAAGCCTGCAGCTGTATCAGAATAAGGAAAGAGTGATTTCCCCTCACTTGGAAGTATGTGTATTTGTAGATGGAGCCTCCAGTGGAGACAGGAACCACTCCTAACGTGGCAACGTCCACATACTGGTTGGGGAAGAGGAAGAGATCCACACAACAGCCCTGCGCTACACACTCCTTAGCCAGGGTGTTGTAGAAACCCGCCTGAGTCTGGAACAGAGACTGAGGAGGACAGGGAAGGACAGGAAGTCAGTGTGGAATCTTTCACTAATATATGAAAATGTTGCCCTAAATAAATGACAGATACACATTAAGCTGCAACATACAACATATATTAATGTCCAACACAAGTGAATATAAAATAAACTTGCAACCTTCTCCTTATCGGTCCCAACTAGCTTCTTGTCTTCTCTGTTCTTCAGTTTTCCCGGAGCCTCTGCGATGGGTAGAGAGGTGTGGAACACAAACAGCTTCCCTGAACAGTCTGCAGCCTGAGGAGGGACACACAACATACAGATCATCAGGCATGGCAGCAGACTTCAAACACCAGCGCGGCCTGATCACCACTCTAATCCACCATATTGTTTTTGGTTTGAATAACTGGTGAACGCCACACACAGGGCTCAATAGTAAGCTTTGTTTGTTAGTAAAGGGTATCTATGGGTCCTTCCGTCCTTCCTCAAGGAAATGTGAAGGTTATTGACTTAAAACAATGCCATTTCCACATTATGTTTGGACCATTATTATGCTATAGGTAAAACTAAATGATAAACTTGCCAAAGTTAAATCATTACTTTAGTATCGATAAGCAGAAACTTTCAAATAATGTTTCTTCAATTACACTTTTTCACAAATAGGCCAAGAGAAACCTAATTTTGATAAAACCGTTTTTTGACGTCCTGTTTTCCAGTTTGGAAATCTGAGAAACACGGATAAACCGGGAGAAATCTTATCCCTGTAAATGTAAGTGGCACTATGTGCTGACCTTGAGTGCCTCCAGTCCCGCCTGGATGACGGGTCCAAACACTGTCTCCGTCTCCCTGGTGTCCGCAAACATCTCTGGGATCTGGTCCAGCAAACTGGAACATCACAAACAGTGTGTGAGTAAACCCGATCCATTTGTCTGTCCTCACACACCTTATTCATATGTCAACGTGTGTGTGTGTGTGTGTGTGTGTGTGTGTGTGTGTGTGTGTGTGTGTGTGTGTGTGTGTGTCAGGTTTTTTGTACCCACCTCTCGATAACTTGCCGGCTCTCGTTGACGTTGACCAGGAAGCCGTCGAGCAGAGGCACAAACATGTCCGACACATCCGACACCACCAACATCTGCGGCTGGGCCAGGCTGGACTTTACGTTGTAGAAGTGCAAAACCTTGTTGTAGGTGACGAAACCCACCCGCACCACGGAGTCCATTTCTGGGTTCTCCCTAGACGCAGAAACGGTTGGGGGAGAGGGAAAATAGTTAGGTTTGTATTTTCTGACAGTAGTGAGAGTAAAAAATCCCCCTCATAAGAGGAAGTGTTCCTTCCTTCCTCTTTATCTCCTCTTTTCGCTTCCTTGCCTTTCGCTCCCCTTTCTTGTGCTTTCTCCATATCTTCCTATTCTATCCTTCAAATTGGATCCTTCAATCAGTCTCTTCTTCACTAGTTTCCCTTCTCTCCTCTCTTCTTCTTTCCCTGCTTGTTTTTCTTTCCTCTCGTATATATTTTGTGTGAGTATGTGTCCGAGTACCTGGGCAGGTAGTCGAGGAGGGTCTTTAGTTCCTGGCACACGATGTTGACCATGCCGCACTTCACAGCGTTGTAGGACACATCGATGAGGAAGATGAAGGCTGGAGGCTGAGGGATCTTGTTGTTCTGTTACAGAAGAGCACATAGTTTGTATTAAGTCACGCGTAAATGATCTAGAATATGGTATGTAACATATTAACAGAACAGACAGGTTCTTATATTTAACTCTTTGATTGGCTGAGAAGCATTCAATGGGTGTTTCAATGACAATTACTATATATGGCAATAAGCCAAGTGTAAAACCTGTATCTAAACCCATATGTACCCAGCATCCCTCAGGGTAACATGCCTGTATTGTTAGGATGCTTTACGACAAATCACTTAAAACTAAATGCAGATGAAATAAAAAGTAAACCAAGGCAATTTCAGAAAGACTTTGCTTTTATGACTTAATTGGAATATGACTAGCTCTTTCTGCAGTTATTTGTTAATGGATGTGTTTATTATTGTGTCATTCTGACCTGTGATAGCATTAATGAAACCAGATTCTATTACAGATAATGACTGGTGGAGATCACTGAAGGGAACCATGGGTAAACATTCCTCTACAGAAGAACTTTATACTACTCAAACAGAGATCTGGGAACAATGATGGTTGCACAATCTGAGTCCAAAGGTGGCTTTCCTGCAGGAAGGACCTACCTTACAGTAGTCGACAGTGGCCATGAACTCGTAGCTTCCCAGCGAGAGCTCCGGCCGGTCGTAGCAGTCCACCCTCTTACCAGTGTGGTCCAGATGCTGGAAGTAATGTGGAGGCACTGTGGGAAAAGAGGAGGAAGGGCAATCAGTTCAGTGATTTTCATTTAAAGGTCTCCTATGATATTATTTTTACGCATATATTACAGGTCTCACATACAGGACTGTCTCAGAAAATTAGAATATTGTGATAAAGTTCTTTATTTTCTGTAATGCAATTAAAAAAACAAAAATGTCATACATTCTGGATTCATTACAAATCAACTGAAATATTGCAAGCCTTTTATTATTTTAATATTGCTGATTATGGCATACAGCTTAAGAAAACTCAAAAATCCTATCTCAAAAAATTAGAATAGTTCCTCAGACCAAGTAAAAAAAAAATCTTTATAACAGCAAAACACAATCAAACATTTGAAAATGTCNACATACACACACACACTCTCTCTCTCTCTACACACACACACACACACACACACACACACACACACACACACACACACACACACACACACACACACACACACACACACACACACACACACACACACACACATTAAACAAGAGTCAGCTATTCTGATCTCATACACTTTTTGGAAAATCTGGCAAAGATCACTTCAAAGTCAGCTAGTTCAGTTTGTGTACTTAAAAAAAACGGGTACATTTTCACTTTTAGAATCTAGTTGAAAAAGGGACATTATATAAAATCAATTGGAAACATTAGATAAAGACAATGTGGTTTCATAATGGTTTAAAAGAAAACTTCCAAGCAGAGATAAAACAAATAGAGGATATCAAACACAGTAATTTAAATACTTTTTATGTTAATGATAATTAAAATTGACTTCTCGTGTCACGTTATAGGAACAAGCTGCTGTGAATGTATCACAGCAGTCAAAGTAACTCACTTAGTTAATTGAAACTTGTAAAAGATCAATAAAGCTCCAGGTCCCTCTCTCCTAATTCTGCAGTATTAATTAAAGATTCTCACTCTTCTGTATCTTCTTAATTAGAAACTTTGAAGCGTCTGAATGAAAAAAAAACAGTAAATCAAATTAAACCACAGGATTTTAATCAGAATGTTAACAGTGAGGTATTTTGTTGTAAATTGCCTACAAATCGGGTATCACTGTTTGATCCTCTGCTGAATCTCTCCGCTTGCTCCTGTGAGGACGAGGCTTTAAAGCTTTTGGTTTCACACTCAGAATTTAAATGACATGTTAGGGGTCTCGCACAAAGCCGCACTGCAGCCCTGAAATTGTTCCACAGTTGCCTAAAGCGCAGGAATATGAGGAAAAAGGCTTTCACTGCATCATAACCTTGACCGTGCGGCTGCTCGGCTTTCAGCTTTGGCCATCGATGCGCTCAGGGGCCACTTTGGGCCAGAGTCACCCCTCCATGTCATCCTGCCATCACAGAGAAACAAGCCCACTGGCAACACATACAATAAAAGGAAATGTCAAATCAAAGAGATGACAGAAAATAGCTTTACCATAGGGCGTACTTATTTTAAAAGGAAAGTGTTACTGCTGTTATTGCAAATAGAGTGGTGCAGTGATGACATATTTTTTTGTAGGCTGTCCTGAAAGTTAGCATCGCAAAGGAAAAAGGATTTACCGATTGGATTTCCGTATAATGCAGAAAACAAATGTATAGCACATGCATGATACCTAACATGTGTTGTATTGCATGATGACCTCCACATATTTACACCATGCAATGCATTCAGCAGAACTCAAAAGCTAGAAATCCTCAACACTAAGCTGAAGGCAACTAATACGATACGATATCCTTTATTGTCCCCGTAAGGAAATTAGTTCTGGACTCTGTCCTGCAGTTCCGCATCCATGTATATATACAAACATAATAAACAATAAAATACACACACATATCATCACTCATAAACCGTTTGAACAAACACAGACGCACATACTGACAATGGCGACCTATTGCACAACCCTCATGGCCAACATTTAAAAAATAAATGTCATTGAATGTTAAGAAGCTTAATGGACATACGCAGGAACGAGTGCTTATAGCGGTTAAGCCTGATGTTCGGCATGATGATGACATTCATACCCGTATAATCACGAGTCAGGTTCGTATTTTATGTCGTGAAACAAAACGTTAGAATCTCTTCAGCTTATGATAACTACAGACCTTATATACCTACATGTTCAAACATATTTTTGACTTTAAGATAAGTGAACTAGAAATGGTAAAATGCTAACTAATTTCCAGGGTTTTAGGACTTTATTATTACTTCTGACGCTTTTCTCCAAAGCGACTTACAATAAGTGGAAAAACCATAAAAAATCCAACTTCAAACAACAAGGAAAGTGCAGATATATTCACTTCAAGCAAGAACATACCATAGTAAGTGCTGGTGAATCAGATACAAGGCCTAAATTAAATCGACAAGTGCTTAGTTTTTTTTTTGTTCTGCTCTGCACTATAAATGGACTCTCTACAAACCACATTTTGTTTAATGGAGGAAACAGAAAGTAAACTTTTTCTACACCTATCCCATTAACATAAATGTAAATAACTCACACTTGAATTTCTTCCACTCCACCTAACTATATTTAATGTAACTACATTCATTTGTTCCTACAAAGCATCTCATTCATGCACCGCTCGATTGAGTCAATGAAATATGGAATAAGCTAATGTCCCACTCTGAGTTATATGTTCATGTTGTGACAGGAAAAAGGATTTTCCCATTGGATTTCCATATAATGCAGAAAACAAATGTATNCCAGTAC
>NW_011369945.1:13319184-13321590 GCF_000735185.1 Notothenia coriiceps | reverse complement strand
GGGTGATCTGTTTGTATTTGGAGCAAAACACATATTTTTGATATACAGGACTGTCTCAGAAAATTAGAATATTGTGATAAAGTTCTTTATTTTCTGTAATGCAATTTAAAAAAACAANATTAGCTTATTCCATATTTCATTGACTCAATCGAGCGGTGCATGAATGAGATGCTTTGTAGGAACAAATGAATGTAGTTACATTAAATATAGTTAGGTGGAGTGGAAGAAATTCAAGTGTGAGTTATTTCCACCTAACTATATTTAATGTAACTACATTCATTTGTTCCTACAAAGCATCTCATTCATGCACCGCTCGATTGAGTCAATGAAATATGGAATAAGCTAATGTCCCACTCTGAGTTATATGTTCATGTTGTGACAGGAAAAAGGATTTTCCCATTGGATTTCCATATAATGCAGAAAACAAATGTATAGCACACATGCATGATACTTAACACGTGTTGTATTGCATGGTAATCTCCACATGTTAACACTTTTGTGATTTTTCAAGCGTAAATGCAATTGGGAGAAGTAAAAAGCAATTGTTAGGCTATAAATCAACTACATCACGGTCACATGGCTACAAATCCTCAGCACTAAGCTGAAGGCAACTAATGTTTGGGATGCTGATGTTTAGTAGTTTATTTAGGCAGATTTTACGTGACTAAATATGACACATTGAAGCTACATTTGAATTTGTACATTCACGAGCCGGGTATATACTGATGTATCTTTGGTCGTAGGAATATATATTGCTTCTAGACCTTATTTCCGGCTTCTTATCATAACCACGTTCATCACATTTTGCTAACTCACTTTCAGGGTTTTAGGACTCATGCATACACCGCTCTATTGAGTCAATGACATATGGAATAAGCTAATGTCCCACTCTGAGTTATATGTTCATCCTGTGACAGGAATCAGGATGTGCAGTGCTATTTAAAGACTTAGACAATAGCGTGTTTGCTGCAAGCTAGTAATATTCTCACAGCGTTCTAAGGGTTATCATTTGCATTGTACAACCTGAAGACAGGGTAACACAATAATACTTAATACTTCAACAGCACTTATTTAGCATTAAAAGGTAGGGTAGGTAAGAATGGAGAAACCAGCTCTAGTGCGCTAGAATTTGAAAGTAAGCAGCCGAAAAAAATCTGCCCCTTCCTTCAGACTTCCTTACAGAGCCCCTCCTCCAACACACGCGAACGCACACATGACCAATGAGGGCACGAGATAAGTTTGTGCACAGATGGAAGGCTGACAGGCAGGTAGGCCATCCAGTTACTTTAGCCGGGCCGATTTTATTGTCAAAGCATTTAATGTATTCATTGCTATCGGGATGTTATGGAATATAGCAAAAAGTGTTTCTGAAGTGAATTACCTACCCCCCCCTTTAACTGTTCAAAATATATATAACTCTTAGTGTACAGTTTCACTATTATGCTGCTGTGTTTATTGGATTTTTGTTATTCTGGCACATCAATTTCCTTCGGGATGAATAAAGTCTTATCTTATAACTCTTTTTTTGTTGTCAGATGTACGTATATTTAGACCCTCCAGAAAAACGCGGGCAAAATTCCTTGCTTATGCGGGCTAAATTCCTTGATTATGCGATTAAACATGCGGGGGTTTTATGTGATTTTATGCGGTGAAATTGCGGGAAGTTGCGAAATATGCGGAAAGTTGCGAAATATGCGACATTATGCGGGGGGAAAAGAATAAACAATTTTTTAATATGGGCTGTCTTATTATTCTCTCCCCACACACAACCTGCCACAAAAACGTTTAAACCCCTTTACATTCAATTTAAACACATTCAATTTTAATTTATTTTGTAAAAGCAATTGGGGCTATTTTAATCTGCTCCACACACACACACCACACACACTCCTCCGCCTCATCTCTGTTTTCCCATTTACTTCGTATTCGTTATCTGACCAGCTTCAAATCATTGAAGGCTAACGCCCCACCTTTCGGGTTCTGGTAAGCCCTCTAAAAGGTTTTGGAGCTGATGCCCTCGGGGGGTGAACGTGGTCTGTTTGGCTTTTTCTTGTCCGCAGCAGCAGAAAGCATGTTTCTCGAAGGTTTGGAATGAATCAAAAGTGGGGTCGTTCACCGTCGATTTCTCTGATTGCTCAAACCACCCAGCCAGTTGCACGGCTGTGCAGAATACGTTCCCCGCACTTTCTTTTGCCCCGTGAGGTTCTTTCAGTAAAGACATGTCGTTGGTAATGAGATGGATTCGATTTTTTCATCTTGTTTTCTCTATCGTGGTGAGCTCCACACGGTTCGAACTCTATACAGATGTTGTTTACAATTCGTGATGCGCGGAGCTGATTTGACGTCGACGCAAACGAGTTACTTTTTTTTTTTTCTCAACTTCTGTGTGTATAAAATGGCGTTGAT
>NW_011369945.1:13275607-13319139 GCF_000735185.1 Notothenia coriiceps | reverse complement strand
CCGACGGAGGTGTGAATGAAGGTCGGGGTAGAGCGCTGGTGTGACGGCATTCTCCCACCTGACGATGCGCCGGCCCCGAGAGCGACCCTTCCGATGCTCAAGTACCGGGTGACGAGCTGATGACCGATTCCATCGCAGGAAGGACGTCCTTTCGGTGGAAACCTGAGTCTAACGACGTTGGTAGTACAAGGGTCTAGAGACAAACTCGATCATATTCAAGAAGACATCTCTTACAAATGGGTACCAAGGGAAGTCACTAGAGGTGGTCCAGTAATAGACATTACTTAGACCAAAGTAATTACGATAGTGTCCAGTCTACTGTGTTATTATTTGTGTAGGTAATTGTTTATTGACGTCTTTCTCCTATCCCCTGTGTGCCTAAGAGGAGGAAGGGCAATCAGTTCAGTGATTTTCATTTAAAGGTCTCCTATGATACTATTTTTACGCATATATTACAGGTCTCACATATATCAAAAATATGTGTTTTGCTCCAAATACAAACAGATCACCCATTCTAGCTGTGCCCCATACCCCTCTATTTCAGCCCGGTTAGAGAAGTGATGAATCTGGGTCTGTGGCTTTAAATGTAACCCGAGCTGCTGCTGGTCACGCCCCTTTGGAGCATGCATGAGCTGTCCTCTGGGAAGAGAGAGGTTTCTACCCAGATTCTCAGCTAAATGCTGCTGTGATTAAACGCCATAATATGTTCCAAACCACATCAAGGATTATTTCTGAAACAGTATGGAGCTCAAATGCTTTTTCTCTCGCGGGTTTACCACCAGGTGAGTTCCTTTTTATATCCTGAATCTTTACACATACTCTCTCCAGTACAGCGTTAGCTCTGAGTGTTAGCGGTGCTTGCTAATGTAAACACAGACCATATTATGTCCAAAACACGTTTCTGATAGGGCCGTTTTATGACGACATTTTAGTAATGTCGTCATGGCCGCAGCAAATCTGCATCAGCTCCGTTGTACCCCCGTTTTTAGAGATGTGGGTAAGGAGGAAAAGAGAGAGGATTGCATTTTCTGACACTTTGTGAGTCCTCCACATACTGGGGACACATCATTATGTATAAAAGACATCAAAAAGGGCCTTTTGCATAATAGGTGACCTTTAAGGAATACACAAACAGAGACACAAACTCACCCTCTGTGAGGCAGCTGCAAAAGCCACACTGGAAGCGCCGCCCCCCCTCTATAAACTGCATGTACGGACACATGTAGGCCTTGCAGCGGTTGCAGCGGATCGGACCCCCCTCGCCGTGGTCCACCAGGTATGGAGGGGTCTGACAAGAGATACAAGGAAAGGAGTAAGACGAGACAGACTTCCTCTAAACCCTGATGTGGGAAGAATTACTGAGAAAGGAAGTCATGAAGAAATATTTACACCATGTTTTAGATTAAGTGTTTCTTTGCCAAAAATGATGTAACATTAAACTGAGTTACACTTGTGTAAGTGGTAAGTGCATAAAACAAGGTCATGCAGTTGCTCCCACCTCTGGGATTTTGAGACAGATTATAGCACTGCCACAACCGGGATCCTGTCATAAAAACCTCAGAGGCTGCAGGCATTGCCCTGAAATTAATCCTTTTTCAAATCAGGTTAAAAAGGTCAGACTGTTATGAAATCTCAGCGGAGGATAGAGCTGCTCAGGGGGGCTCGGATGAAGAGAGAGACACAAGCAAAGGACGCTTGTTGTTGAGTCAGACAGTAAAGATTAAACTAATTAAACTCATAATTTTCTCTATAAAATAGCTTTTATGTTTTCAAATAAAAAAAATTTGAGCACATGTCCAAGGCCAGAATATATTCAGTTTATTGTCAAACATGATAAAGCTAAATCTAGAAAATGTTTGCTTGAAATTTGTAAGTAGTCCAGTAATAGAATACTTTGTTAAAGCTCTAAGCACAGACAACAACCTGGAGTGTAATACGCTATAAATATTTCAGCCCGAGCTCTATCTTCTTTCTTAAATAAACAGAGAATTCATAATCCTCATTCCATATCAGCCACCACCCCTTTTTACTTCTTTAAGGTCTTTAAGGTCCTGCTACTATTTACATGCCCCACCCACTACGATACATGACTATTGTATTGTTACTCATATCATTTTAATTATTATTTTGTGATTTTTCACTCTCTTTTTGTTTAATCCCATCGTTTTTGTTTTCTTTTTTGTCTTCATGTATATTTTGTAATTTGTCTTTACTTGTAAATTCACCTATCTGTCTTCTGTTTATCTGTGACACTGTACTTGTATGTACTTGTCTTGTACCTCCTATATCACTAAATAAAATTACAACAAATTAAATGAACACAGATAATCTCATAGATGATCTTGTGACATATAAAAACATCTAAAGATCAGACAAAAGAAGAAGAGACTTGTCTACATAGGGATAACAAAATGTAAAAGATCAGGAGAGACGGAAGATAGAGGAGAGGAGGGGGCGTCGCTCACCTCATCTGGGGGCAGCGTGGCGAGGGGCTTGATGACGGCGGCCAGAGGCACCTGAGACTGCTTGGCCATATCGGCCGTGCAGGGCATGTTGTAGGCCGTACAGCGAACAAACCTGGGACTGGCATTCCCTGAAGAAAGTCAAAAACTATACATTAATATCCATTTTTACAAGGTCAAGTTCTTCAATGTTTTTATCAATGTTTTGCAAGTAATTACGTATGGAAAAAAAGTCAAATTAGGGATCATTCTGGGAGAATTTCATCCGAAATGGTCCTTTTTGCAATATTTGGTAGACTGAAGTGTGTGAAAAACACTTCCAGCATCTGCATGCTTTAACAGGAAGTAGAACGTACCTTGGTCTTTGACCTGGAAGGTGGTGGTGACCAGCGGAGGGGCCTGACCTCTGACCCCTGTGGTGAACGGCTCCGTGCTTTTAGCCCTGTCGTCCTCTATTACCTGGATCTAAGGGGGGAGGGGGAAATATAGATTTTTACCACTCATGTTTATAGCGTAAAACAAACATGTAAATGTATTGCCACTGAGTGTCACAAAAGTATAAAAGAGGAACATTGAACAAACATGCAGGAGATGACTTCCACACGACCCCTACACACACACACATCTGCAGCTACTGAACACACACTGAGAACCCATCAACATCTGTGGAAAAAACAGTCAGTCTACGGTGATTCTTCGAGAAGGCGCAGGAATGATCAAGGCATGCCATTAATGCAAGAAATTGTAGGCAAGTGAAACATCACAGGCTCGCATGCAAGACGCAGAGAGGCGGTGGCTGTCTGAGGACTGACAAACCATAAAAACAAAAGTACTCTACACTACGATAGGCTGCGTCAGTCCTGACCGAACACACAGACAACAAGATAAATAGTGAGGCAGTAAAGGATGACTTAATGTGCACATGATGATAAGTAGAGGAAGAATTGACAAACTATCAAATAAAAGTTTGAGGAATTGCTTTAAATGACATGTAATTGGGTAATGTACAATTTCTGAAAAGATGCCACAATAAAACACCAAAAGGAACGTAAAGGTTATACAAGAGCTCCGTGTTAAATGTGTAGGGATACAACATGTTCATCTTTTAGCTTTAGAGGCGCTAGTTGTCCTTGTTAGACAGAGCCAGGCTAACCCCCTTCAGTCTTTATGCTAAGCTAATTTAGCTGGATACCGCTTCATATCTTGTGTGTTATGTGAGTGGTATCAATCATCTTAATCTCGGAAAGAAAGCAAGTAATTGTATCGCAAAAAAGTATACTATTGCTTTTAAACAATGTCACTTAAACCGGGCTCTCATTTGGACTGCAAACCTTTTTTATTAGGGCAGCTGTTAAAACGCAAAAATGTATCAGTGATAAATGTACAGCAACAGTTTAGAGTAGGGCTGCTCAATTATAGACCCTCCAGAAAAACGCGATTCTGCGATCGCAGAATTTACCGCATAATCAGCAAAATGGCGCAGATTTTTAAAGGCCGCATATTTATCAAAAGGCCGCATAATCCCCGCATTTTTCCACACAAAGTTGAGAAAAAAAAAAGTTAACTCGTCTTGACGTGACGTCATCAGCTCGCGCATCACAGAATGTAAACAACACTGTATAGAGTGAACGTGTGGAGCTCACACGATAGAGAAAACACCAAGATGAAAAATCTAATCCATCTCATTTACCGACGAACATTTCTACTAAAGACCGGGCAAAAAGTGGGGGGAAACTATTCTGCACCCCGTGCAACTGTGTGTTGGAGCATAAGAGAAAATCGACGGTGACGACCCACTTTGATTCATTCAAACATTCGAAAATGCTTCTGCTGCTGCGGACAAGAAAGCCATTCAACTCACGTTCACCGAGGCATCAACCTCCAAAACCCTTTCGAGGGCTACAAGAAACGAAGTGACTAGCCTACAAGATTGAGGCTGCAGATAACGAACGAGTAAATGAAAACAGAACGAGGCGGAGAAGTGTGTGTGTGTGTGGGTGTGTGTGTGTGTGTGTGTGTGTGTGTGAGAGATTAAAATAGCCCAATTGCTTTTAAAATAAATAAACATTGAATGTGTTTAATTGAATAGTAAAGGGGTTTAACGTTAGTGGCCGGTTGTGTGTGAGAGAGAATAAATAAGACAGCCCAATATTTAAAAAAAATGTTATTCTTTTCCCGCATATTTAGCATATTTCGCAACTTCCCGCAATTTCACCGCATAAAATCACATAAAAACCCTGCATGTTTAATCGCATAATCAAGGATTTAAGCCCGCATAATCAAGGATTTTTGCCTGCGTTTTTCTGGAGGGTCTACAATTAAATCGTATTTTAATCGCAATTATGATTTTGGCTTGCAACGATTATGAAAACAACATAATTTTTTTTTTTTTTTATTGGTTTTTCAGTTGAATTATACATAAAGTTCAGGGTAATCAACTGTTAAAAACATACTGTTCAACATTTTTTTTCAATAAATGGACGTTTTCAAAGTAAATGGATAATCGTTTTTAATAATCGTGATATCAATTATTGACCCAAATAATCGAGATTATGATTTTCGCCATAATCGAGCAGCCCTAGTTGAGAGTTCCCTTCCTTTTAGAATAGGGCTACACTGGTGAAACATGGTAATAAGCAGGGATGACTGAGCCATTCACAACATCTTTCACATATCCCTGACTCTGAGGGGTGAGGAGAGCAGGCGGGGGGGAAGCTGTGAGTGAGTGCAGGCGGGCGGAGAGGACAGGGTGAAGCGGAGGAAGAGGCAGGCACTCAGGAGACTTACTGGGCTGGGGATAGCGTCTGGATCTATTCTATGTCTTGATTTCTGCACAGCCGGCATGTCAGACGCTTGCTTTACATTCAAAAGATTGTCCAGCAATTTGTGCGAATCAGGACAAAAATAAATAAAAAAAAATAAAAAAAAGAGTGAAAATATAAAAAAGTGTGAGAAGAGAGTAGTCAGCAAGACTCTACTGAGTGGCAAGGCAGCATTGTTGTTATTCAGACAGAAACTTGATTATTGATTAGTGGTATATGTAAATAACAGTCAAGCACTAGAAGATATAGACACCGGGAGCCTGTTTGACACACATGCTAAACAGCTTTAAATGTAAAGACAAGGTCAAAATATAACTCTTATACTTTTGTGGTGTAAAAGCTTGGCAAGATGTAGAAAATCAAAGAGGGAAACATTGCATATACTGTGATATCCAGTAGCGAATGCAATGTCCCTGGACGAGAAAAACAAATGTTTAATTTAATTTTAAGCTAAAAGCACACAACATTAAAAATCTCTCTTTTTAATTAAAGACAAGTCAGCATTAAAAATGACAAAATGAATACAAAAAACAGGAGAAATATAGTCCCACTAAAAGAGTCAAAGAACAAAACAGCTACAGATATTTCAATTCTTGTTTGAAAGATTAGTAAAATTGTTATAATTCACTCAAACATTGATATAATTTTGTCAAATGAATAATGATATCATCTAAATTCCTTTTTGACCTACGCATCACTTATTGACAAACACTTAGGTGGTACATGCTACATCATATACACTCAGTGGCCACTTTATTAGGTACACTTGAACAATTCAATGCAATTTCCTACTACAGCTCAGCCATGAATTCAAAACTTTACAATGTTAAGATTGAGTGAAATTGTCAGAGATTCTGTTTAGGTGCTACTTGTATGGCAGGAAGAATAGCCAATATTCGTGCTAACAGAGATCCTAATAAAGAGAAAGATAGATAGGTGTACAGAACTGCTTTATATCGAGGTGAATGTAATGCAGCTCGGTACACCACTATGTCCTCCATGCTAGATTGAATTGTCAGCATTAATAGGCATCAAGTAAATGAAGTGGACACTGAGTGTACTTTCAAAACTTGCTCACTACTTCTTACTATCTCAAAACATGGTGTGAAAAACAGAGATGGCCACAGATGTGTGTTTCGCTGTAAACTAAGACATTTGGATTTGAGAAGGACGCGTGTGTTTGTTAGGGTTTGCTCACCGGGCTAGGAATGGCATCGGGGTCGAGTCGTTTCTGTGCAGCGGGAGCAGGAGCGGGCGCTGGTGCAGGAGCTCCGTAGTTTGGTTGACCGGGATAAGGGCCCGCATAGCCAGGCTGAGGGCCCCTCACCTGCCCAAACGCACCTAGAGGAAACCATCACAGGTCTTTTTAGCTACCACATATTGTGAAGTATATTCTGAACAAAATATGACAATATTATTCCGACAATGATCAAAGTATGCTTCAAATAGCTACAAAACATTCTAAAATTACTTTACCTGACAATTAGTTAAGAAACTAATATTTATATGGCATTACAGCAAGGACACTTTTTTTTCTTCTTAAATAAGGCAAATCATGAGATTCCCTTAAATAAATAAATCATTTTTGAAAATAGCAACAATGTTTAAGCCTTTTCTTCCTTACATGATAAGTAGTAGTCAAAATGTTTTCGTACTTCTCTCACAAGAGCATTTTGACAGCTTTTTAAAAATACTCATGTGAGAATATTCACAAAACCTTCAAAAAGAAAATGGCGTTAAAATCTTATGCCTGGTCTCCTCACCGTTCTGCTGGGGGGGGTATCCTCCCTGCATGCCAGGCTGAGGCGGGGGCTGCTGCATGGCCCCTGGGGGACCTGGGGGACCCTGGGGTCCTGGAGGCAGGTGGTTGCTCTGGGCCATGGAAGTAGGGGGCATCTGAACTCTGGGAGGAGGGGGGCCTGAGTTGTAGGGGGATGGCTGGGATGGAGGGGGCTGCTGTTGGGGTGGCATGGGGCCTGGGTACTGGCCAGGGTGCATGGAGATTTGAGGAGGAAAAGACCCGGCCTGTGAGGAAGGAGGGGGGGCTCTAGGTGGGAAGGAGCCCTGAGAGGGGGGAGGCGGGCCCGAGTTGAAGGCAGGATGGCTGGCAGGTGGAGGTGCTGAGGAGAAGGGGGGCTGGGCTGGGACATGGGGGGGGCCGGAGCTTGGCTGGGTGGAGACACGTGACCCGAGTAGGAGGAGGGAGGAAAGGTTTGCTGAGAGGAAGGAGGAGGGGGAGGAGCTGTAAACTGCTGCTGGGAGGTGGGGGGAAGAGGAGAGCTGAATGGCTGTTGAGAAGGAGGTGGTGGTCCTCCGTAGTATTGCTGAGGAGCTTCGGGGCCGCTGGGATGGGGAGGCTGGGTCGGGGCAGCGGACGCAGAGGGGGGCGCCTGAGTGTAGGAGGGGGGAGGGGGGGCGGAGTAGGGGACACTGACAGGAGGCTGCGAGCTCTGAGGCGGAGCTGAGGAGAGACGGCAGACACTGATTAGTTCCAGGAGAAATTAGGGCTCTCATAGGGCCGACCCAACAGTTTATTATGATTCACATTCTATATCCATATTCTAATGCTGTGCCGGTTTTTAGCATGTTCCTTCATTCTGTTTAAAGCTTGTATTTCTGCACAGTTGCAGATAAAGATAAGGCAACATTCTTTTGATTAGTGTTTTACTATTTGTAGAATAAGATTCCACTGGGGGCTGAGTTTCTAACTTGTGTGATCCAAACAAGTCCAGTCAATTCAAATTGTATTGAATAAAGATAGATATGTACTTGGCAAAATTCACAAAATGTTTTAATGGAAAAATGTTATGTAATCGATATTTGTTGGTGTTAAGCTAAAAAACTATTAATTAACCCCTGCTGAAATAAATTGATTTAATAAAAAAAATACTAAATCCTTCAAAACAATGATTCTCTACTAAAATTGATTTATAACGAGGATTTTTTTGAGGTGATAACATCATAAAATATGACAGTAGACAGATACGCTTTGAGTACACTTGAGTACAAATCCATGCAGTTACCATATCCTGGCCCTGCAGGGGTCGGCGGTCCAGAAGTGATCTGCATCCCAGTCATGTGGTTAGTGACCTGTTGCATTGTGGGTTGGGGCCCGTAGTGTTGGGAATAGGCAGGTTGTGGCCCTGACAGGTTCACAGCTCCCTGATTGTATGGCTGGGACGCAGCCGGCCTGAAAAAAAAACAGAAATCTCTCAGTGGCCATGTTACGAGTAAAGGAGCGATCATGAAGTATCAGTGGGTTCTCCAATTAGTTAAGTTGTCTCTAGAAGTCCAAGAGGGCCATGCTCTGTCTGTCGCAAACTACGCTGTCAGTCCCCTTCACATACACTCACTCAAAAATAGTCAGGACCGACTGACGCCACATCTTCTATCCCTGATTCAGCTCAAATTAGAAAGCCATGTATCCAAAAATACTGACGGGGTTGAGGAGAAATCTGCTTAAAATAACAATGTTTTATAAAAACCAAGGGCTGAATAAACTTGGGAACAACAATCAATCCACATGTTATTACCTGGGTGGTGCCTGTGTCATAGGTAGGGGGCCATTCTGCATGTCCCCTTGACTGTGACTGTACTGATTATATTGTTGAGGCGATGATACTGGAGGGGCTCCAGAGGTGGGGGGACCCCTGGCAGGACCTGAAATTAAGAGGCAAAAGATTACACAATGCTAAATGCATAAACATCACTGCGACACATAATCTTGAATTCATTCTGATACCAAGCTTTCTAATGTAACGAGATTAGAGTAGCAAGCTAAAAATTGCTTTTGGCCAAAGTGGTGCCTGAATACATTTATAGAACTAACTGATTACACTCCTAAACATGGCCCCCAAGGTTAGGAGCACAGACAACATACTGACAGCAGGCCAGCAAACAGCGAGCGGTAAGGGGGTCAGTTAGATTTTGATGCTAAGGCTGGAAATAAACACCAGACATCGGATATTTTTAGGATATCAGATCAAGTAAGCAACTGTCAGGAAGACAACTCGTCTTGGATTTCTGCTGTATTAATGTTACAGTCATGAGATTAGTACAGTAATAAAAAGTAGGGTAGAGGAAGAAAAAAGGGTGAATTCCACACCTTCTGGAAACTAAAAAACACACAACAAGTGTGTTCAAATGAGAAAATGACCAGTAGGTGCTGAGATTGAATTTCAAACGTGAACAATTAAGCACACATTTTAAGGCTATACAAACGTTTGGTAATAATAAAAAAAAAGGTATGTAACTGGTTGGCTGCTTTGCTTTACAGTCAGTGGTGTCAGGTAAAATCTAATATATGGTACTTTAAGAAAAGAACAAGTCAGAACGAATAATGCCCGTAGGTACAGAGAGGATTCGATGATTGCAGAGCTTTTGGAGCGTGAAATGAGTAAGAAATAGAGAGGAGGCAGTTACCTAAGTCAAGAGGAGAGGAGAGGTCAGAGGCTGGGTTGGCAGCCACAGCCTTAGAGGGAAAACTTGTGAAAGGGGAATAACCTGAAATACAAGAAAAGACGGAGAGAAAGGAAAATGCAGAGAGATGTAGGGAAAAGCATAAAGCAATGTGAAGAAATGAGAGGGCAGTCAAGGTTCAGATTAGTATGCAGAGGCATAGTGCTGTCTCACACATACATGAACAATCACACAGAGAAGGAGTCAGGTAGGACGCTCCTGCAGAGAATCACAGCTGACATGGTGGCTCTCACTTCCTCAAGGCAAACCTATTCCGAAGCAGCACTTTACCTTGTGGTGGGGCCCCGGGTTGGAAGGCTGAAGCAGGGCCGTTGTAGCCAGCGTAGGGTGCGGGGTATCCCCCATCCAGGGGGGCGTAGCCGGGCTGGCCGTAGCCAGGCTGGGGCTGGCCGTACGGAGTGGCCATTGGAGTGCGCTGGTTTACATTCATCCTCAGTTCATCCCTAAATCTGGATTAAAGCATGACACAATAAAAAAACATATTACAACAAATCATAATACAAGATTGAACCATTTTTCAGGCTCTAAACAGAACAACAAGGATGACTGGTGTTAAAGCCAGCACGACAGGAGTGTTATTAATGAGAAAGGCTGTTGTGACAGGCGTGGGTTCCTCTCATTCTAAAGATTGACATTCTTTCCAGAAGCAGGGGAGAATCTGCCCACACAGCACACCTTGCTCCATGAGGTAAAAGTGAACTACAGACAGTCAGACACAATTGGTCTTAGTTTACTGACGAGGGATACTTCAGATAGTTTGAAGTGGGGGTGTATGAGGTCCTGAGTATGTGTATTACCTATAGTAGATGGTGGCCAGAGAGCCGCCAGTTAGGAAAAAATAAAGTAGTAAGGCCACATGGCTTAGCAATGTACTGCTGTGGTAAAAACAAACTGTCAAGTTGCTAGTTCTAGTAACTAGTTAAAAAGTATTTTAACCAGTAATTTTCCCAGCAGAACATCAGAGAAGTTGGTCTGTTGCTGCCTCGATCTCCTAGTGTGTTTGTGTTATTATGTGACAAAGTTGTTTGAAAGGCTAAGTCTGGATTTTAAAAAAATCTATTTGATAAAGGAGTCTGGTTGCTTTGAAGAAAGAATAAGTCACAGCTTCCTCGTCAGATCCTAGGCTGCCTGATGGCATGTTAAAGCATTAAATATTCAAAATATAATGTCAATTTAAATTGAGATAAACCTATTGTTTTACATGGGACTTTTTATATGCG
Organism: Notothenia coriiceps; assembly: GCF_000735185.1. Classification (NCBI taxonomy): domain Eukaryota; kingdom Metazoa; phylum Chordata; class Actinopteri; order Perciformes; family Nototheniidae; genus Notothenia; species Notothenia coriiceps. The sequence goes on along the minus strand of NW_011369945.1, from coordinate 13,308,156 downwards.
CGTCCAGCCCGTCCACAGCAGTCCATTGCTTTGTTTCCATGGATGTTCAGATTTTCCAAAATGGGGGAGTGCCAACGGCCATCTGATGTTGACATCTGATGTAGACGATTAATAAGTATTTCAAACAATCCACTCTATCCCTTTAAGGCAAACATGAACCCAACTAAGTTTGCTGTCACATTACACCTGAACCAACAAACAGGAGGAGCAATGCCAACATTTCTTTTTTTCAGAATGAACAGATCTTTGCTCTACAAGTTTCCATGGCCAGAAACATATTAACAATTAACCACACACACACACACACACACACACACACACACACACACACACACACACACACACACACACACACACACACACACACACACACACACACACACCTCTCAAAGTGGACCACAACTTAAACCTTACAATTTGAATACGAATCAAAACAGACAAACGGTATGATAGTAGCTAGTAGTCTCTCAGCTATTGATGGAGGTTTAAAGGCCATGTGTGTGTAAAGGCAGTCTGTAATGTCTATTGGACTCTTTATGGACCTGAGTAAGGTGTTTACAGGTCATAGGAAAACACCAGGTTCTAACTCAGTGGGACAGTCAACTTTAAGTGCATGGTTACTTCTGCATATGTCAACTTCAACGTTGCTATCAGAAGTTCACAACATGGCGTTGTTTATGCATTTGGCACCTGAAGACTGGGCTTACCTATATGACAGACATGATGACAGAGTGATAAGTATCATCTTACAGAGAAACACTGGCCAAACGAGCGGGGCTTTAAATAATTCAGCGGTGCAGGTGCCACAACGAGAAATACAATCGCTGTAGCCGTACAGCCTTTTAACTTGTGTGTGGGGCCTACTGAGTGACCCACATCTACTCTCCTAACTGGACTGCATATTTAAGGGATTCAGTTAGCAGTTTCAGTAGAGACAGTAGAAAGCTATTCAAAACTGGCAAATATTTGAGAATAATACACGTATGCCAGTTTCGTAGGGGTGAGGAGTGATAGCTGACAAACTGAGGAAAGCTAGCAGTGTGCTAACGGGAACAACCTCAGTGCCGCAGTACAGTTAGTTGGTTAGCTTAGCTTATGTCAACCAAAACCACAAAACAGAGTCTGGTTAACAAGCCGTGGCTAACTGTTGGGGGTTTACAAAAACACAATACGGTATATTTGATTCCGTAATTCATGGGGGCTATCTAAGCTTGCTAACGTGAGCAACCACACAGCTTGAATCATGATGACAGCAGCAGTGGTTGAATCAGCTGTGACCAGATCGCCACAACCAGGGACAGCTTAGCCTACTAGCTTAGCTAGGCTAGTAACCTCCAACTATTTCGCAGAGCGATGCTAGCCCTGCCATAGCAGTAGCTAGCATTAGCAAGCATAGCAACATTCAAGCTCTCACGTCAAACCGGGCAGGGATATCACACATTCCCTTGTTTTATATCGAAACCTACCTCCAAAGTGTTGTAAAGAGTAAGGCTATCCTCTGCTTGGAGCAAACGTTGAAACCCGGTGACCGACAAACTGTGAAGTCGATGTCGTCCCGGGGTGTTTCTCACTAATCCCTTCTCGGAATCAGAAGCGGACATTCAGCGGAACTGCTGCAACGCTGTGCCACGTCCACATCCGGACAGAGAGACTTCCCCCAAACTCACCTCTCCTACCGAGAGCTCTGCTCTGGTGAATAACTGTAAGGAAGCTTTTCTATGAACTCAGGTGTTTAAAATAAAAGTAAGTATGAGTTCGACGTGTTATTGTCTAGCTTGTGTGAAGGTCATTAGAATGTATGTGTATGTGAAGCTTATAAGGAATTTGACCCCTGGTGTTTACATTGCTCTAACACAGAAATAGACGTAACAGATGGGAACAAGAATAATAAAGCCGAGCAAACACATGTAATTAATCGACAGGTCTATTATATTTCAGTGATTAAACATAATTAAATACATTTACTCAAGTAACCAAGTAAAGTTGTGTGACTGCGTCTTGCGGCTGCAATGCTAAGTGACAACATCTGTCCACAGAGACAGAAATATAAAAAACTAGCAAAGTACTCAAAAAGGTTTCAGTGCCTGCTGTAGGTGTCTCAAGCAATACATTTTGCCATAATAAAATACACACAGACTCCCAAGGTGCAAACAATACCAGCGTCTTGTGGGTTTCCACCTGTTTGCCATAGCAAGTATAGCTAATCCTTCCAGTCATCTATCAAATAATTATAATGTGACAAGATGTATCCATCTGAAATGGGCCTTCACCAACAATTTAAAATAATCCCAGGCCAATATCTGGCTGCCATTTGGCTACATTTTGGGGTGCAAACTGAACCACCTAATGGGAAAAATGTGGGCCTAGCTCTCCTTGCAATCAGGTCCAATTTGGAATTATTTTAGGGCGCCATTCATCACAAACCTGTACGAATTTCATTTGATCAACACAATTAAGCTGCAAATGGGCCAAGTCATTTTGACTGGCTAGACTCTGCAATCCTCTGCCTTTAATATGCATGATCAGAGGTGATGAAGCTGATGAACAGAATCCTGAGGGCCAGAATTCATCGTTTTTCCTATCGCAGCAGAAAAGCTTGCCAAGATATAACTTTCCCCCATTGACTGAACTTTTTTATGACATTTTGGGACATCTGAAGGAACAACACACAACTCAAAAGGTTAGCTCTCTCTAACACTCTGATGCCAGATAAATAAAAAACAACTGAAATCCCCCCCCTGTACTATAAGGTTGGGGCACTGTGGGTAGATGAAGACAAATGTTCGAGCTGCAGCCGCTGACCTGATCGGCTGAGCTGAGGGTCAAAGAGGGAGGGGTGGTGGTTATTTCGGGAGAGTTTATCAGCAAGCATCCCGTCCTGTGCAGAGTGCCTGAGAGTGACATGGCGAGTGTTGAACGCGAGAGAGGATGAACACACACACACACACACACACACACACACACACACACACTCTATTGCCCCTTCTCACCCTCCTGAGCGCCCACCCTCCGACACAGCATTCCAGTGTAGCAGACGAAGGCCAGCCTCCCTCTGTCTCCCCGTGGGTGGAGAGATTTGCCTTGGTCACAGAGAGGATCGAGAGAAAGACCTCACTCATTGATACTCGAGGAGTGTGAGGAACTGAGGAAGGGGATAACAACTTATTCACCATCATACACACACACACACAGTAGGCTGTGAGCTGGGATGGTAGCCGAGGAGATTGTGGTGTCCCTCGCTGGAGGCTCCCCGTGGGGCTTCAGGCTGCAGGGTGGAGCGGAGCAGCAGAAACCTCTTCAGGTGGCTAAGGTACAGTTTGTGCGTGTGCATACATTATGAGGCAGAAAAGACTTTCCAAGGTGGTAACATGAGTAGACAGGTTTAACGGAGACTGCAGCTGTTAATTGCGGTTTGAGGCCGTTTGCTGTGTTTGTAATCCACGCGTTGATTAGAAACGTTATCGTAAACATAAAATGAACAAATGAACTCGTAGCTCATTTAATTGGTGTCCCACTGGGTTTTATTTTGGTGCCTTCATATTTTTTCGGATGTAAAAAAACTAAGAAATCTTGTCAGTGTAATCATCTAGTTCTTTCATACACATTTTAGTCAGTAAATGTTTTTCTTGTTTGTTTTTAGCTCATTTTTAAAAGGCAAAATGTACCGTGTTATGGAGAGCATCTGTAAAATGGAGAGGGATTAGTTTGATTAGTGATTAAAATGCTTTGAAAGTAAGTGTTACTCTGGAACATTGAACTGTTCTACTGGTAATCGAGTCGTTTTGACCACAAATTATCATCTCGCTGCAACAGAAAAATTATCATATTCTCAAATGTTCTCATGATCTTTTGGTCAAAGCCAATTTAATACACTCTTGTGATTCTGTTGGGTTTGTGGGTAAAAGCGTGAACACATGTTTAGACTGATTTGAAAGTGGAAGGACTCATCAGTGCATCCTAATGCGATCACGCAGTATCAGAGACTATCAGTGTCTACTGTGAACACACACACCCAGTCAATAATGAACTTGTTTCAGATCTGTCATCGTCACATATTTATTAGATATAATAATCCAACTTAAAGCCCCCAGGAAAATTCTCCTTTTTTCCAGTTTGGTTTTTCCAAAAGCTTTTTGTGTCTGTGTTTATGTTTGTTGACAATCCAGTATGTAGTCTCTAATAAGAAAATCTATTCTGGAGAGGAGGAATGCGACCTCACTCACACTGACGTTACAAAAAGTTGGCCGGTCACTCGAGCTGTCATAACTTTTGATTCAAAATGGACGAGGAGTGGCTTTGGCACGATAGGCCTCTCCTTATCCAGGATTTTAAGGCAGATAAGGTCACCTTTGATATGAGTTTGATCAGTGTGTTGGTGTATATGTGACCTGTCTGTGTGGGTGTGTGTGGTTGGGCATACCTCAGTTAAGCCCATTTGGGAATGGAGCACAAACTAGAGCATAAGAATTGCTTATTTTAAGAGGGGTTGGAAGCTGAGAATAGAAAAAGGCCTTTTGTTCACACAGAGCCAAACATTGAAACATTTCCTGTATTATGTCGTTTTATTTGTAAGTCAGCATTGGCCCAATATTGGTGCAATTGTTAGTTTTATTTTCAGTTTTCCATCACATTAGCGCCTCTCTTTCTTGTCTGTTGATATTCCTGCCAGGTTTTATTTTGGGTTTGTGGGGAACATATGGTGAATGACAGGCATCTCCCGGTGGATACCAGCTGTTAAAACCCCCTCTTTCAAGTTCACGTGTGTGTGTGTGTGTGTGTGTGTGTGTGTGTGTGTGTGTGTGTGTGTGTGTGTGTGTGTGTGTGTGTGTGTGTGTGTGTGTGTGTGTGTGTGTGTGTGTGTGTGTGTGTGTGTGTGTGTGTGTGTGAAAGTACAAGATAGGCAGCTTGTCTTTGCTTGTGTGCTCTATGAGCCAGCAATGTGATTAATGGGTCAAGAGATACAGATAAAGGCAAATAGAGTCCAAGTAGGTGCAGGAACACACTTTCCATTTTTGCAGATAAGCCGTATGTATTATTAGTGTGAATATGTGAGGGGTTGAGAGGCTTTATCTTCTTCTAATAGAGGAAACTGCAATCTGGTGGACAAGAATACTTTCCTTCCCATTTATCACCCACCGCCCGCAGACATACTTCCTGAAGGATCCTATGACATCATCTCTTAGCGACCTCCAGGAACAGCTGCATGACTTCAGGAGTTATTCTGATACAGGGGGCAAGGATGGCTGTGGGTGAAAAACATTGGAGCTTTAGGTCAATCTGTAGGACTTTTACAGGGAGAACATTAAAGTAACAAATCTGCATGACTGCCACCGAAAGGATTTAAAGACCTAAAAAACTTTTATTATAATATTATAATTGTCTTTTAGGATAAAATAAGATAAAACATTATCCATCGCAAATTCCTTGGAAAGTGTTCCACCTCAATTTCAGAATAGTTTACATTTAGAAGTCAAAGTTGCATGATTTTTAAGCTTAGAAAAGCTTTCTCTCTTTATATTTAGTAAATGTTCAAAAAAGTGTGGCAGGTGCACTTTGATGAGGGTATTTTTACAGTGGGCTGGCATCAAGAGCAAACAACTCCACAACTTTAATAAACTCTGTCAATATGAATCTTAAAGTGCAAATATAAACTTTAAGATAACAACAAGGTGCAAACCCGAAATAATATATAATCTGCATTACCAAAATGTAATCCTGAGTCCTTCCACTTTCAAATCAGTTTGACATGTGTGAATGAATAGTTCAAATAACTGTAAAATGTCATTTCATTCATGTATGACCCCATCACTAGTAGTAGCAAGCTGCTAAGACACTATGTTTAAAGTCACTTAAAAAAAAAATATGTGTGTGAAAAAAAGCTTTATTTGTTGCTGTGATATATCACAACATATTCATCATTCAGACTTACGTTTTAAACTGTTCCTGACAACAACAGAAGCAAAGTATTATTTCAAGTAAAAATACATCATATTGAGAAGCTTCAGTTAAAATATAGGAGTTAGCACTAAAGAGATTCACAATACGTTTTGTGGGACATTTTGTGAAACTTAAAACAACAAAACAGAGGTTCCTAATATTGGGGTTGTGCTCCCACAGGGCTTGCAAGAAAAACAAGATAATAAATAACATTAGGACACAATAAATTATGTAATTCTTCCTTTATTCTAAGCGTTTATTTCTTGGGAAATAGTAGATATCTTCGACTGGAAAACCCTTTGGACACAACTTGTAGACATCAGTGTCATAAATAATATAAATGCTAATAAGTATTGGAAGGTGAAGATCAGATGGGAAAGTAGACAATTTATAAATGTGTATATTCACAGCAGCTACCAGTATGAACATGTTATTGATCCCTGTCTTCTCTCAGGTGCGCCGGCGCAGCAAAGCATGCAAAGCTGGCCTGAAGGAGCATGACGAGCTGGTTGCTATTGGCGATCATACGTGTGCCGGGCTCAGTCACTCTCAGGCCATGACCCTCATAGACACGGAGCTTGCTACGCTCTACCTCAGGGTCAAAAGGTCAGAACATGGACCCCCACACTGTACTTAAGTCAGTCTTTTTTAACTGAAGCTGTAACAAGCAAACTGATGTGTGTTTTTCATTTTCAAAACTCGATGTCCCCAGGGCGCCTTCTGGATCCCACTCCTCTCACTCCTCCGTCAGGGTCCTGTCTCCCCCCGTGGGAGCGTTGCCCGACCATTGTCCCTCCATCCTCTCCCCCACCGGGCTATACAAGGGCATCACTTCCCCTCCGGACAGTGAGGCTTACTACGGAGAGACGGACAGTGATGCAGACACACAGTCTCTCACACACCGTCGCCAACGCCGCACCCCTCCTCACGCACGCTCACCTGCGCGCTATGACAACCACGAAGAAGAGGAGACCTCAGAGATGAGTGGGTAAGGGACAGAGACTAAAAAGGTTTCTTTTGTCAGTCTTTCAAAAAAAGCTGTCACATAATAACTGATCTATTTCTAAAAAAGTAGGTGAGGGCAAACTTTTTTACATAGGCTCCCTTACTTAAGTTAAACTAGAAATAGTCTTCATATATTCTATTACAAATAAAAGTCCTGAATTATAAATGTTACATAGGTCAAAGTGCAGAAGTATCATCAGCAAAATGTATTTAAGTTTAAAAAGTAAAATGATGCAGAATGACTACTTTTAAAGTGCTTTTATATCATAATTTTTAAGAGCATTTTAATGTTTGCCAATGTGGAGCCAGTTTGAGAGAGACTTTTTTAATGTAGTGGAGTAAAAAGAAAATGTCCTTCTGAAATGTATTAAGTAGAAGTACAAAGAAAATGCAAAATTGAAATGCTCATAGTGCTCATAGTGCCACAATATGTGGGAATTTTACGTACAGTACTAGAGTAAATGTACTTTGTTACTGTCCACAACTGCTAAAGAGGATATCTAGCACTGCAGTGTTATAATCTGTTGTGTTTTGTCTTTCCTCTGAGGTATGAGAGCGCCACAGATGGAGGAGCTTACATGCAGGGACAGTGGGACACTCTGTGTCTCCCTGGTGCTCCTCGCAGAGAGCTCATCTACCAGCCCCCCCAGACCGAGTGGACCAGTCCAGCACACACCCCTCAGACTCCGACCCCTGATCAGGGCCTGATGGAGGCGGAGGGAGAGGTGGACAGTGGGTTCCAGGAGGCAGGGGTCTGCTTTGCGCTGACCTGCCCACCGCTCGTGTCTCCTGAGCGGGCGAAAGAGGCCCTGATGTCGGGCTCTGGGAAACACCTGGTGCCCATGGTGGGGCCCCAGCAGACCCCGGTCAGCGACGAGCTCTCCACCACCTACAAGGAAAAAGCACGGCAAGCTAGTGAGTATATCTTCAGACAAAACTAAATAATCCAGAGATCGCAAAGTGGTTAAGGGAAAATAAAAAAAAGGGAAAGTCATATACAGTGCATATACATAATGGAAGAAAAGTAAACCATACAAACAAAGTTATTAAAACATGTGTTAGTTCTATTCATGGTAGTAAATTCATACAGCCTTCATGCGATTACAAAACAGGTTCTAATCAGTGTTTTTGTAGCAATTTAAGCATCAATAGCACCTGATTGCTGAGGCTGCTGAGAGACCACACCTGAAAAACACAATGAAATGTCCATCTTTGTGTAGAATTTAAATTGTTTGAGGAATTAAATAAAAGGGTTTATGGACAAAATTGTCCTAATTTTGAAAAAACCTACAAGATCATTCAGATATGTCTGAGGTAACCGTGATCTAATGGTAGTTACATTTATTTATTACAGTTATTTAGAAAATCATGTTTATTTGAATTCTATGCATACAAATTCATTATTTTCTAAATAACTGTAATAAAATAATAAATTGGTATAAGTGGCTTGCGGCTCCACAGCGAGATATTATTTCAATGCTTATTTTACTTACTGTTTTCAATCAAGTTGGAGAATAGTAAACCAGCTATTAACTTAAAACAGAAGTCATTTTAGTTTCTCATGGTGATGCAGCTAGACTATTTTTAGTTTTGACTTTTTTTTAATTGAAATTCCAAAGATTCCCTGGTGTCTTTAAAGGCATCAGCTGTGTCATTGTGAAGCTCATCGATAGCTAGACCTCCCTCTAGTGGTTATTTTTTTCAACCCAAGCCTCCAGTTACATTTACAGGCTGGTGGTGATAGGGTGAGATATACCAGACACCTGCAGAGGTATTCCACTTCCCCCATTTCCCCCCATTTTCCCCCTTCCTTCCCCCTCTGTCCCCTCAAACCGAAGTCCATCTCTTCTGTCAGTATTCAGAGCATTTGCCTCACTCGCTGTATTTATAGGTATTGAAGCTTCTGATCAACAGACTGGACACAACTTTGACTTACAGTCCAAACAGCTGAATATGTGGGGTGTGCTGGCATCAATGTGTGTGTATGTGCGGTGTGCAAAGTGGACTATGAATCAGTGAAGTGCCTATGATGCTAGTGCTTTAAACATTTGATTGATTGATTAGTCAATCAAAGTCATCTACCTAGAGAAATACCAAAACTAAACTGCCGTTCTCTCGTTTATGTTATTGTTAGTTAAATATATTTTGTTTTTTGGCCAAAATTAAAAATGGTGGCTAATGTTGTGAAAAAGGATAGGGAAATATATCCTGAGATAAAAGTACAAGATATGTTACGTTTGTTTTTCATACTGTTCTATATTCGTTTTTGTTCCAACACAAAATGTATAGTTTTATCTCTCCCTGCTTCCAAAAGGTGTCATATCTAATCTCACTCTCTAATGGCAGTACAAGTAGTAAAGTACATGATGCTTTATATTTAGCAAAACAATTGGAAACCACTAGACAATCGATAAAGGAAATCAGCTAGCTCACTAATTAACATGTTTTATCTCATACATACTAAAACCAAAGTATAAAAAAGACAATTTGCAGTTTGTGAAGGAATATTCAGTGAAATATCTCGCCAATAAGCGTATAGAAGGCAAGGCAAGTTTATTTATATAGCACTTTTCAACACAAGGCAATTCAAAGTGCTTTACAAAAAATGAAAGACATTAAGAAAATGACATTTAACATCAGTCATTAATTAGAAGTAGAATAATTCCCATAATGTCAAACTATTCCTTTAATCTCCAAAGTTGAATCATCCTAGTCTGGTTACCGTATCATTATACCAGGATATTGCAGCTGATCAAACTGAATAGCTATGCACTGACCGAGTTGAGACTAAAGATGAGCGAATGTTGCAGTAATGAAGGATCTATCATCCGGTACAACAGGCTGAAAGACTTAGGTTAGGGCTTTACTCTAGGACAACTGATGACCGATTCTGGTGTTCAGGGACCTGCCCTTTCTCACGTTACACACACACACACACACACACACACACACACACACACACACACACACACACACACACACACACACACACACACACACACACACACACACACACACACACACACACACACACACACACACACACACGTAGCAGTATTTGTTATGTGTGAAGTGTCAGCAGCAGAGAACGGCACATCAGTAAGAGTTATGACCAAGCTCTCTCCATCCTCTATAAACTATAATTAGCTTTATGAACTAATAAACACACACAAACACACACATACACACACGCTGAATGACACTGCTGTCTAAATATCCTCTGGTGAGGGGTCTTCCTGTCCTTGTGTTCCTGTGTATGTGTGTGTGTGTAGGTGTGTGTGTTTGTGTGAGACAGGACAGGTGTTTGATGCCTGTCAGACAGACAGGAATAGTGGGTTGACATCATGTGTTGATTTGGGTTACTGGACTCAGACAAAGGTCTTTACATGGGCTGTGCCCTGAGGGAAGAGCGTGAAGACAGAGATTCAGAGCAGAACTGGACTCTGTGAGGGTGTGTGTGGGAGGACCTCAGGGACTTTAATGATACACACACACTCACATTTGTGAGATGAGGGACCTCATATCTACTTCAGATTCAGACCTAGGTGGACACAGAATCCCACACACCGTGTACGCAGGTAAGACCCATATGAACTATATGTACATGTAGACTCACTCACATTAGAGGTCATTTGTTTGCAATGAATTGCCATCTTTCAAATTGAAGAGAAATTTGCTAATTATCATGCTCTGTTAGCACCTTTGAAGGTTGACCTTTAATCTTTACCTCGGATGGTAAATCTTATTTTGTGGTGTTACATTGTAAAGAAAATAAATATAAGCTAATGTGTCAACCAGTAATGATTTATCTACTTGATGAAGTTGTGTTGCTTATTGTGGGTCATAATTCATAATTAATTAAATAAATTACAAATGATCTTTAGCTATGTTTGGCAACATCGGTCGAGGGGTAGCGAAGTTGGTCCGCCTGTCGGTTGGTTTGATGAGTCAACCACATAAGTCGGGAATTAGATATCTCAACAAATACTGGATGAATGGAATGCCATTTCGGTTCTTGGGCGAAATGCTTTTGAAATAATTGATTATTATGACATATGGTCTTTATTCATTTTGCCCTATGGATGAAATGCTTTTTGTTGATCTCTTGATCTTTCATCTAGTGCTATGAATGGGTGAAACCATATACTGTGGTGTGTGACCAAATACCTACAAAAAGGATAACACCCTCACCAGCCACGCAACTTGTTTTTGGTTAGTGCTGATTACCAAATGCCAAAATGATAAACTAAGATTTGTTTTTCTTCCAGTTCAACTCTGATAACTGCTTTGAACCTTGTTATATCAAGTCTTTGTTACAGATATATATAACTACTATCAAGTTACGTGTGTGTGTGTGTGTGTGTGTGTGTGTGTGTGTGTGTGTGTGTGTGTGTGTGTGTGTGTGTGTGTGTGTGTGTGTGTGTGTGTGTGTGTGTGTGTGTGTGTGTGTGTGTGTGTGTGTGTGTGTGTGTGTGTGTGTGTGTGTGTGTGTGTGTGTGTGTGTGTGTGTGTGTGTGTGTGTGTGTGTGTGTGTGTGTGTGTGTGTGTGTGTGTGTGTGTGTGTAGTGTGTAGTGTGTGTGTGTGTGTGTGTGTGTGTGTGTGTGTGTGTGTGTGTGTGTGTGTGTGTGTGTGTGTGTGTGTGTGTGTGTGTGTGTGTGTGTGTGTGTGTGTGTGTGTGTGTGTGTGTGTGTGTGTGTGTGTGTGTGTGTGTGTGTGTGTGATGTGTGTGTGATGTGTGTGTTTGTGTAGTTATGTCTTAGTCAACTTGACTTTATGAACGCCCTAAGCCACCGAGGGTGCATTAATAGCCAAGAAGACCTAAAGTCTCAAATAGCCTTGGACTAAGCAGAGATACGGACCTGTGCACACACATACACTCATGCAAGAACAAGCACAGGGGTGTGTCACTAAACTCTTGAGAGCAGCAGGAATTCTTTGTTCCAAATCCACAACGCACACACACTCCTGTCCGTCACCGGTAATCCTCACTGTATCATTATCGTATAAATCAGCCTCTGTAGTGGTCAGTGACGACAATCACTGTTGTTTGTTGCATCATCTTTGTTATTCGTTTTCAAAAATCCCTCCTTTGTTTCCTCTTTCCCTCAATACCTTTAATCTCTTTCCTCTTCCTGTCTTTCAGAGTTGCACCGAGGCGAGAGTGTGGTGGAGAAACAGGTGAAAGAAGCTCGCACCAAATGTCGCTCTATTGCCTCTTTGCTGACTGATGCTCCCAACCCCAACTCGAAAGGGGTGCTTATGTTCAAGAAACGCCGGCAAAGGGCCAAGAAATACACGTTGACCTGCTTTGGAAAAGCTGAGGGAGATAGAGGAGGGGATACAGAAGGAGACACGGGAGGGGAGACAGAGGAAGAAGGAGGAAGCTCCATACTGAGTGGCTCTGAAGTTGATGAAGAGGGATTCTCAGGATTTGACCCTACCTGGGACACTGGTTATCTAGACCTGCTGGACAGGAAGAGCTCTGCCTGCCCATCAACCACACCGACAACTCCAACCACGCCAACAGCCAATCACAGCCAAGGGCTGGACATCTCCGCCTATTATACTCCAGAACGTGTGACATCTGTCAATCAAAACCCAGGGTTGGAGGTCTCAGAGTTGGAGAGCTCAGCATATCACGGTGCAAGGCTGGAGAGCGGCATTACCAAGCAGCCAATCAGTAACCACGCTGCACACATGTGTCCTCCATCTGTGGCTATGACCAATGGGGGGTCAGTAGCTGTTAGTCGGGCTAGCGTCATTCTGAGCCCATCTCAGATGCCCTTTCAAAGCCAAAATGGGCAACATGGCAACCCTAACCCTTGTCCTAACCCTAATCTCAGTCCAAGCACAATGACAGACTCAGACCAACACCTGAATCCAAATGTCCTGAACCGCACTGCGCGCCCCTTCACCCCAGGCCCTTCCTCTTCTCGTCCATCTGTAACCTCTGTGATGTTCCGCCCTCCCCAACCCAAACCCACAGTTGCCTCCATGACAACCAAACCAGTGGCGGCCGTCTCCATGGTAAACCTCCAACCTACTCGGATTGCACAAGGACCTGATCCAAGGAGAGCGGTTTCTAGCACTTCTCTGTACATCCCTGCAAGAAACAACAACATCCACAGTCCCCCATCTGTTAACCCTCCTCCCTCCTCTCTTTCTTCTCCACACTTCTCCCAGCCTGCCACAAACCCACCCACATTTAACCCTCAGCCCGCAGGGAATGGTTACCCCTCCGCCCCTTTCTCTCCTTCCACAGCTCAGAGTACCCTGTTTTATCCACCACCTGCTCAACCTTTCTCCCCTCCGGCTCCACAGCCATATACTTCTTCTCCTGCTCCTACTTATCCACCTTCCTCCAGATACGTCTCTGCCCCTCCCATCTCCCAACCACATCACCCTGATCTGACTCAAGTCTCCTTCCATGCCCAGCCTACCCCTCCTCCTCCTTCTCCTCCAACCCAACCTTCTCAATATCCACCTGTCCACCCATACGTCAACATGACAGGCTCTGCAAATGCTGGCCCCCATGCTGCCATGGCAACTGTATCACCCCTGCAAGCTCCTTCCTCTGATTCTCTGGCGTCACGAGAGGAGCGCATCGCAGTCCCTGCCGCTCGCACCGGCATCCTGCATGATGCCCGTCGTCGCAGCAGCAACAAGAAGCCAATGTTCTGTGCAATCCAGAACAGAGATGTATCTCCAAACCCAGACCTGCTGTCGATGGTCCAGAACATGGATGTTCATTTTGGGAGAGCTCCTGGTGTTGAACCTACAGCTACACCCAGTGGGGAGGCCGGACATGAGTCAGGGCCAGAGGAGGACTGGCTGAGGCTGGGGGCAGAGGCCTGCAACTTCATGCAAGCTCAGCGAAGAACCAAGCCACCCCCTGTAGCCCCCAAACCCCAAGCCCCTCAGGTGCCACAGCTAGCGGGTAAGGGAGGTGAGCTGTTTGCCCGCAGACAGAGCAGGATGGACCGGTACGTTGTGGAGCGATCTCCCTCTGTTGCTGCAGTGCCTTACTCCCCTGCCCAGACGAGGGAGCCCTCACCAACGCCTTCTCTTCCTTCCACCTGGAAGTACTCCTCCAACATCCGTGCTCCACCTCCCATCAGCTACAACCCCCTCCTGTCTCCCTCCTGCCCTCTGAAGGCCCAGAAGAAGCCTGAGGTCACAAAGTCTGGGGTGGCTGGATCTAAAGGACAGAAAAAGGGTCTCAAGTCTATCGACATTATGAGCCACCAACCCTACCAGCTCAACTCTTCCTTGTTCAGCTATGGCGGTGGGGTTCCCCAGGACACCTCCAACTATCAGAAGCAGGGAGGAATGACCAAGGGTCCTCAGAAGACAGCACGAGTATATGAGGTGAAGCGCTTTTCCACGCCTCCGCCAACATCCACAGGGCCTGCTCTCAAAGTGATTGTACCTCGATCAGCTACGACACTCGGAGAGCCGATGTGGCGATCTGATGTCACCTCTCCTCCACCCATTACTGGCCCAGTCCCCTACCAACCCTATCAACCTCAATGCCAACCTTACCAACTTCAGTGGGCCACCTCCCCTTTGTCTCCCCCACCTCCCCCTGCCCCTACAGCTCCACTTCCTCAACTTCCCAACTTCTCAGCTGCTCCTGCTCCAAATCAAGTACCTACTTTCTCCCACCTTCCACCCTCCAACTCTGCGCAGGCCAACAGGCAGTTTAAAAGTGCACCAGATTTGAGTCCAATTGGCCCCAATGGTTCCTCTCGGCCAGCACCCTGCAGCAATCTACCTAACAGAGTCCCCAGGCCCAGGTTCAGCACTTCAAACATGGGTCTGCAGCCTAGTGTCTGGCGCCCTGGATTCACTATGCACTAAACAGACTCTGGACTGCACATAATAAACCATGGCTCTTTGAGAACATCCAGCCACATGTTCTAAATAGGTCCATGTATTTTTTAGTATTGTGACATTGTTATTCAGTGCTGCGGCCAACCACATTTTATCACCAGATCTGTTTGGATTAGCCACCCATGTAGCACATTTTATCGCACACATTTAATCATGTTTACTTTATTTTCTGCAATGCTTTCGCTGTAGCTAGAGGGAACATTTTTTCTTTTTTTAGCAAAGTCAATGTAGTGTGGCAACCAGAGAAAAGTATAAAAAAAGAAAATGGAGAACAGAAGTAGATGCTGGGTGAAACTGAAGCAAAGTTCTGTAAATATTGTATTGAATGATGAAGAATTAAGTTTTAACATAAAAAGAAGAATAGAGGATGTGAAACGATAAAACTGTTATAAGAGAGACGAGCCAAAGATGTGAAAAGGATGGAAAGGAAGCACAGATGAATTGACATTATAGAAACATATCGGGTATAAAAGGTGTGGATTTTATTCATAACTTCCCAATCTGCAAAACATCCCAATGTACCTGTTGCCATCCAACATAAGCATATCAGAAAAGGTGCTTTATGAAGAGATTTGAAGGAGCTACTGCTAATGTTATTCCCCCTCTGTTATATACATTTTAAGGAGCTGTTTTTTTTTTTTTTTTCTGTGTGCCTTTTTTTAGTTGCAATCTGCAGCAGTGTGTGTTTTGTTTTCTGTAGTTTCTCATCGGGCGAGGAGCACTGCTGCCACGAAGAAGGGAAGCCTTTCACAGTAGTCTTGATTTCCGATATGTAGATATGAAACAAGAGATGTATAACATGTCAGTTTAGCTTTTTTCCACATAGACATGCGGTTGAATAAAAATAGACATGACTCACCTCAGCTGTCACTCTGTTTCTGCCTGTGTCACCCACCCCTACATTACTCTATCTCCTCCTTTCATTCATTTTTTCCATTTATCTCTCTTTCAGGCATTTACTGACTCGTCTAATAGCTTAATTGCTCTTCGGGGATTTTAAAGACCAAATACAAAGCCTTTGAAGTGATAGTTCCGGCATCAGGAAATGTTTGTTTTTTTCTTTCACCACATGGAGGCACTGTAGGATGTGCCATCTAGACATGCTGCACCACTACAGTTTATGGTTTGTCTCTTTTACATGACTAGAAAGTGCATGTTTCACATTTAACAAAACAGTTATACATCTGGCAGAGGGCGTTGTTTTATCATACATCTTAAATATATTTTCTAGATCCTTACATAGGAGCCTATATTTAGAAATCCGGTTGAATGAAGAGATTCAAAATGTAAAATGCATTAATCTCTTTTCATACTCTTCTATTTTAGATTATGTTCCTGATAATTGCAGTTGAACACATCTTTGCAGGATTGTTGGCCTCCATTTTAGAGCTGTTTAAATATGCCGACTGATGGCCTTGGAGCTGTGAAACCCAACCAAGACCACAGAAAGGGATCTAACCTCTGACCCGTGACTGAGATCTGGTGACAGGCGGGGCTAACTTTAGCTGCTAACCACACACACACACACACACACACACACACACACACACACACACACACACACACACACACACACACACACACACACACTCCATTTCACCTATTTTTGAAGCTGTTAATCTCCAGTTATTTGGTTCAGTACTAAACTCTTAATTCCGATGGCCTTTTTTACAATGTGATTGAAAGCTGAGGGGAGGTGCCACCTTGTACATCCTGTCTCCTCCCGATGCTTTCCCAAAGTGTAGTGGTTCTGCGTCAACAGAGTCAAATGTCTAGGTAAGGGGTCAGGGTTTAGGGTCAGGTCAGATAATGGACAAATACATTTATTTTTAGGTATTTTAAGTCTAAATAATAAATTACAATTGACTGATCTGTTTGGCTTAATTTACTATAACTAAAAGACATTTTTTAATAAGCAGGCAGCTTGGTAATAAACCCTATCTGGGAGTTATAGACTGATGGATTTATAACCAGGCTACACACACATCTCTATCAAGGACACCTGGCATGTCCAATTTCAGGACTGCCATACTCCATGGGTGATTTTTATCTGTGCTAGTGGCATGGCTCTGAGCATAGCAATCTTAAAGGGCCTGTCGGCAATGGTGCAATGGTGCTTGGTTGACTCACCATTTTTGTCCAGACTGCAATATCTTAACAGCTATTAGATGCCATTAAAAATGTACTGACTTTTCTGTTCCCCAAAGAATAATTCTTACATAGACTTGGTGAATCAGATTATATTTAGCGCCACTGGCAGGTAAACGTTACCTCTGAAATATCTGAAGAACTAGTAGATGGATGGTGGTTCAGACATTCATGTTCCCCTTGGGATTATATGTAATCAGTTTGGTGAGCCTTTAACTTTTTTTAAAGGTCACATATCATGCAATAGCATAGGTCTCAGATATATAAAGATATATAAAAAACATGTCTATGAAGTGTTTTGCTCAAAATACCAAACAGATCACAGATTCTAGCCATGCCTCATATCCCTCTATTTTACTTCCTGTTTCAAAATTGCTGATTTGATGTATAAAGCTTTAAAAAAAAAAAAGATAAAAAAGAGGGAGGGGAGCTTATGCCTGCTCATGTGGGAGATGCTACCGGCAGATACTGCGGTGATGAAACGCCATATCATGGATTATCAAGGATTATTTCTGCAACAATATGGAGCTCAAAGGCCTTCTTGCCGGTTATACCACAAGGTGAGTTCCTTTTTATTTCCTGCTTCTTCACACACATGCCCTGTGCAGTACAGGTTAGCTCTGAGTGTTAGCGATGCTAATGTAAACACCGACCATATTACGTCCAAAACGGGCATTGTTTCTGATAGCAACGTTTATGTGGGTCCGCCGCCGATATGACGTCAAATCGCCGCAAATCTCAGCTCCGTTGTAGCCCCGTTATTAGAGATATGGGTACGAAGGAAAAGAGAGAGGGTTTTATTTTCTGACGCTGCGTGAGTTCCCTGACACACCGGGGACACATATTTATGTATAAAATACATCAAAAAGTGCATTTTGCATGATAGGTCCCCTTTAATACATTGGTGAAGGACCGGCAAAACAAATCCCATTAGCCCAATATACTTTTGCTAAGTGCTGAACTACAGATGTTTACATGCATAGACTTTTTAACAAAGATGGTGAACTTGGCTAATATTAAACCTGCTAAACATCTTATTGTTAGCATCGTCATTGTAATCATGTTTGCATGCTAGCTTTATAAAGCGGCACAGAGCCACTGGTGTGTCCATTGACAGAATTTTGTGTAATTCTGCAGTAACAAACTTTGTTAAGTGGATACGTTAAATGTGTTCATAAATACTTTGCTATTGGCACATTTAGCAAAGTCATTAGCATTCATTTGGAGTCATGTGTCTGACTCTGGCCACCTGATTATGTAGGCTGTTGTCCTCTCTTTTAGCTCTATTTTCATCTCTACTGACCCCTGGCAGTGTTGGGACTAACGCGTTAACGCGTTAGTTAGCTAACCAGTAACTAATAGCGTTACTGGTTACCTATTCCAATTAAGTAACGCCGTCATAGTTACTGTGATTTAAATGGGTGCGTTACTGCGTTACATTATGTGATGGAACTGAACCGAATCTCCCTGCGGATTACAGGCGAATACAGCGATGTCCTCTCACAGCACCATGGAAAAGTGAAAGTAACCAGAGAGGAGTGATGATTGGTTAACGCGGGGTAACATTTCAGGGTAAGCCAATCAGAGACAGAGTTGGGCGGGTCTTGCCTTATGGGGAAAATACACACACGAACACTTGCTAATGCTAACACGCACACACGCACACACGGCAACGCTCACCACCACCAACACACACACACACACACACACACACACACACACACACACACACACACACACACACACACACACACACACAATGGCAGATGCAAGTATCAGCGAGAGCAGCAGCGCATTTGCAACTTGGAAATATAACCACTATTTTCAATTTGTGGGGATAAAGGACGCAAAAAATCTTGCGGTAAACTGTGTGCAGGACAGAAAGCATTGTCCACATCGAAAAACAGCAATGCCAATCTCCTGAAGCACCTAAGTAATGTACATGGTCTCAACCACCGGCAGTGACCCAGACTGCCAAAAGAGTGTAGTTGTTTTTATTTCATATTGCACTACAAGTGCACTACAGATCTTGATTGTTGAGGCTACAATAAAGATGCCTGTCAAAATGTCTGAAAAAAATCTTTTGTGTTTTATTGTTCCACTAAATTTCATAATGATAATTGCTACAATGATGGGGAGTTGTATTTTCTATTACTGTGCCACAGAACAAAACTTGTATTTGTATTGTTATTATTTTAAAAGTAAAGTAAAGTAACTTGTTACAAGTTACTTTTATAATTTAGTAACTAATAAAGTAACTAGTTACTTTTTTGAGAGCAGTAACTATAACTATTACTAGTTACTTTTTAAAAGTAACTTGCCCAACACTGCCCTGAGCAACCCCTGTCACCCTTGTTTTAAACATTGTCATTTGAATATATATAAAGGCTTCTGGTTGACTCCTAAAAAGCAGGTGACTGACGAGGAACTCACACTGTAGCCGGGAGCATACAAGGCACGAAGCCACAACATTTGTTTAGCTGGAGGAGGATGAATAGAGACTATGAGAGGGGGAGAAAGACACATCAACAAAAGCATAAATGCCCTTAAGCACATAACACCATGCAAGAGACAGGGGAAGAAGGTAACTGCTAGAAATATGTTTTCTATTCTCAGGTTTAATTTGTCATCTTATCAAAAGCTGCTGTTGTTTCCCTGTGAATTGAAGGGATGGGACAAATGGTTCTGGCTTGGAATTCAATGAAATCATCGTGCTGATCCTTATCAATTTTACTAACATCTGCTGACTTTCACAATCAGGATTAAATATATGCTACCGATGCATTCCTTCCCTGTGTTCCAAAGGCTTATTATCAAATGTTATGAATTCTTGCTAAACTATTTCTTCATTTTAAAATAGCCCTGGTTTTTCTGAAAGGGAAAAATATGGGACACCAACAGGTTATATTTTTAAAGTCACCTTTCCTACTTGACAACAAACAAAACATTATTACTGTCAAGTCACAAAATGCAAAACCTGCAAACATTTTTTTTGGAAAAGGGTATACGTTACATGTCATCTTAACATTTGTAATTTATTTGTTTCTATGTTTTTTTTTAATACATATATAAATGTGATACTTTCAAAAAAACGTTGTCAGTTTTCTATGATCATTTATCTTAGTAACCTGTGAACTTGTAACACCACACCCACCCTTTCTACCCCCTACCCAACCAAACCCTCCCCCCTGCCCCCCAACCCTGAAGCCTGGCCCATAGCATTGCAGCAGCCCTAATGATAGGGTTTCACTCTCTCCAGGGCGAAGAGGAGGGCAGGCAGTACAATACAAGCTCTTGGACACAAATCTACCTGGAAATCTATATTCCTCCTCCTCTGAGCAGCACCTTTTTTCTGTGACCTTCTGTGACCTGTGGATAACTGGGTCTGAGGTAAGACATTAGAGAAGTGATATTGTGTGACCGCAGCTATAAAGAAATGTCTCTCACACGTGCCTTGAGTGTTTGTGGAGTATCTGGCACTGATGCTCACAGAGTTGTCAAATCATTCTAGATCCTATTTAAATACAGTGAGACAGTTCAATTTAAGTCCTGTAGTATTGGGATTTTGGCCGTGGCCTGTGGAGGTTTTAGTATTTCGAATACATTAATGAGTTAAAAGAGAAGCAGATGGTCTACTTCATATTATATGTTAAACTTTTTTATTTTTTTTTAAATGTCCCAGAAATAGCTAAATAATTGCTTTACATGATACTTAATTTGACCGGTTTATTGCTAATACAGTTTCTCGAGTAAAACGTTGCTTCAAATGTAATTATTTCTAAATCATGTGTGCCAGATGGTAGATTTCTTCCACCCGCTCTTGCTGTACTTAACACTGTGGTAGGGGATGAATGTGGCCTTCTGCATTGGAGTTTTTAGTCTACGGGTATGGATCTAAGTGTGTATTTTGGAATGTGCTTACTGATGCCCTTTTGCCCTTCCTCCCCAGCTGTCTCCTCAAGATTTATCAGGAGCTAAAATCGGCTGGTCGTGGCGGGTAGGGGGGTCAGCACCATAGGAGCGCCTCTTCTCTCAGAGAGGTGGTAACTAGACCCAGGCCCTCCAGCAGAGCAGCTTACCTCCATCCGGCCTGTCCCAGAACATTCAAAAACACCTGTAATCCCCAGTTTTAATCCATGGCCAATGACTCACATTAATCACAAGAGAAAAGCTATTTGAGTGCAAATCCGTGAGTGTGTGTGCTGGTACTTTTAAATGTACAGTCCCACTCCTCCACTATAGAACATGGGTACATAAAAATAGCGCACAGTACTGAATCCCAGGATAGGAAATGAGCTTCAATTACAGCAGATGAAAAGCAATTACATTAACTGTCTCCCTGCAGACCGGCCAGCCAGCTTTTTCTCTTGTAGTGGGACTCACCTCCAGCCTTACATAATTGCTTTCGACCCTGGTAACAGCAACATACTGCCAGCCCCCATTTGAGTGGTTAGCCAAGAGAGACACGAGCTGCCATTGGGAATGGTAGTCCTCTAGGGCAGGGGTTCCCAAACTTTTCAGCCCGCGACCCTCAAAATAACAGTGCCAGAGACTGGCGACCCCCTGTCGACGGGGTGGGGGGCTAGTGAATTAATTTCAGTTTTCCGCACAAACAATGCGCTAGTGGATTGTCGAAGGGGGAGCCTCGTTGCGGGGAAATTATACAGATGGCTAGTCCGCCCCTGAAAATGTCTATGCAAACGTTATTATTAATAATAATTTAAAAAAAATATATATAAAAAACATTAATCAATTTTTTATTTTTTTATTTTAATTTTAAATTTAAATTTTGTAATCATCTCGCGACCCCCCGGGGGGTCGCGACCCCAACTTTGGGAACCCCTGCTCTAGGGCATGCGGGGGGGACTATACACAATTATGTGTATAGTCCTCCCGCACACAATAGCCCTGTGCTTAAAATAATTACAGAACCCAGTGAGGTTTCTGCTGGAGCTTGCTAGAAATTGGGATGTGATGTGCTAACTAATTGTACAGAAACACATCTTGGAAAACAAGAGAGACTTTTCTTGAACTACTGACAGTATGCAAACAATTTTGTGGTTTCACATTTCACTGCTGCTAATTCTGTCTCTGTTGGACCCCGAGAGACCAAAAACATTCGAGCATTAGGAGTATAATTCTTAAAGATCCTTTAAGTCTGTCTCACACTTTAAATTAAATTAAATTAATGATAGATTACAAGTTAAAGCAATTGATATGCTATTAGAAATAGAATTAAAACACACAATAATACATTCAGTAAATTATGTAAACTTCACTGATCTGAGACCACTTTATATCGCAAACGTAGTTTTACACTGTAAAAGATCCCCTAGGCAGGACAGTCTCCTTAAATATAAATAGCCTTATAAAGTTATTGTTGCAAACAGCTGCCTATGTTACAACCTCCAGCACAACATTCAAATGGAGTCATGTCACTGGTCACCTGATGAATGTTAATCCAATATTTACTCTTTTAAAGCTCTGTTTTGGTCTCCACCAATCTCTTTAGCTGCCTAATGCTACGCTATTTTCACTTGCTAGTTGCTAACCCTTTTTGTCTGCAGTCTTGGGATTGGGCAGGTGGTGCACAGTTGGTTGTAGCATTGAGGGCTAAAACGCTCTGGTCAGCTGAGTAGGACACTGCAGAGTAGGTTAAGAATTGTTTTTTCACCACAAGCAAACCTTTAAGTCAATTGAATCAATGTTAATTTAAAAATATTGTTTAGTGCAGCTTTAAATATTTCGATCTTAAAAGATGGTAAATCTCAATAGTGAGACGATTGTTAAATGCAGGTGAAAGATCTGGAAATAGTGAGTCCAGATGTAATGTCCAACTGCAATTCTTTCCCGAAAAAAAGGTAAATCACGCTGACAATTATTTTTACGAGGTCATAATTTCCACTTTGTTGTCCTTTAGCCATGCCTCCCAGCACTCCTGTCCCTCCAATCAAGAGGAAGAAGGCCTACAAGATAATCACTGACCTGTCCAACATCAGCCAGGATGGTAAAACCCACACCTACACCTACACCTACACACACACACACACACACACACGCACGCACGCACGCACGCACGCACGCACGCACACAAGACCTTCTCCCGTGGGATCTGACTATCCAGCCGAGTAAATGTCAAATTCATTTGTAAGGTTTACTCCGTGGAGTCTGCCATCTGCACAGCCCATGTGTGTGTAAATTGAACTGCTGGGTTGTAAACGTTGCATGCGGTCTTATGATCCTAAAATGTAATAAGGACACACACCGGTTCTAAGCAGTAACACAATCTCTTACTTGCATGTGGCATCTCCTGAAGGGATGTTGGTCATTATCAGATGGCAGAGCAGCCACAAATCTGTCACCATTGGAGGCAACACAAAATACCAGTATGGTGAATCTGTTCCCACCATATTTGTTGAAGGCGCCTGAAGTGGAATCAACACAACTTGTAAAAATATTGGAACAGGTTCATATTTTGGCCTTAGTCTGTTCGCACATTAATGCAAGAGTAATCCAATGTAAAATAATATAATCCAGTATAATATAATATGATATTATATAATATAAAACACTCAAAAGGGATATGGTTTAGCATACGAGCACTGTTGATACTTTAAGTGCAATATCATTTAGTACTTATACATTTGTGCTATTTGTACTTTTTAATAATTAGTATGATTAGTAAGATGTTGAGTTACATTACGTTTGAGTTTTTCTATAATCACTCTGGTGATCCCCTGACTTATCGTTACAGTAACATTAATGTTTGTGTGAAAAAAACTAATGATGACTTTTAATAACTTTTCTGATCCTCTGACTTCTCATATAGAGCCATCATCAGGTTTCAATCTGTATCAATACTTTTTTGGGTTTATGACCAAAATCCTGCCCAATTAATGATATTCTCATTCACCATAGCTATACTTTTTATTTAGTGCTAATCAGAGAATTAACATGCCAACACAGTAAATCAAGATAGGTGACATAATTGTATTATATAAATAAAAATTGCTAAAAATCTGCATATTAGCCTGCTGGCAAAAGCAAATGTTAGCTCAACAGTAACACCATGCCTAATGGCGGTCTCACAGAGCCGATATGACTGACATTTACTTGTTGCATAATATGCTACCAACAACAATATATCCTTTGCCAATCCCTGAGAGTGCAATCTGAGCATGGTCTGAGTGTCTGTTTACATGCTTTTGCCTCAACAATCTGTCTTTCCCCATTTTTGTCCTTCTGCTGTCAGATCTGCAGCAACATCTGTATCTTTTCACCAGTTTGTTTTCAGTCAGTCAGTCAGGAGCTTACCCTGCTTATCCCTTACTTTTCTCCAGCTAATACCCACTCGTCTATCAATCATCCCTGCCACTGTGTCGTTGTGACATTTGTCCCATGCCTGCACGTTGTCCGTCCGTCCGTCCTCCCCCTGCCTCTGTCAGTCTGTCCAATTTCCTCCCAGTCAGCAGCCAGCTCCAGTTTCGCATT
Source organism: Notothenia coriiceps (assembly GCF_000735185.1). Classification (NCBI taxonomy): domain Eukaryota; kingdom Metazoa; phylum Chordata; class Actinopteri; order Perciformes; family Nototheniidae; genus Notothenia; species Notothenia coriiceps. The sequence goes on along the minus strand of NW_011369945.1, from coordinate 13,283,681 downwards.
CTTCTGAATTAACACTCTAATCAATATTCCCATGGGAGAGTTCGCTCTGCTCAGCAACCACAATTATTCCCTCTCTCTTGCACACACACACACACACACACACACACACACACACACACACACACACACACACACACACACACACACACACACACACACACACACACTTAATACACACCCACTTGCACAAGTCTGATTTATGAGGTACTGCTAACAGCTCTCCGCAGCATTGCAATGCCAACTCCCCGCTTTATAGATGGGTTTCGTGCGCATGTGTGCGTGTCGGTTTATGGCTGGACTCCAGGTGTTATGAGTGATATCAGAGTGTATGTGGTGGATGAGAAGAGTGTTTTATGAGGAGCTCTGTGGAGCAGTAAAATTCATCAGATCTCTCCATCACTGAAACAGAAGAGTGGAAAGAGAGGGAGAGCGGCAGTGTGTTATTAGGATTTCCCTCAATAAACAGTTCTAACAGAAAACCTGCCTTGACATTCCCCAGTGCCCTTTTCTTCTATATTGCTTTGGCCTAGTAACCCCTACAACTCCCCCCACACACACACCCCATAACATGATTGTTCACTAGGTTTCATCTCTAATTCGTCACAAGGATAATATGGAATAACAGAGGATTAAAATGTGCCCTTTTCATTCTCATACATCCCTTGTTTAATTTAAGATATACAGTGGAAGATAAACCCACAGTTTAATTTTCCAAATGGTTTTGGCTTATAAGAGAGAGCACTTTTCAGAAAGTGTTTTACCTCCGCCAAGACTTTATTAACAAAACAAAAAAACGCCCAAAACTGGTACTCTTGGGTTTCTTTCCCAAGCAGTATTGAGAATAAAATCAATACTGCTCTCATAGTTGCCGAGGATTGAATGAATAATTTACGCCTTTACTGTTCATATCTTGAACCTATTTAACAGCATATGCTTTTCTGGTGTAAAACAAGATATGACATAAGAGATGATGTATAAAGATAACTTGATACAATGTTGGAGATGGGACATTAAGCCAAAAATGTTTGACTTTCGAGGAATAAAATGACCCAGATGTTCCACTGATCTTCTGCATTCCTGAAGCCCATAGCGCATATAGGACCTTATGATTTAAAGCATTACATTTAATGTTCACACAGGGTAGTTGATTTAGCTCAAAATAAATCATCCCCTGGTTTAGAGACGTCTCTCCCTATGCAGTCAAGCCAATGTGAAAAGTCTACATTTAAGGCCCGTCCACTTTGAAATGGCCCAATAACATGCACTTTATGTAAATCCTGTTATAACTAAACACTGCTCAAACATTCACAAGGGAATACGTTGCAGTACGGAAGATGTATGGCTTGCGTTTCACTCGGAATACAGCCAAAAAAGGTTAGCTTTGCTTAAACTGTCACAACTATTTTACACTTTACTGTTGCTGTACACAAGATACTGTATAAGGTGTTCATTTCTTAACATGTGCTGTGTCTTAGCATATTTCCTTACATTTGGATTCAAGATTCAAAGGTTTATTGTCATAACTTATACACATATGGTGTAATTATGTAATGTATGAAAAACTTAGATTGCAGGTTCCTCAACAGTGCAATTACAAGTCAGAGCCAGGCTCAGTGTTTCTCCCTTTTTCTAGTCTTTTTGCTAAGCTAATTTAAGAAATGCTGGCTGTAGCGTCATATACGTTTCTAGAAGAGTTGCTGGAAACAAATAAGGATATTTCCCAAAATGATAATATTTGTATTTATTAAAAGTCTTCACAAAAGTTATAACATTTGTTTTATTAAAACACGCTTTTTACTTTTGAACTGATTGGACAGATCAACAGAACATTTGATGAAAATAAAAGCACCTTATTGGTGCAGTAATGCAATATAATTCAATAAAGATCTTCCCTACCTTTTCTCCTCATACACCACCTGCAATATTTTAATCCCTTCCTTACACCCTCTTCCTCTTCCTGTCAGATGATGAGTCAGACTCCGAGGCTGCTGAGTTTGACCTGGGCACCAAGATCAAGACGCCCAAGGACACCATGCTGGAGGAGCTCTCTTTGAACACAAACAAGGGCTCCAAGATGTTCAGGATGAGACAGCAAAGAGTAGAGAAGTTCATCGTGACTACCATGAACAAGGTATAGACTCTAGAGTGAATAATAGAATGGGAGGTTGTGTTTGTGAACACTAGGTTGTGTGTATAGATCTTTACGGAGCAGAATAATGATTTTCCTTTTTTTGTCTTCCAGCAGAATCTTGAGAACATGCTGATGTGCCCCCCTCCTGTCCCACCAAAGCCTGATGTAACGAAGGAAGAAGGTGGGGTCAAAGATTATTATTCAATTTTTTCAGTGTTTCTTTCTGTTAAGATTTTGCATTAAATCTCCCTGCTTCTCCCCTCCTGCGTGCTTTCAGTCGTAGAAGAGATATTGGATGAGAAAGCAGAGAAGGAGAAGAGAAGGAAGCAGTATGTACCCATCTACGTATCGCCATGGGAACGGGCCATGAGGGGCAACGAGGAGCTGAGAGCCACCATGAGGTCTTGCATGCCGGGACCCATCCAAGAGCACCTTGACCTGCCAATGTACAAGAGCTTCAACAGGTAAACACAAACAAGCATCACATTTCCTTGTATGCAACACAAAGTAAAATGATGAGACCATTGAATTTAGCTGACTTGATTTAATTTGTCCATAGTTGTTTTGCGTTAGCCTATAAGTCAAAAAGAATTGGCTATACAGTATATAAATTGTGTCAGTCAGCCTGGTCTCCTACAAATACAAAACTGAATTGTAAATTAAATTTCAAAGGAAACATATTTTCTCCTGTGTTAGGCTTGTTTTTGATGCATCACAAATAAGTTTCCTGTCAATGTAAAAAAATCCCAGACGTACCCAACAAACATTATTTTAGTTTCAAACCATCCTTTACTTAAGATCAATCTTGGAACCTTAGGGATATATTTTTATGTTTTACAAACTGTTTTAAAATAATAAAAAGCTAAATGAATACCATTACGGCAATGCTTTCCGCCTCTTGTAATGTTTTGAGTAATTTCACTTCAGTAACTTTGTGTTTAAACGCGCAACAAAGAAGATACATTTTCTTTGAATTGAAATTGAAATTCCATTGTTCTCATGACACATAGTTGGTTAAGTAGATCATCCCTGCAACCTGCAAACAATGTGTAACATTGAAACTTCACGTAATTTGTAATAAAATTACGTTACAAGTCATATGTTCTGTATGTTGTGTGTTATCTTTCCTGGTCTTCCCTTCTTGCTCCCTAACTTCCTGTATCTCCTTTTGTTCTCTTTCCCAAGGACCGCGCTGCCATTTGGCGGCGTAGACAAGGTGTCCAAGGCGTTGACCTTCGAACTCCCACAGTTCAATGATGGCACAGACGAGATGGAGCCTTTGCCCGGCCAGCAGGGGGACATGCGTACACGGCCCTCATTCAACCGCACCCCCATTGGATGGATCTGCAGTGAGGACAACTCAAACCTCCACATGGACATGGACATCATCCCCTTCGATGAGACAGACGACCTGTGAACACGCTTGCACACACAAGCAATACATGCACTGGAACTCATACACACACATGAAGGAAACACCCTCATGAGTGAATAAATGAGAACATTAGGCACAGTTTATAATTGACACCACATGACTGACAACATGATGATTGGTAGAACTGCTGGGAAAAAAAACAACTTAAAAAACGACTTGATGGAAAATGACTTAGAATCTCCCATATAGTGTGCTTTCTAATCCCATCATCTCCAACCATGATTGAGTCTTACCCATATCTAGCATGCTGTGAACCGATGTAAGACCTGTGTGAATAGGTACAGATGAGCACTCTGCACTCTTAAAACAATGTATTTATGCAATAAAGTCCCCTTTACAAAAGGTCTGTCTGCTTCTCATTTCAACACTGTGCAAGTCCTGGACTTGTTGAAGTGTTACTCAAAAGTCCTGATTATTTAAAAAAAAAAAGAAGAACTTTACAACATCAGTTTGGAAAATAAATCTGATCTGAATTCTTTGTTTTACTCATCGTCAAAGGTCTAAAATAAATGAATAAAGTAGCGGATTAGGTCCCAAAGTAAGTAAGCAAGAGCCAAAAGAAAAAATCTTATAAGCCTTTCTTTATGTGGGGTTTTTAACCCACATAAAGAATATATAAACAAAATGTCTAAAATAGAAATCAAAATTCTCATCTAACTTTTACCAAGAAAGCAGATACGGGGATTTCCCCAAAAGGTTTCTATTTCTGTAAATGCCTATAAGATGACCTCTCACCTTCTCTGTGAACAGCAGTGTGACAGTAAACTTGTGCGGGCAGATCTCCAATGAAAGGAAGTAAACAGGTGTTCTCCATGTTTCTGACAGGAGGTTACATCTGACTGTGGAGGTGTGTGAGAGAACCAAACAAATGGGGTTAATGCTCCTGTAACACTGAATGTGGACCCCACCTGTGGCCCCTCTCCAAAAGAAAATGTCATGATGACACCATTGGTGATATTTTTGCAGCAAAGACTTTAATGTAATTTGATGTTGAGATAACAATAACCAGATTTTAAAATTGTATTTAATGAAAATGTAACCAAGTCACTGACACAAATATTACTAAAAAAAACACCACTTAAGGTATTTGATGTTGTTGTTGTTGTTGTTGTTGTTGTTGTTGTTGTTGTGTAGGGAATGAGTTGATACTAAAATTGTTGAAAACTTGATGACTCTCTTTGTTTCTTTGTCCCCCCCCCCTTTATATATGGTCCCCCATCAATAAAATAACTCCTCCCACTCAGGTATAATAAGTCTATCAGTCTGATTGTCCTTATCAAAAATAAATAAATAAAATCAAATACGGGATGACATCACCATCCTACTGCTCTTTTCGCCTCTCGCCCAGGAGACGGCGGCATCGGGCTGAGTGAGCCAACGGGACTCTGGTAAAACTGCTACGTCACACCGTCACACCACACACACTCCTATGAAGATGGCACGGTATCGCGAGAGCGGCGTGCCGCGACCGCAGCAATGGATGGCGCAAGTGGGGGCTGCACGCGCCCACGGCTCGCCTTCTCTCGCGTTAAGTCACACCGTAGGACAGGGGAGCGGACGGAGACTGGCAGCGACAGCACACGGGGTGAGTAAAAAGAAAACACTCGCATTGAATGGACTACATCACTGATAGAGGACAGGGGGACGCGCGTGTGACCGGACACCATCGGTAGGTGTGTAAGTGAGGTTCTGGGCGGGTGTCAGCCAGTTGTTATCCTCAACAGATGTGACAGTCTCACAGTGTGGCTGTCACCTTCTTTTCCAGTGTGATTCCTCCCATCAGCAGCAGCACTTGCAGCGTTGTCTCCCTTTATTAGGTTTTCTTCCACCTTTCTATTGTCACTTGTAGGTTTTTATTGTGTCAGGTGGTCTCGGGTCGGTAATTATCCTCTACGCAGCAACTCCCCCTCGTGCTGCACGCTGCTTGCCACTTTAACGGACACACGCAGCCCTTCCCCTTTAACTTCACCCTGTCGCCACAGTCCCGGTTCGTTTTCCACACACTGACATGTGTTAATGTTACCCTCACGCCTCCCGTACAACCGCTAACATGCCGCCACTGTGCGCGTGGCTGCTGCCCTGTACTTGGTGAACTGTGGACTTGTTGATGGATGGCCGCGAGAGAGACCGAGGCGGATTCACGCGCCACTGTCATCGCTCCCGGGGGCCGCTATTGATTTATCGTTGCGGTTTCGATCCGCCTGATTGATGACTTTGGCCCCTCACCGGGCCCACATCACCGGCACTCCATTGTGGCGTCACATTAGCGATGGTGATAGAGCACTCACGCACGTGAATACTTATCCAAAAAGAGGGAACGTTACGTAGGGCACCCCATCATTGAGTGGGAGTATCTGCTTTTTTGTTTTGGATACTTGTGAGGATATTGGATTGACTTTCAGTGATTTAGTTAAAGGCTTATCCTATCCTTTACTACTATACTTAAACCAAACAACCCTAAAATCCTAATCTTTCAGAGACTACAGGGCTGTCCTTGAGTCAACTAAAATGTATACAATTTGGTTGCTCCTAAACCAAGTTTCTCCAATAAATACTCACCCTAAAGCACCACTAAAAATATTGTTGATTCGGAGATGTGCACATATTGGAAGTCAGAATGAAGAATGCCCCAAAAAATGAATAATTGTAGTCGACTAAAGCAACCAGCTAGCTAGACAACTCATTGACCCAGAGGGGGAAGCCCTAGTTGCCATAGTGAAACATTTTATCTTCACATGGGAGAAAAAGGAGGCTGGAAAGGTCTATTTGGCCACAGCATGAAAACACACACAGCGTCCCCCTTTTAAACTCAGCTGAAATGCCGCCTTGGCATTTCAGGTGGACTTATCATCAATTTCAGTTTTTGGAGATGAAGCTTTGCTCTGTGTACTTTTGTTGTTGTTTCCATTATATTGTGTGTGTGTGTGTGTGTGTGTGTGTGTGTGTGTGTGTGTGTGTGTGTGTGTGTGTGTGTGTGTGTGTGTGTGTGTGTGTGTGTGTGTGTGTGTGTGTGTGCTGCCTCCAAATGTTGCAATACCCCACTCACCCTTTTTGATCTGAAAACCACTGGCTCATGGCCCATATTTGCACTTTATTTAACTAGACATATGCCTTTTTATATATTCTTCTGTTTCCATATTGTATAAGCTTTCATTGTAGCTTTTATTATTGTCTTACATCTTGTATAAGTAGAGATGTCCGGAGGGAACCCCACTTTACCTTTTATCTATACAATTGTTTGTCCTGAGGTAACCACAGTGCCAGTAAAGCGTGACTTCCCTTTGACAGCAATCCTCCTTGGGGGGGTTTCCACTGGCATTATTGAAATACTCTAACCAATCATATGTGATGATGTATGTCGCTTTGGAGGACAGCTTGACACTTGATAGGAACATCCTCAGAGCTGAGGAGGAAGATCTGTGCTCGGGACTTGACTTCCTGTCTATTTTTAGGCTGTTTATTCATCAGTTTTCTGACTATGTGATTGCTTATCCTTTAAGATTACTTCTTGTTTATCTGTCGGAAACAACATCTCCAAATGTGTTGATCTGTGAGAAACAATCAATCTCACGGTCTCATTGACTTATTGCACATGTTTGCAGACATCATGCTGTGAATCAATTGTGTCTAGTACATCTATTTAATTCACTTAATTGGTTTCAATCCCCAGAGTATTTTCTTTCTAGACGTTTGAATTAATCTATTGTTGACATTTCATTGGGCTCATATGTATGGCATTATAAGAGGTTTGAGGAACAAGGAAGAGCAGATGAAGTCGTGGTAGAGGATGAAAGCGAGGAGTGCACGCTCGTATGTCTCCTTTGACCTTTACCGTGCACTGGAGAGCCCTTCCTCTCTTTTTCTCACAGCCGGTCCTCTTGTCGTTGGTTATTCAATCTAATGTCCTACTTATTCCTTTCCTCCCCTTCTACCACCCACCTGTTCTCTTCTCTCCCGTTCCTTTCCTCTTATTTCCCTTTCCAACTTCCCTAATTTCTCTTCTTCTCCATTCTTTTATCTCCCTACTTCCTCTTCCGACCTCTCCTTTCCTGTTTCTCCCTTTCTTTCACTTGTTTTCCTCTCCTTGCCTTTCAGTGTCTCTCCTCCTTGAACTGTAAAAACCCCCACATGAGTCTCAACATGTGTCGTAAATAAGGATGGTTACGCAACAGCCTAAATATTAAGCAAATATTCACCCCTCTTCATATTTGCTACTAATAGGATTGGGTGTGCATGTGTGCCACGGTGATAATGGCTTGCATCTAGGTTAAAGCGTGTGTCGTGCACGTGCATGAGTGAAACGCAGGTTTTCACATTTATACTTTAATGTTACAGAGCGGGGAAATGACCTTGACGCTCGCAAAAAAAAGGATCTGTGCCTCGCTAATATGCTCCCACATGCAGCTGCACGTGTGCCTACTGTATGCACACACACACACACACACACACACCCACACACACAGAGACACAATGCCAGACCTGTTTCTACTATCTGCAGAATGTGCAGA
>NW_011369945.1:13267630-13275576 GCF_000735185.1 Notothenia coriiceps | reverse complement strand
AAAAAAAGGATCTGTGCCTCGCTAATATGCTCCCACATGCAGCTGCACGTGTGCCTACTGTATGCACACACACACACACACACACACACACACACACACACACACACACACACACACACACACACCTTTAGATTTAAAGTGGGAAGACGAAGAGAAAGAGGGGAGGACGAACCCCTATTGTCAACTATGGCTATTTGAATTTACACATAACCCAGTTACAGTTCACCCGGTTTTGGACTGTGTGTGTGTGTGTGTGTGTGTGTGTGTGTGTGTGTGTGTGTGTGTGTGTGTGTGTGTGTGTGTGTGTGTGTGTGTGTGTGTGTGTGATGAAAGACAGATGAATGGGGAAAGAAGTGTAGAGAGTGAATGGAAAATAGAGGTCAGTTAAGGAAAGTGAGAGACAAAAGTGAATGGGAGGGTGAGTAAGAAAGGGTAAGTGCAGCCAAAGGGGAAGGAAACAGAGAGCACATGTTCGGTGAAGGAACAATCCAAACCGTTGTCTTTTACGGGGATGTATATAAATAAACTTCTCGCCTTTTCTATTTGCTCAAGTGGGAGGGAGAAGTTGTGAGAGACATGCGATTGTCCTCGGGGAGAATATCAACTCTGTGTTGAGCTTGCATGACACCGATCTCTCCGTCACTAACGCCACACACAGAGGAGCAGGACACTCACATTATAACACGGCGTCATTCACAGCATTTTATTTAAATATGCCATTTTTTTTTAAATGTCATAATCCCTACTCTCAGCCAAAAGGAATACATACTGTATAGGGTTGTAAAATGCAGAACACATTAGACCAAATTTTAGTCTTAGTTTTAATTTCTTTATTCTTGTATTGCTGTAGACCAGGGGTGTCCAAACCTTTTTCACAGAGGGCCACATACAGTAAAATATACAAAGGGATGGGCCACTCACTAGAGGTTTATTGCCTCATAAGTTATAAGTTAGGAACATCAATGAAATGTAGGTAAATTATGGTTGATATTGATACAAAGAAACACACAGCTCTCTGTAGGATTTCAGTTATTGTGTTGTGCTCATTCCTTAAAACAGGAGGCTCAGATTGCTTATAATAAGGGGAAATATGAAGGGTAGATTTCAAGCTTGTTATACAAATTAGTTATTGAGCTTTTTTCAGCAACTTAGATTTGTTAGAAATGGTTTTAAACCGAAAAGTGGGCCTATTAACACATGAATACTACTGAGTAATATATGTTTACATATATATTTATGAAGTACAACCCAAGACGAGCACAAGTTTAATTTGTGGGTCATATTTCATTATACTTTTACAGTCTGCTGAGGGCCGATTAAAAATGACTCGCAGGCCGGGCCGTAGTTTGGACACCCCTGCTGTAGACTACAGGGTCTGAAATGGGAACAAAGGAGTCTGTGACCTTTCTTGGAGGTAATACTGTAGATGTGGGACGAAAGTAAAAGGACACATACTTTTCTGTACTTTTATTCTGGTTTGTCTTTCATACTTTAGCTCTGTATTTTGCTCTCATTCTAAAGGGGACATATCATTCAAAACTTTTTCTGAAGTACCTTTAAACCCACAAACGGGAATAAGGTCAGAAATCATTTTTTGCATTCTTGACCTCTTGACATTTGAAACTATTAGGAAAAGCAATTTGGAGTCTTGAATATCAATATCTGCAATCCATGACAAACTCCACTAAGGCTTCAGAACAGCTACCGGTACTTGGTGTCAGCTTCTTGCAAATATACCATTTTAGACAACAAGGGGTGCTTCCAATTGTGCTCACAACAGTTTGGAAAAGATCCTTCCCTGTCTCTGATCTTGCAAGAAAAGATCCTTCCCTGCAAAATGAGATTTTTAAAGATGTGGTTCCCCAGTTTGTTGTGGAACAATTGTTCCAGCCTGCACAGACCCAGACTTTGACCCCATCAAACACCTCTGGGATGAGCTGAAATGAGATGTGAGCCGGCCTTATTGCCCACCGCCAGTGCAAGACCTCAGTAATTCTCTTGTGGCAGAAAGTCCCCGCAGCCAGGTTCCTAAAACTGCAAAGTCTGAGATCAGACCAGTGGCTTTAATATCAGCATTATAGTGTTTATGGTTTATAAATAATGAGTTCAACAATCACACACACACTGCAGGGGTTTAATGGCCTTGTATCCCATTATGTCTGGCCATATAGTGTATATTACACAAGTGTTTTCTAACCTTGCGGCTCAGGAGCTCTCAGGGTCTTAGGTAAAATAATAGATATAATATCTAATAGAGTTGGGCAGGGATGACGTATCTTTGTAGGCCAACCCAGAAATAAGCTGCGCATGGGTTCCCTCGACAAAAAAAGCAATGGGATTTCTCCATAGGCTTTTGGAATATTGTAAAAAATAAGGTCTGTGGGACACGAACCTGTTTGATAAATACATGTTTGTTCAGCCGAATAATATCCACATTTCTACCCTGCTTCTATAATTTTCGAATCATAAATATAATCGCCAGAAGCAAAATGCTAACGTTATGCTATAATCGAACTACAGCCGAGTACAGCAGGGTCGCACGACTTCAACGTGACGCCAACTTAAGATCGATATTCAAAAATACAGATTCTAAATTGTACAAGTTGAAGCGTTTGTTTTAACAGTTTGCAAGAGCGCAGGTACTTGCTTTCAAGCAGAACAGGGGCAAACAAACTTAGCGGGAGTGTTTACGAGTTTGGCGTAATGACGTACAACGTCCTCGACAACCTCTGTAGTCCTACTCAGCCACTTGTTAACAACCATAGTTTTTCAGACACCAGTGTGGTCACTGCTGATGTATTTAATTTCGTAGAACAAAACGTGATCCGTCTCTTAAATTTGTGTCAACCACAGACCTTATTTCCAGCTATTTTCCAAAAGAGAAATCCCATTGACTGAGACGAGGGAACCCGTAGTGGTAAAATGCTAACTCACTTCCGGGTTTTAGGACTCTTCACTGCACCACTCTATTTCTTAATTGTAAAATAATAGAAAATGTAAGTCCCAATCTTTCAGATAAATGTTAGGAATCAATCAATCAATCAATCAATGTTTATTTATATAGCCCAATTATCACAAATGTTACATTTGTCTCAGTAGACTTCACAGTGTGTACAGAATATCAGTATGACAATACGACACCCTCTGTCCTTAGACCCTCACATCGTACAAGGAAAAATTTCCAGAGAAACCCCACAGTTTAAAGGGGAACATGGGAGAGCAACAGAGGAGGGATTCCTCTCCTAGGACGGACAGATGTGCAATAGATGCCGTGTGTACACCAATATTTTCTTTACTTAATTAAGAGCATATATGTGTGTATGTACTTTTTCAGGATGTTTAAATGAATTGCATTTGATTTTGGTTTGCGAGGAAGTGTCAAAGTGCACCAGGGGTCAAACATTAATTGAGCCATTCTTTCAGATTCTGATTCCTGCATGTCGCTTGAAGAGTTCAGAGAAAAGAGGCGATAAAAGGGAAGTAAGGGGGAAGATGGAGGTGAAGAGGAATGCTGTGGGTTAGATAGTGAAAAGATTGTGTGAGAAATTGTGCGAGGGCCTGGGGAAAAAGACATACACAGGGAAAATGTAAAGGAAAAGGATCATTACTATTAGACTGACAGTAAAGTGGAACAATGAAAACAGCTGTCTGTCCTCAATGCTCCCAGCTGTGCCCTCGCTGGCTTTATCGATCCACAAGTACTCATCTTGTGTCACACTGACTCACACATCCATTTGGATACAAATACAGATTTAATGTCCCCTTGAAGTTTTACTTAACATTCAACCTTCCTTACACCTAGGTTTCTCCTGGTCATTAGCTCACACGTCAACAAAACACGTTATCTTCCTGCTCCTGCTATTTGTTGAGGCAATATCACACTTCAGTACTCTCTCGTTGTGGGAAACTTCTTAGGCTGGAGCCACACGAGAACGGTAACGGTCGTATCCGCTACAGTTCTCTATCACATAGACGGTTCGGCCACACGATAATGATAACGGGTCCCAAGGTGGGTAGATCTGCGGACGCAGCGCTCTGGGGGGCCAAACGGCTCTGTGTCTACGACCTATACGATCATTTTCTGATAACGATGACGTTGAACCCTGTGTCACCCGCGTCATTGCTGATGTGTTTCGCCAACAACAACAACAGTTTTCCGAGTGTTTCGAGCCAGGTCCCGGTATCTCGCAGGACAGTGCACCCAGCAGGTGCCTCCAGCAGACCCCCCCGCAGGGCAGAGTTTCCGTTAGCCGAAATCCAACATTTCCAGTCAAAATGTCGCCTATTGTTTAGGTGTCCTTTGACACTCAGGCAGTCATATCATTAGCTAGAACTAGCTAGATCTGATCGATATGGACATAATCGCGAGTGAAGTCTAATCGGACAGGAGAGAGAGATCAGAGATCAGCTGCTGCCTCTCCCCACCTCTACTGCTAAATCCACCGCGGAGAATAAACAGAAGAGGAACCATGGAAACCATGCTCGGAAGTCTTCTTCACTGCTTTTGGTGTATTTTGTGGCGGAAGTACAGCGCCACTTACAGGCCCGGCATATGTACTACAGCGTCTCCAGCGGGTCGAGCGGTCGTTTGCGTTAACGTTCTCGTGTGGCTCCAGCTTTAAAATATAATGTTTGTGAACATATATTGTTCTTATAGTCAACAAATCCCACATTCTAAACATCTGTCTATCAACAGTCCCCTAAGCCTTTTTGCTCTCCAATTCAACCTCACTTGAGGCATACATTTTTCAAACAAGTCACACATATATAGAAATAGCAAGAATATTTAGTAACAGCTTTTGACAGCTGTGCCCTCTCATTTACAAAAAACACAAAAACCTTAGTCCACATTTGTAATTATGATTTGTTAGGAACCATTTTCAGTTGTGGATGAATACACATGTTGGTGCTCTAGTAGAGTATTAACAGCAGCATGATGGTGTCAGCAGGTGTCTCATTGATGGGTTTTTGTTGTTGGTTAACGATGCGGCTTTGTGTATAATATAACCATATATAAGATAACCCTATATTGGGTTTTTTGGTTACACACACAACACTTGTACAGTAAGTAGGATCAGTTCATTGCTAGCTTTTGCAGATGTATGCAGAATATCACCAGACATTATCACCTTTGATATTTGTGTCACCTTGGTGGGCCTTTTTTTTCGCACTCACAGGCCAGCTGTTAGGACTTTATACAAGAGGACAGCACACCAATGTCCCCAAATATATTTTTAAGTGACCTTAAGTCAGTGTAAACCGTCAAGAGCCTGTGCTAAGGCTTATCTGATCCCACCTGAAAGCAGGCCTTCCGCATTACTGTAACAAAGTGGAAAGAATATTAGAATAAAATACTTGTATTGCATTGCATTGCATTGTAAAAGATTTGTGTGGTGGTTGTGTATTAAATGCTATGGTGCCAATTGTGAGGGCTGCACAGTTACATCATATAATTCTATACAGAACATCCCTTTAATTCAGTCTGCCCTTTTTTGTAAAGTGAGAGACCTTTAAATAATGAATAGTTCTGAGGGATTTAATAATGCTAGCCTTTAATGTCAAATGTCTGTTCTGTTGAAGAGGTTCAAGGGTCTGTTCACAAAATTACTAAAAAGCATATTTCCCACTTCTGTAACTGAGAGTTTTGGTATTATTTCCCATGCTTTCAAAAGTTATTTTAGGGACAATCTCTTAAGTTGAAACTGTTTGATAGCTGTTGATGGGAATGTCTGTGAACTGTTCAGGGTAACCAGGACATTGTTTCTGGAAAGACAAATCTCTGTTCAAATGTCTTTTATTAAAGCTGTGAGCTAGGGCTGAACGATTAATCGATTTTAAATCGAAATCGCGTATCAGTCATTGTTAACCAATCAGAAGTGGCCCATGATAGTAGGTGATAGACACATTGATACAATCCAATCCAAGTATTTTTGAAATACTTTTCCAAATGGCTTCCAATGGAGCTTTCCTAGATGGTTTGGTGAAACAAACCATCTGAGTCAGGTTAGTAATGCTCCATCACATGTTATACATCTATTACAGGGTGAATCCAAGCTGATCTCACCAGAATGCGTGACTCCACCACGACTCCTTAACACCGCATTGCGTGGTGGAGTCACGCATTCTGATACATTTACGTGTCGGCACCACGCAAAAAACCCCAATGTAAAGTGAAGGAGGCTTTTTTGTCGTGGTGCACACACGCATTCTGGTGAGATCAGGTTGAGTGAATCTTAAACTGAAGCTTGACTTTAAAGCAACCCAACGGAAGTTTCATGTAAGTTTAGTTCTTTCACTCGTAGCTCGGGCTGCGGGGGTGCCAGAGACGGGAGCATGTTGATACGACCTTCCTAGCCGGAGATTCGGCCGCATTTTACAATAAACTTCCGTTGGGTCGTATTTTTGGACGTTCTGCCTCTGCCTCCTTGCTTGGTCTGGGCCGCTCAACGGTCAGTCTCACAGTCGCTTAAAAACAAATATTGCAAATCCAATCGCAATATCTGTCAGAAAAATCGCAATTAGATTATTCCCCCAAATCATGCAGCCCTACTGTGAGCACCACAAACACAATTACATAAATCTGAATTGTATTGGGGATGCGACAGAACTCTTGAACATGGATACCTCACCACTTTGGCTAATTTAACTTCTAGCTAAAGTACTTTTTCAAATGTAGCTGTTCTTAGTGGTTAAACACATAATTGTCCTCTGACCTGTAGTGCTATTTTTGAATTTATATTTATAAGTGGGTGTATTTCGGTAACGGCCTGTGGATTATCTTGAGTAACCGGGTTACTATTAATGTATTATTAATGTTAATAGGCATTGCTGTTTCGTTTTTCAAAATAAATTCATATAATTCCATTAGAAGAAATGTGAACCTAGATTACTGTCATGTAGAAGTGTACTTGAGCAAGAAACGTATCCGTAAAATTGTTCCGGTAGTTATGTCTACAGTATTGAAGTGTGGGTAAGCATGAGCTAAACTACATGTAATGTAATTCACATCTTGACCCTTGAAGAAAAACTCACTTTGCCACCATTTCTCCATGCTCAAACTGAACTGGGCCTGATTTCCATAAGGTTAGATAATGAAGCCTCACAGACGACATATAATGTGTCTGTGTCTGACAGAACAGCCAGTGTGTTCACCTGGACGGTGCACGTGGAAGCGTCTTCCATGTGTGTTTGCTGTCTGGCTGCTCCAGTGGTCCCGCTTCCTTATGCCTCCAGCGCAGGGTCAGGGAGTTTGATTGACTTGTGCCTTGACTCACTTTGGCTTCCAGGAACTCTCTACCATCAATACACATCATCATCACTCGCCAGCCCTGTGTGTGTCTCAGTGTGTCTTAGTCTGTGTGTGTCTGTGCCTGTGTTTTTGTGTGTGTGTGTGTTTCTCAACCAGTGCAGCACAGTGTGTGTCTCTGAGTTAAATCACATGGTTCTGCTTGTCCCCCGCGTGCCTGCTGCTTGGCCTATTTCCATGGTAACTAGCTGAAGAACACACACACACACACACACACACACACACACACACACACACACACACACACACACACACACACACACACACACACACACACACACACACACACACACACACCCCCCAAATGACAGGCGTCTGTGTGAGGGGCTTGTCAGAGACATCTCGGTTGTGTGTGGCTGTAGGGTGCAGCCAGTCAGAGGGAGGATGTGTGATCACACACTCCACACAGGCTCAGCGGGAGACACACACACATGCACACACANTTGTCCACTGCACTGCCTCAAATGATCTCTTGTTACAGGAGGCACTTCAGAGACAGTAAATTATTTCAAAAATAAAAGTATTTTGTGTAGCAGTAACACCAATGACGTAATTTTGGGTGACTGACATTTATTTGATATTATTAATAATAATTTGCTTTTTTTTTTACCATTTCAGTGTTATATTTAATGCTTGTAAT
>NW_011369945.1:13256368-13267600 GCF_000735185.1 Notothenia coriiceps | reverse complement strand
AAAAAAAAAAAAAAATGGTGTACATAGATAAGTGTGGGAATTTGTCAGAATGCAGTAGGTCTGTGTGATAGGTGGATGAACTGATTAATTTAGCTTGCTGCCCTTGCCACGACGTCCCCCCTAACTCCATACCAGCTCCCCCCCCCGCCCCCCAAATCGCCACCCCAATCCCATGGGACTGTCTCTATAGCGCAGCCCTCTGGCCTTTAGCCAAGGGGGTGCTATGGTGGCATAGCAGCCCGGCAACCAGGCAAGGGAGCTTTGCCAAAAAGTGATGAAGCTATAGCGGAAGAGAGGGGGGGGGGGATGGGGGGGGGCACTGCGGAGCCGTTAGCTACTGCCCTGTGGTGTTATGCAACTTCATGTACACACACGCACATTTATAGGGTTACAAACACACACAATCTGCTTCTTTTTTTTCTCCCTCACACACATCCGGAAGCTGTGCATAGTGATGCTCAAACCAGTATAAGCTCCAGATAATGTCCCTAAGTACTGATTATGAAATGACATAACAGATTTCTCCAAACAGCCCCCGTTTGACTGACGCAGTGCTACACTGTTCAATGTGCTGATTTTAAGGAGTCATGTTACGAAGGCAAGAAGCATATAAGTTTCTGAGTCATTGATTTTTGGCCACTAGGGGACAGAGGAACATCAAAACAAGCAGACGGTCGGTTCTTAGACTAACCATCATGGCTACTAAAGTTGGCTGCTTAAATCCCACAGGGAACAAAATTAGCGTTCTCTTAGTATTCTGTTTCTGTCCAACTATCAAATGTAAGTCCAATATTTACTCTCCTTTCAACTCTATTTTGGTCCCCACCATCTTCTGAGAACTGCTAGCTTAGCTGTTAAATGTTCAAATAGCTAGTCACCTGCCTGCTGTTTGGTGCTGAGGAGATTGTATGCTGTGGGTTTAACGAAAACAAGTTAAAAATGAGACAAAACTATACTAAAAATGTCCAATAAAACCAAAACAATTAACTTAAGGGGCTAAAAGACCAGAAAAAGCTTGAGCAATTGGTGTTTATCCTCTTTGATTTAGCCCTATTGTCTATAGGATCATTTTTTTATACAGGTTTGATGTTTCTTTAATTTAATATTAATAGACAATGCAATATATATACTTTATACATAACCATGCCTGTCTGCCAAGCGCATTTGAAAATCAAACCACATTTTTGGAATATGCTAGGTCAGTAGCTCCCGCAGTGAGCTAGCTAACACTATGGAACAAAACTTGGCTTCCACAAGTTTAGGGTAGGCCATAATTATTATTGTCACTTGGCAATCTTCATTGTGTCTTCATTGCTAGCAGCAGTGGTTGCATTTTTAAGCCATGAGAGGGCTTCAAACTCTAGTTTTAACAACCACAACAGCAACAGTTTTTAACCACTTTACTTGCAATGTTTATACTTCTATTGAAACTCTCGTTAGACAGCATATTATGCAATGTTGTATAGTTAGAAAGCTCATATACAGCTTGTGTGTGCTCTTCTAGTTTTGTTTGCGCCGTTCTAACAAGTTTGCCTTTGTGTCTTACAGGCAAAGGGAAAGAGGATATAAAAGTGTTGAAGAGGTCCCCACCTGGGAGCAGAAGTGCCGCCTGAACAACATTTATCTGCTAGGATCTGGACGCGTTGGACACACTCATGTCCTCAAACACAAACTGCTAAATCCAAGGAGCTAAAAAAAGAAAAAGCCAACTGCTGGCTCCAGCAAGTGGACAGATTTTAAAGTAAAAACACGGCTGGACAGGGGGAGGGTTGTATGGGTGCCAAATCCCCATCCAAGACTCACCGCATCTCCTCGATCTACGGCCTCCTTCCTCTTCCTCCCTCCTCTTCCTCCCTCCATTGCCTCCTCCACCTCAGCTCTTCTCTCATTCCACCTCGTTCTCTCTCATGGGAGTGACATAGAGGCCGTCGTTTGGTCTACTGCGCCGCCCCTTCCCCGCCTCGCCGTGGAAACGGGGGGGTCCAGGTAGTAATGTCGTGGAAGAGGAACTACTTTGCATCGGGTGGCGGTGGCGGAGCAGTAGGAGGGGTGCAGGGGCTGGTGACCCCGAGAACCATGACCTCTATTGCACCAAGCAAAGGCCTGAGCAACGAACCCGGACAGAACAGCTGCTTCCTCAACAGCGCTCTGCAGGTCGGTCGGATAAATACACACACACACACACACACACACACACACACACACACACACACACACACACACACACACACACACACACACACACACACACACACACACACACACACACAGGAAGACATTTCCATCACAATACTTTAAAAACAACTAACACTTTAAAAATACAACCTCCTATACTAAAAATATGCTAGCAGTAATTTTTTTATCTTTATAATGTCAGACAGGAAGTACTTTCTGCACCAACCGCACAATGCTAGCACACACACTCATGCTCCCACAGTTTAAATGCCCCCCCCCCCTCACACTGCAGTAAATTTATATTTAAGCACGGCAGGGATGAGATTAGGACCATATTATCGGGTATTTGCGTGTTTCGGTGGGTTTTGGCACCGCTGCCAGTCTGGCTTCAGTGTGGACATCCAGTCTGTGTGTGAGGATGCTTACACTGCGCTGCCACTGCTGCAGCTCCTCTCTCTCTTTACACACACACAACTCGCTTCCCTCCTCCCAAGACTTCCAGCTGGCACAAATGTATGTTCTGCACACACACACACACACACACACACACACACACACACACACACACACACACACACACACACACACACACACACACACACACACGAATGCCTCTTGACTACTGGCTTGAAGAGAGAAAGAGAGGAGTAGGGTGAAAAGGGAGGGGGATGATGGGGCAGAAGCTTAGGGAGAGTTGCAGAGCGCAGAGGCGGGATAGACGAGAGGAAGAAAAGTTGCTGAAGTAGGAGATGAAGAGTATACAGTATGAAAAAGCTGAGGAGAAGAATAAAGGGGATACTGCTGGCAGAAAGAGTGGAAATAAAGAGTCTGATAAGGTAGGGGCAAAAACAAAAGAGCGTTTGTGGTGAGAGGATAAGAGAAAGATGAAAAGACAAAGTAAAGGACGTTTCGTTTATATGTGAAATGAAGAAGATGCCTCACTAAAGGAGGTGAAGCGGCTTCAACAGGGAGAGAAGTGGGCCAAGGACACACACACACATGTGGACACACACACACACACACGCACACGCACACGCACACGCACACAGGCAAGTGAGGATAAACGTAGATGCTGTTTCCCAGTCTCTCTGTGCCGTGTTTGCATGTGAACTGTCTGCTTACATTATCTAGATAGATTTGAGTTAGCCAACATGCGTGGGTAAAACATGAGAGTAAAGGTTCATGTTAAGAACATCTCAAACTAGAATTTGCTTCCTCGGTCTATAAAATGTTAAAATGCAAAATGTTAAAACATGTATGTATCCATCGCATATTTACAGAGCTTAAAATCATTTCTTGAATATAAAGTTGGACAAAAACAGATAAAACAGTTAACAGCAAGTTTTTTTTACTTGAGAAATGTAATTTAATTACTGATTGGTGTAATTTAAGTTCATTTATTTCTCAAGTACAAATAAAATAAGTCCTGTGATTGAATCCGCTGTAGAGCTGCGTACATTTATTTTCATTATTGGTTAATCTGACGATTAGCAAAAAAAAAAATAAATGTCCATCCCAGTTTCTCAAAGTCCAAGGTGATGTCTTTAAATGTCTTGGTGAGTCCAAAACCCAAAGATTTTATCTTAATATGACATAAAACAGTGAAAAGTAGAAGGTATTCATATTTGAGAGGCTGCAAACAGCAGTGTTTGCTAGAGCGATTAAGCTACTATCGAAATAGTTGATTGACTAATCAATAAGTTGACTAAGCAGTGCAGCTCTTATTTGCTGCAGCGATGTTTTCTCCTCAATGCACTTATTGATAGTAAGTGAAACAGTGCTGCTGCTCCCTGGCCCCTGAGGGCCCCTCACTGCTGCAGTAGAGCTGCTGGATGGCAGCAGCAGCATTAGTAGTGTTCTTTTGGTTTGGATGTGTACAATTTAATGAGAGAAAGCAAGCTGCTGTGGGGTGTATGTGCTCAGCATCTTTTCAAGATTTGAAAACACAAGTAAAAATAAAATAGCTGATGAAGTAATAGGCATTAAAGAAGTGTGTGTGTGTGTGTGTGTGTGTGTGTGTGTGTGTGTGTGTGTGTGTGTGTGTGTGTGTGTGTGTGTGTGTGTGTGTGTGTGTGTGTGGCTGGCAGTGAAGAAGAACATTAATAAGCCAGAATACCTTGTTTAATTATAGTCACATTATTTTCAAATATCACATGTTTTATAGTATCTATCCATTTTCTGTTGAGGTATACAGTAGCTACTGTTTTTTAATCATGTGCCTTTGTACAGATGTAGTGTAACTAAATGTGACAATATGCTGCACAAATCACTTCAATATTGGGTTCAATATCCCACAGCGTGGAAAACCTTTAAGAAGCAAGCAGACATTAATTTGATCTAAAGATACATTCAGTATGAAGCATGCAGTATCACAGATATATTACTACTATTTTGGAACAGAATAATGTCTCATGTTTAAGGCCAGTAGAAAAGAAACAGTATTTGCTCATAACAACTGCCATTATATTACATTTCCATGATTGGATTTAGACACTAGCAGCACTTGATTAAGGTAAAGCAAATATCACAATTCTGGTTTAATATAGGCATCTCTGATTAAAAGCAAAGTGTAATATACTCAGCAGGTGATGAAGATAGAGGATGAAGATAGAGCAGGTGCAAAGGTGGGTGTGGATGTCAGAGGATGATGAGAGGCTGAACAAATGACCTTCTTCACATAAGACATTTTGAACATGTCACAGTAAGAAAAGCAGAGCTGTAAATAATAAAATGATGGATCTACATTTGTATCTATCTGTTTCACTTTCAGGGTGCTAGTATTATGCATGCTGTCATACTGTAATGACTGCTGGGCCTTTGCTACTATGACACGTCAGAATATCTGCTGTGAAAACCCATCAGCCGGCAAACAAGATAACCGAGGTCAAAAGGGCAGCAAAATTAAGAACTGACTGTCGTCATGGCAGCAGTATCATGTGATTCACAAAAAGCAGGAATAGGAGGTAATGGGAGACAGGAACAGGAGGTGCAGGAACAGCCGTGTAAGGCAGGGTGAGAGCCAGTCGGATCAGATATATGCCTTTATTGCATTAATTGAATGCAACTTGTGGCTTGTTTGAATATGATCGTTGTTTATAAGATCGATCTGACGCTGATCAGCTGATGCACAATTGTTCTTCCTGACATTGTACCTCACTGGGACAGCGTTTCCCATCATTAATAACACTACATTAGTCTCTAATCCAAATCTTTTTAGATTCCTCTGTGTTTACAGTTTAGTGTTTGTTTTCTGCACATTGTCAATATTTTGTTCTATGTCATTACTAATGGCTTTCTTTAATAACTTATTTCATATTTGTACCTTGTATCTCTACTGGGACATGTCTCCATGCTTTAATGTTCAAAAAGGTCTTTATTTTTCTCATACTGCCTGTGCTGCAGCACCTCTTTTCACCCTGTGTCTGAAACCAGTGCCCAGTCTCCTCTGATTGGTTAGCTGGCCGGCTCTGTTTAATTTAATTTTCATTTAATCGTTTATTTGAATAGGGACAATGCACATTAATGAACACTTAAGACAAATAATGCTTCAAGTGTAAATATGCCGGATTTTAGCTTTGAGCTAATTTCCATCCGTAGTCCCTGGGATTGATCAACCACTTAAAGAGGTCCCGCCCCTTAGCCTATCACGTGCAATGTGTTGAAGCATTATCCAACAGAAGCGCAAATGTTACGTAGTGATGTCACTATGTTCCAGAAGTAAACAGGACTACAATAGAGGCGTTTCAGGCAGGGTAGGGGGAGTGTGTGGGAGAGAAAATCCCTCTGGAGGGAACTTGGGGAGTTTAGCCTTTGCAGACCATTTACATAAATAACACCCAAAAAAGCATAATATGTCCCTTTTTTGAACAACGCAAATACACAGAAATGCATGATAACACATTTTTAAATCTTGTCTGTTGTTACTATATCAATAAAAGAGATATAAAACGAAATGTTTGACTTTGAATTCATAAACCAAAAACTATACTGAGAGTTTATTGTACTGTGTTTGTACTGAAAGGTGTAAATGCTATAGTTCTATTTGGTGTGGTACGAACCATAGCTTATGTTGGCTAATCTTGGCAATCTTCCAATAGATATAGCTGTGTGGTGCAGTACATACTTAACTGTACACACTACCCTTAACCGCTATTCCATAACAGTGACTTTTGGCCACAGTTGCTGCTAAAATTGCAAGTCTGCAAACATGGCAACATAGCAATCAAAACTAAAGATAATTCTTGAATTAGCGCGGTATTAAATATTCTCCTTAAAGCTTTTTATCTCAGACTTTCCTTTTGTTTCGACAAACAATGAGACAGGAACTCCTCTCTTAAGACTTCTACAGCCAATCAAATACTGGCTTTTGTAATTACATGAACATCAAGCAGCTACAAGATAACATAAAGATAAAAACATCGGCTGGTGGAGTCCATTTCTATTCTGTGTACGTTTCCATCACTTTGTAAGTTAGTTAATTATATATGGTACTTTCTAGGTAACTATAATTTTAAATAGCCAAACATGGAATCAAACTCTAACCCAACTGTACAATACATAGGGTTCGAGTTTAATAGCTATCAAAAATAGCAATATCAGCGATATCCTTCTACAGTGATAGTAAAATAACTTCTACTGTCTTCATTGCCGGGAAATGTTTACTGTCAACAGAATTTCCTTTTGTTACAGTGTAGTTTCCTTTCTCTGAGATCCTCCTGCGGATAAAACGAGAGGAGTTCAAAGGGAAGGGAGGGAACAACAAGCGAAACAAATGGAAGGAAAGCAGAGAAAGAGATAGATGTAGTTAATAGGAGGAGAAGAAGAGATGGATCTGTTGGAGAGAGATGGGCATGGAGAGAGTGTGCCCTCCTTGTGGCTGCTGCAGTGCTGTGCAGGACGCCCATTCATCACGACCAAATAAACTACAGAGAGAGGAGGGGCAAACAGAGAGGGGGGGGGGAAGTTAGAACACATACACTAGCGTCAGCATGCAGTCTGTCATCCTCCGCCCCCTTCTTCCCTCCTCACCACTTACACACACAGTGCAGATTTGTATTGCTAAGGTTGCCTCACATATTGGTTTTGTGTATATCCTGCGTGCGTTTAGACCTGTGCGTACTGTAAGTGTGTGTGTGCTGCAGAGAAGCCTCAGGGACAGTGTTATGTCAATATTATCTTTCAATATACGGAATGAATGTAGGGAGAGCTCTTTCTTCTAATTACGCACCAGAGAGAGAGGAGGCCTGCTTCATGCAGAACTCTTCTCTATAGTTTCAAAATGTCTCTTTTCTGTTGTGCTGGTAGATTTATGTCTATCTGTCCCACTGGATCTCTCCATCGGAATATACACAAAGTAGAAAACACACTCAGTAGGATATGCTGGGGAAACAATTAGCTACAAATGGTTGAAAGCAACACAGAGCTGCATGCAGGGGTGTTGATTCTCTGTAACCATCTCACTTTATACAATGGGAGTTAAGAGTTATTAATTATTTTCTTTTTGAAGCTTCTGGGTGGATTTCTCTCCTAACTCTACCCCTTTTGGTTACTTTACAAAGCATTTAAAGGTAGACAAAACATCAATTATGGTCATGAATAAACAAAAGAACAATAATTTACTACAGTGCGGACACCAGGATGGTAGCATCATTTTTCTAATATGCAAATGAAATCAAGAAGGCTCAAAACAACATAATTTGGCTCCCTGAACTGAAAATATATCAGAACAGCTTCAACATTTTCAACATGTGACTGAATGGAAACAATGGTCTGTTATTCTGACCGTAGCATCTGAGATCTCACATATACTAATATATTATACTTATTATATAATAATATTAATTAATATTATCATACTAATGAATTAAGATTGCACATTTTCATTTTTTAAACTGTAAAAATAACCTTTTTCTTTCAAAACTTTACATCACTCGCTCTGTCAGTTGCTATTTCTGACTGCTGTGCACCCAGAAAGCATGTTGTGTTACTATGGTAACTGGCAACCATGAGCTGTCATGTCACCAATCTCGTCGACGGCACACTGTAACTGCATATTTAACAAGATGCTTTTTATATCTGTTGGAAGACATGAGAGTTGTAGCCAATGTAAGTAAGCCTTGTCTTAATTTTGTTATAATAAACGTTGTTACAATGGTAAGATAAGAACATATCAATAATTATCTCAATCTACTGTACATCAGTGGTAACCAAAATAAGAACTACCAAGATAAACATGCATTCTTTTCAAAACTGAAATACGGTGGCTGACAGGCAAACACGTTACAACTGCAGTTTCAAAAACTGTGCAAATAAAAAACTGGCGCTTGTTGATATTCAGGGATTTCGAAGTTGGCCAACTGTCAAAATGTACGTTTTATTGGCATATTTCAACGATGTGATCGCTTGATTCCTAATGATATTCTTGCAGATCTGCTGTAAGCTAGCTAACGTAGCTAAACGAATCATTTAAAAATATACTGACAAACACGAACAGATATGAAACTGAATAACTGCTAGAGTGACAGTTGGCCAACTTTATAATCTCCAAACGTCAACAAGTGCTCCCGTCCCAGCTGTGTGCATCACTTTTTAGTGTCCCCGTTTCCGTTGTGTTTTGAGCTTCTTGCAGTATTTTTTTATTCGCGTACATTTTGAGTTTGCAGCGTTTCGTTTTATGCAGCGCTTCAGTAAACGCTGCACATGTTTAGTCAAGATGGTGAATGTTTTTGGTAAATGCTGCGCATGTTTTGTCAAGATATTTTTTCATTTGTTAGTGTTTCAGAACATTTGTGTGTCTTTTATCTGCCTTGTTTTTGAAACTGCAGTGCTTTTCTCCCAATGGAAGTATTTTCGGCTGTTGTAGCCCGTTTGCACCTGTCGGCCACCGCACTCAAAGTTCAAGCAGGAAGAAAGCAACATCATGCGAAAGAAACAAGTTGCAAACCCTTAAGAAAGTTAAAATACTAACTATTACAAGTTTTGCCTGGACTGTCCTTTTTCTCTTTGAAGCACACCGGATGACAACTCATCCATAGGACTGACGAAACACAATTATACATTTATATATTAATAAACTGCTGTTGCTGAGAGAAAGAAGACAAAAAAAGACAGAGGAAGGCGACCAACACAAGAAAAACAGAAGAAGTAAAAAGGCCTCAGTTCCAGTGAGACCTGACAAAACATCTCATCAATTGTAGCTAACTAAAATAAACTATATATCTTATTAAAAAGCAAATACAATTCCTTTATTTGTGAGTAAATGTGTTTTGCCTCTCAGGTTCTGTGGCATCTCGACATCTTCCGCAGAAGCTTCCGACAGCTGACCACACACAAGTGCATGGAGGACTCGTGTATCTTTTGTGCTTTAAAGGTAAAAACACACTCTCTCTTTGTTCTCTTTTTACTGTAGTGGCCATTACTCTGCTGTGTTGGCGGTGACACGGTGGTTATCTCAGTTTCTCTCCTGTTGTCAGAAATGTAAACCAGACAGTCGTTACTGAAGTGGTGTACCTCACTTATATGAGGTACTTTGCTTAAGTGTTTCCTTTTCACTTCCTACATTTCCTCCGACACATATCAGGGGGATACACGGTGCTGCATTTATCTGACAGCTAGAGTCGGCAGCTTTTCCCTCCTTTTATTCTTTTATTCCATCTTTTTGTTTGGATACCCAGAGGTACTGTTGGAGAGACCTATCTCCTCACAAACACAGCTGGGGGGGATTCTTGCAGGGTGTTATGTAACTGCTGAAAACAATACCTTTTGATCACAAACATTTAAATAAGTACCCGCTTCACTTATACACTTCTGACAGTGAACATAGAATTTACATAAAATGAAGTTTAACTGGCTTATAATAATACCTGTATATCATTTGTTACTGACCACTCACCATTACTCATTACGTCTCATCGTTTACTTTTTTCGTACCCTTTTTCTTCATTTGTAGTATGACACGTTGAGGGTGTGACATTTGTGGCAGGGGAGTTGGGCGTTGTCTCCAGTTCTTAACATACAGTGTTAAAAAACAGCGGTAGTATGATTGATAGTGTTATTTCGTCTCATTGATGGTTTAATTTCCCTTTAACCCTTGGTTTGCGAAACCTTGTTAAGACTTGCATGAGACTCATTGATTAAAAAAAGCTATCCTCACAAAAGTTTTACAAATGAAGGGTTACCAACTAAACACAACTTTAAAATGTCCTCCCTAAACTCAACACATGCGCCGAGACATGCATAAATGTTTATTAATTTGCAAAACTACAGTACAACCCTTCACTACAGCACTACAACTACAACAGCCCCAGACATAACAGTGCTGTGGGAAACACCAAAATAATGTTTAGTTATTATGATTTTTTAATGTTTAATCACGCTATAACTAATTAAAACTGGGGTTTGGTTTGGTTTGATTTAAAGGATTTACCGACATGATCCGAGCTTGTTCTGAATTTTCGGGTCATCCTACTCCTTAGGTTCCTTTCTTTGTTGTATCACCTCCCCTTTCCTTCTACCATTGTGCTCTTCCTATTTTGTGTCCTCTTCCTCTTTATAAACTCTTGTTTCCTTTATCAAATTGCTCTCATCTTCCTCAAAATTAGTATTCTTAAGACTTTATATTTTCTTTTTAACCATTTGAATGCTGGACTTAGGAAAGTTTGTCCCTCTTGTCTTGCTTTTCTCTCCTTCCTCCATTTTGTCACGCACTATGCAACAGATACTTTTTCCCTATTAGAAAGAGCGCACAGTGTACAGTTTTATAGCTTTTAGTCTCAGGTTGAAGCACTGTTGTGTTCCTGCAGCTGCTGATGGGAAGTAACCACACAGCAGATGAAGATGATGAAACTCTGGTAATGAACGAGCCTTATGCAGCTCTGTTCCAGCCATTTGTTGCATCAATGATGACAAATATGTGTCTGAGTGAAGGAAAGTGATTTTTGTTGTGTGTGTGTGTGTGTGTGTGTGTGTGTGTGTGTGTGTGTGTGTGTGTGTGTGTGTGTGTGTGTGTGTGTGTGTGTGTGTGTGTGTGTGTGTGTGTGTGTATGAGAGAGAGAGTTT
>NW_011369945.1:13240093-13256323 GCF_000735185.1 Notothenia coriiceps | reverse complement strand
TTTGGGGAGTTTATATCCAGTTTACTTCGTTGAAGAAGCGGGCTTTTTTTTGCTTTGTATGCCGGGGGCGGGCGGGAGATTCCTGATTGGTTGTTGGTCGCTTTGGGCGCGAGAAATCGCCAAGCCTCAGACACGCCCAGCTTCAAGATTTTTTGATGCCTGTAGTGTAGACGGGCCGTAAGTCTCTATTACCTGAGTATTAATAACGTATCCATGCTTTTATTTTTATCATTATTATTACTATTATAATTTCATTTCGGATTTGTCAACTGTTATAGGTAATCTATGAACCTAGATGTGTTTATGTTGTTATGTATGCGTTAAAATGCAAAATTAAAATATAATAAAAAAGTCTTTATTACCTGGCGGAGGGAAGCAGGCCTTGGATGGTGGTGATGAAGATGAGAACGATGAAGGCGCACACCAGGTTGGACTTGAACACCTCGTCTCTCATCTGGGAATACTGCGCCGTGAGAAGGAGAAGAAGAACAGATAGAAAAGGAGGGGAAAAAGGAGATGAGGAGAAGATGGAGAAACATGTTTTCAGACAAACAGAGAAGACACTGAGATGCTCCTCAATCAAACCAAACAGACGCTGTAATGGTTCTACAACAAGCGTTAGAGAGAGACAGGAGCCGGGGGGAGGGGGGGCAGGCTGAGGGTCCTGGGGAAGGTGCAAAGCTGACGAGCACAATGCTAGCTGTTAGCCGTTAGCCGTTAGCTGAGTCAGACACAAACAGAGTGCTGCACCAAAATAAATAAGACGCCTGCAAAGCTCAACAGTTTGAAGACTGTTTAAAAATTTAACCAAATGAGAATTTACTGGATTTTTGAAATGTTAGATAAAGACTTTATACAAGGTTTATAGCCCTAGCAACTCTGCGGCTGTAAGTTTGAGGTTTTTAACACTTACTTGATACTTTTCCTACACCACTACATTGGTTTTACCTTAAAATAGCAGTAATAGAGTGCTGTAGGAGTATTGAAACCGGGATAAGATTATTTTAACACTTCCTGTTCCCTAATCTCAATAGATTTTTGGTTAGAAGTCTTTGGTCATTAAAAGCTAAAAAAAAAGGGGGTTGCTAACAAAGTGAGACTGGTCTGCCTTTACTTCCTCGCTGTGTATATACCAGCACTGTTGTTAACTATTGATAAATCAAACTTTCCAACTTGTTTTCAAAGTCAAATCACAATAAGGTAGATTTCCTAAATTGCGGCGACATTGATTGTTTATAGCGTTAGCAATAGCGTTGTACCTCTACCAATTGCATTGACGCTTTGTGAAGGTTTTTTTGGTATCATGCAAAACAAACCAGAGTTCGCCCAAAGGGAACATTGGAAAGGATTAGATGTTCCCTGGCCAGATGTTGAAGAAATGGTTTAACGTTTTTGTAAATTAGCTGGAGGAGAAGATGTACTTGAACGAAGTAATTGGCCATATTGAGATAAGTCAAACCATCTGTTGTGATGTAGGCAGCAGCTCTGATGCTCTGCAAGACTCTCTAGATTAATCACCGGTCAGGACCAAAAATAGGACTCACTTTTTTGGACTTTCCTTCTTTCACTTCTTTGGTCGTTTTTTTGGACATTGTTTTCATTTTTCTCGACTGTCTTTTTTAATCTTTTTCATTTTTTTGGTCTTTTTTTTCCTACTTTTTTTGAATTACGTTTTTATTAATTTTGTCTACTGTCAATATTTTCTACTGTCTTTTTTTCACTTTATCAACAGTTCCGGACTTTTCATTTTGTTCACTTTTTTTCGACATGTCGGTCTTTTTTGTCCGTTTTCTTATAGGCCCGACTTTTCATTTTTTGGACATTTTTATTAGACGTAATCTTTTTCATTTTGTTTCGACTTTCTTTTGTTTCACTTTTTTTGACTGTCTTTTTTTTTCACTTTTTCGGCATGTTGGTCTTTTTTGTCCGTTTCTTATTAGGTCCGGACTAGTAATTTTTTTTTTTTTTTTTATCCGACGTAATCTTTTTCGACTTTCTTTTTTTTCAATTTTTACGACATGTCTTCTTTTTCAACTTTTTTGGTCTGTTTTTTTAGTTGACTGTCGTCTTTATAAATGTGTTTTTTCTTCAATATTTTCTAATGTCTTTATTTCGCTTTTATCGACAGTCCCGGACTTTTCATTTTTTTTTTTTTTTCGGACATGTCATCTTTTTCGCTTTTTTGGTCTGTTTCTTTTGTCACTTTTTTCTACTGTCCTTTTTTCTCAATTTTAAACCCCCTCATGACCCTCGCTGCCCCGTCCTCACTCTGTCTCTTTCTCAACGGGCGCTGGGAAATTATCAAGAGGATGCTTCAACTTTGGCAGAAATAAAAAGAGGAAGGCCAACAGCAAATCACACTTACTGAAGAGGTCAACTAAAAAAATAAGTTCTTAGAAAAGTTTTAAACATGGCTTGGGATTCAAAGGGAAGCAAAGAAATAAACTCAAAGGCAAAATGGGCTTTAAAAAAGGGGGGAAAGAGGAATTAAATCTAGGGAAGTGCATTGCATTCACCAAAGAAAAAGACCTTCTGACCCATTTTCTTGTCACTATGACTTCCACATATCATGAGTACATTTAACATTTCAATATAGAAATGTCTTCCCATGGAAACGACTGTTCCAATTTAACGTGTTATCAACTGTTGACAGCCAACATTTCAGCTGTAAATTAACACAATTACAGTGTGTATCTTTCCTTGCCTTCAAACCACAGAGGAATCAAAGCAAGTAAAGGTCTAAAACTAGATGCTTTTATTTCCCACCAAGTTACTTTATCTTGTTAACTTCACTGACACTAGTATATATGTTGTATATCACAGTATTTAACAGGTTGTTATAGCTTTTCATTGAAGATTATCTCCATGTTTTGTCAAACTCTGGACTATATGGACTAAATGGAAAAGTTCTCCTTGTTTTGCCCCATTTTTGAAACATTTGCCCTATTTTTAAACATTTTGCCTGATATTTTATGTATCTTTCGAGAATTTGAAATCCCCAAAGTTCCCCATTCTGACAATATTGTATTTCACATTATTTAAAAGCTAGTTGTAATTTGCCATTGAAGATTATCTAAATATCTAGCAAGACTAAATTAACTTAATGGAAATACTTTCGTTGTTTTGTCCCATTTTTTTACACATTTCACCATAAATTTCACCTGATATTTTAGGTATCTTTGTAAGTAGAATCGGAAATAAAGTTATTTGGGTTTGTTGGTATTGGTTGACCTTCCAGTTATGTGCTAAGGGACAGTTCATCTTGATTATATGTTAAGGTAAATATTGTCTATTTAAAACTAGGGTATGATTGATGAGTAATAGTTGATGTAACTCAAATGCATTAATACTCTAGATGTTGAAGAAACACTATAGGAAATAGGAGCAGTATTCTAGTAATGATGTCTCGTAGCAAGTACAATACAGAAATCGTATTTTCTTTTGTGAATGCAACGATTTTCTGTAAAAGAAAAAAGTAGAGAAGCTTGTTAAAGGGTAACAGGTCCATGGACGTTTGGTCATGAGTAAACTGAAGGACGTTCTTCAATCTTGGAAAAACTAACCAGCGTTGCAAATATTCCATGTTTCGCCAAGCTGACTGCTCCATGCTGGTCGAAACTGAATTTCCCAATTAACCATGAGTATAACCATGAGAATAACTTATAAGACGTTCTTCTTTAGTTTGGTTGTTTTAATTATTCTTGAACACGAGTATGGAGCCTGGAGTGTAACGACTAAATCATTCATTATACCTCTACAACCAATTAAGATGTACAATACAATGACATGTATTCTTAAATCAGAATCAGAACACCTTTACTCGTCCCACAGAGGGGACATTTGCTTTTGTTGCAGCGAGAAAAGAGCCATAGGCAGCTTCATGTTAACTAAGAAGCATGCATTCAAATAAACATTCAAGATAAAGTCAAGCACTTTTTAAGAGGTTGCAAATACACCTCTTTCTTCCTCAGGAGGGGAATTTTAATGGATGGAGACTCCATGAGATTTGAAAGACCGTACGATGCAGTTCGTAAGCTTTGAAAAATAAAATCATTAAAAGATATTCCTTCAATAAACTGATTACGTAAACAAATACAAATAAATAAATAAAATAAACTTGTTCAATCGGTAGTTTTTTTTAATTGGAAGAGTTTATAAATCATTATAAATAAATGTCAAATCGAGCGTCATTATATTAATCTGCCTTTCTTTTAAATGTATTATTTAATTAAAAAAGGGTACGCATTATCATTTATTTGCCCCTTTAATTTAACGGTTCAAAATGCTAATTGAATTTAAATTGTCTTTTGTATGCATGCATCAATTTATTTACTAGCTATAATCAAAAACTGTTTATTATTTGTAATGGCACTCTTCACACTCCATACTCTTCTTGACCAAATGGAGGAAAAAACGGACTCTGGGACTATTTGTATCTCAAGTGCCTTTAGCTTACTCATGATAGGAAAAAGAGCAATAATGGATCTTGTTTAGCTCCTGAATATCTCCGTCTAGGAATAGATATGAGGAAGGAGAGAGAAATAAAAATAAAAACAGGAATCCGTCTAAAACCCCAGCTACCTTCTCTTCCAGGCTGCAGTCTTTAAACATCAGTGAGAAAGGCTTGATATGCTCTCTTCTCAACTTATCGCCACTCCGTAAGTCGATGGCGTTCTCTATTCGCTTGTTAATTTCCTCAGGACCCGAGTGGACATGCAAAGCTTGTGCGAGGTGGTTTGGAAGCAGATTTATCGAATTTCTCGTTAGGGCAGCCAGAGTCTAGGGGGGGGAAAGCACATGCACATCAAATGAACCTGCTTGTCCCCCCTCTTGGTTTCATTCAAGTTACAAAATGGGAAAGAAAAACATTCATTAAAATAAAATCAAGGCACGGGAAGAAAGGGAAGAGCAAAATGCAAACGCTCGCTGTCGGACAAGTCATGCATCTCTCTTTCTCTCCATGTCAGTGGGGACAAAGCGTGTAATTATGCACACGGTATTATTAAAATGTAATTTATGAGCATGGAAAAAGGAAGGGCTGTGAATGAATGCACAAACCAGATGAAAAAAGCATGAGAAACACAGTTTGGATCCAAAAATCTGGACAAATACACTAAAAATAAATCAATTATAAAATATTAATCTAATCACATTAATCATTGGAAAGTGAATGATGAGAAAACAATCATGTTTGTATAATCTGGGCCTTCATTGAGGAGTCCTCAAACATGACAGAATGTAAACACTTTAATTAGCAATGTTGTAAATGTTTTGAATGACAAAAGATTATTTGGTTTATCTCCCCAGGTTTTAATTTACCACCTCAATACTTCTCGGCCATTCTCTCAAAATAAATAAAAACTCAACAACATTTTGATTCATCTTTAAAACGGACTGTGCTGACGGCTTTACATGTGTAATTAATATACCAATCCAAAGGTCTCAAATAATCTTCTGGGGTTGGAAATAACAATCATTTAGACATTAGTGTAAAAAGACTTGGATTTACCGTTTGGTGCAAAATAGCGATCAGTGTTTCGCTTGCATGGCACTGAGGTTATGTATTTAATCATAGGTTGTAATTATTGCTTAGCTTGGTACAATAAAGGGTGCTCCATCACCTTTGACTTGGGGATCAGCCACTGAAAAACCACCTTTGTATTAGAAGAAAAGACCAGATTCATATTATTGTCTCGCGGAGGACGATGGTTGGTTATTGTTTGAGGTCTAAGTTTAATTATCTGACTATAGAAAAGGCAACTGAGTCCTTGAACACAACAGCAACAAAACAAGTATCTAAATGTTGGGCGATTAGCAATCTCAAGAAAACCACAAATGCATCCTCCAACCTTTATTGGGAAACATAGGTGATGTGTCATAGAGTGGTGCAGTGACGAGACCTAAAACCAGGAAGTGAGTTAGCATTTCACCACTTCCTGTTCCCTGGTCTCAGAGCCAATGGGATCTCTCCATAGGGTTTTGGAAAATAGCTGAAATAAGGTCTGTGGTTGAGACACATTGAAGAGACGGATCACGTTTTGTTCTACATTAAATCATCAGCAGCGACCCCACTGGTGATCTCTGAAGAGTTGACGTGTCTGAGAAACGATGGTTGTTACCAAGTGGCTGAATAGGACTACAGAAGTCGTGGAGGCCGTTGTACGTCATTACGCCGAACACGTAAACACTCCTCTAAGTTAGTTTCTGTTCTGCTTGAAAGCAAGTCCCTGCCTCCTGCAGACTGTTCAAACAAACCCTTCAACTCGTTCCATCTAGAATCTGTGTGTTTTGAATAGGGATCTGAAGTTGGCGTGACGTTGAAGTCTTGTGACCCTGCTGAAGTTCCTTTATAGCATAACATTAGCATTTTGCTTCGATTCGATTTATGATTCGAACATTTTAAAAGTACATGACATGTGGAGATTATCCGGCTGAACAAAACGTGCATTTATCAAACAGGTTCGTTTTCCACAGACCTTATTTCAAGCTATTTTCCTAAATCCTATGGAGAAATCCCGTTGCTTTTTTGTCGAGGGAACCAGCAGCTTACTTCCGGGTAAATACGTCATCCCTGCTCCACTCTATTGCCTCCCAAAAAGATCAATATCTGAGCTTCCAGTCAGCAGAACAACACAATGTTAACAAATGACTGTCTACCTTCAGGTTGGGCTAACTGAGGCACGATAAGCACTTAGTAATGGTTAGAGAACTATAAACCCTAACAAAGTGGACCATTGTTTGGGGACCCTTTCATTACGCTTTCGCTCAATGGTGTTGTTTGCTTCTCAGTAACGTGAGGAGGACAGTTTAAATCTCACTTTTCCAAGAAAGGGCAGTGGGCTCGATAGGTTAACTCTCATAGTAAAAGCATGTACAATGATACTCTACGTGATAAACTACGGCAGAAATGTGTCTGTGCTCAATGAGCTTAAAGATAAAGAGCCCTAGTGTTGTCCATTAGCTACATCAATTAAACCAGGGGTGTCCAAACTATGGCCCGGGGGCCAAATGCGGCCTGCGGG
Organism: Notothenia coriiceps; assembly: GCF_000735185.1. Taxonomy (NCBI): domain Eukaryota; kingdom Metazoa; phylum Chordata; class Actinopteri; order Perciformes; family Nototheniidae; genus Notothenia; species Notothenia coriiceps. The sequence continues at coordinate 13,249,301 of NW_011369945.1, read as the reverse complement.
ACATTTTGAATCGGCCCTCAGCAAATTAAAAAAGTATAATTGAATACGGCCCACAAATGAAACTTGAACCTCTGGGACGGAGGTGAACGGGAAGAGGATCGTAGTATACAACCGTAAGAATTCTGGGTTTATACCTTACAATAATTATGGGATAGTACGTACATTGGGGTAGGACGACGGGGGTATGCGAGGCCCTCTGTAGTGTGATCGCTCTACAGTCGACTCCTTCGTATACGGCGAAGATCCGAGACGGATGGTGTCTGCACGTGCCGGTTTTTGTTAGTACCGGCTATGCGGGAGTTTTTGTGCACGCTCCTTACGATTGCAGGAACAACCCATAGTTCTCGCGGTTACTTCGTAACTCCTAAAGACTATGTCCTCGAACGACGTGGAAGGATACTAGTTGCAGTTTGGAATGACCTATCCAATGACGGCGACGCATATCTTGCCACCTCTCACGTTGTCGAACGCCATATTACTCTACCCTAAAGGACAATGAACACGACTAACTGCCACCTTACGTATCCGTTTATTTCAAAGTTTTTTCCGATGAAACAACTGATTGTCATGTATGACGTCCTTGGACCTTACTGAAGGACTATAGCTGAGTTCGGTTAGACAAAGGTAATAAGTTGTCGAATACAGTCAGTTCTTTATAATGTCCGTGTTCAGACCGAAAAGTAATGGCAATTTAATTTGCTATAAATTTTTCCATTAATCACTCAAATTTGTAAAATTTGAGGGTGTCTACATACTTTAACTTATCACGTTTACATGGTACACTCTACACCGTTTTTTAGGTTTGCCTCCACTTGGGATTTGGCGTTGCCCTTCAGCCTAGTAAAACTAAAAATGCACGTTAAAAAGTGGGAAAAATATGTCCATATCGATATCCTCTACAGTAACAACTCAACGCAACCCCAGTTTCGTTTTTTGTCTTTGAATTGTTGACAAACACTCGGTTTGACTTTACACTTAATAAAATTTATATCTTTTATATTTTACAACTGGGTGTACAATTTCAGTTGGCCTGATGGGAGCGAAACTTTTTAATTGCGATTTCCCAGAGTCACACAATTTTTCACTGTTATAAAATCAAACCCCTCACTTCAAGTTCACTTTACACCAAACAATTTTGTGCACAGAAACCTAACACTCAATCACCAAAAAGAACAGATACCGAAGGACGGGAGAGTTAAACAGTCACAGAAGTAAATCCACTAACAATTTGGATGGTAAAGGGTATTAAAGATTAGGAGGTCCACCTTGATGACTACTCTGAATTTAGACGCGCTTTCACTTCGCTGTTTCACTTTTATCTTTCTCTTAGGCGCACAAGTACTAAGTTACGCTCCTTGTAGTTAGACACAGCTTTTACTTGGAAATTATACAGTACCTACTACCTACAGTAAGCGAAGTCACAAATGTAATCCGCTCTGCTCCACTTCTAGATAACTAACGGCTTCAGCATAAAGAGTGGTTTGTGTAGTGTCTGTGGAAAACAGGTCAGGTAAATTACCGACGTTCTCGAGATATCCAGACTGTGATGACTCTTACGATTAAACAGTCTCTACCGGTACTGAGACTTAGGGGTACATGTCCTCTAGATTAGAATCGCGAACAGAATCTTGCTCACTTAGAAGTACGTTCCGTCCTGGAGTTATACTGAAGGAAATCTAATGTGGGCGGAGTTTGCCCATAAATCTGATCATTATGCCATCATGTTAATACAAGAATGAAAGGCATTGTCGGAGGGGAGTAACTTCGCGACGACGGAACGACTATGAGCACGTAGCGGGGTAACAACAACACACGACACCACTCGGCAACGGGGCACAACCCACACACCACACACACCAACACACCACACACACACACACAACACCACACACAAACAACAAAAACCACAAAAAACAACAAAGCAAGCAAACAAAAACCACACAAAACAAACAACAAGGGAGCACACAAAGAGGCAGTGGGCGGGGGAAGAGGAACGAGGGGACGACGCAAGGGGGAAGGGGAGAAGGAAGGGAAAGGGGACAGGGACACGGGGAGGAACAAGTCAGAGGGGCTGAGGTAAGGGGAGGGTGGAGAATTTGGGCAGGCGGAATGGGGGGGAGGAAGAGGAGGGTGGAATCAGAGGGGGGGAGGTAGAGACAACTAGACACTAACCAAGTCTTTTGGCGAATCTCTAAGAGCGGGGTATTCGGATAGTGCATGTTACACAACTCACGATCGGTTATCTTCGCGCTTCACAATGTAATCACTACAATTACACAAACACTGCCACTCTTGTTTCCTCAGGTTACCTCCGCAAATCTCCACCACCGCATCTCTTTGTGTCCTCGGGGTCTAACAATAGTATTCTCCTTTTTCCTTCCCATATAAAGTTTCAACCAATACATATCATGTCATTCAAATAACCCGAAAAAAATAGCTGAATCTAAACCACATCTTGGATAAAAGGTTTAATTAAACTGCGTAATAACATTTCACCCGAAAATAATTGTGTTATGTTATGACCACCCATTTATACAATGGTGCTGACATAAATTATTNTGCCTTGTCACTTTGATCATACATGGAAGTGGAGCCTATTAGTTTTAATTTAAATATAAATTAGATTTATTTATTGAAAAAAAAAAAAAAAAATCTTTTAAATTAAAACTAATAGGCTCCACTTCCATGTATGATCAAAGTGACAAGGCAGTTCCTTGAACTTGGCATTTTAAATAAATTGCAATTTACGTATAAAACCATTTTTTATTAATGTTGTATTTAGTACCATTGCAAAGACAATCTCTATTTATTCAACATATATAATGAATGTGAGTATTAGGTCAACGTCATGTATTTTGGTGTCTGCAAAAGTAAGTGACAGCACTTCCACCTTTTCTGTAGAATGACCCAGTTACAACTGGTGCTTTAACCTGTCTCTGTGGGGATTCTATAGTAGAGAGGTCATGGTAGATAGTTGGATGTGCAAAAGATAAAGATTTGCGTCCTATGTTGGATTTATGCTACTAAATCACGAGTGATATTTGTGGAGTTGCAAATAAGTGGGCTAACCAGACGGCTGCAGCCTGCTGCTCAACAATTTATCTTAGCGGTTTGAGGCTACGTTAGCCGCTACTAGCATAAGACGCGTACATCTCCGGCGGGAACTGCAGGCATCAAGTTTTGGAAAGAGAGGAGAAAGCGTGGAATAAAAAACACCACGCTCTGGTTGTTCTGCAGAATCATATTTCATGATGATTTCTTAAGAAATATTAGCTTTAGTCGATTTAAATTATTTAACAAAGTTAAAATGTTATAATGTTAGAAAAGTATTGAAACATCCATAAAAGAACATTCCCTCTCGCTGCGCATTTACTCAGTAACTTCAGGTAACACCAAAGGTAGTCAATAGGCTACACTAATCAAAGTGTAATAAATAAATAGTCATTCTTGCTTATTTACAAGATGTATTTAACTTTCTGCTAAAGCTCTGTGCTAGATTTCACACTGCAACTAAAACGGACCAGTGTGGATACAAAAAACCACAAGTCCGTGCTGATGAACTGTTAGAATATGCGGTGTCCCTTAATAACATTTTTGTAAGCCTTCAGGACACCGAGCACCTGCTGCTTTTCACTCCAGTGATTGAATCACCGTGGTGACATAAAGCCAGCAGAGCACTATCTGCTGCTCCGACATGTCAGGCTGACTCGTGTTTATTTCTGTTTTGGGCTGTTTCAGTTTGGGTCAAAAATAGTCGCCCGGCTTTTTCCAGCTGAGAATTCTCACCAACAAAGAATTAGGTCATTTTTGTCCGTTGGCAATTCGGAGGAAGTTATACATGCTTTTATCTCTCCCTATTTAGACGTCTGCAGGTCTCTTTAGTTCAGACTCAGCCGAAAGTTACACACACAGCCAGACAGAGTCATTTCTAACACTGTGTTGTTTGGTACTTCTTGTACTACTAAACCTCATTTTACTTTTGCTATTACTGCAACTACTGCCACAACAACGATAACCTCAAAGTCTTCAGAGACCACGAACCTCCAATATAGCAACTCTATAAAATACATTATTACAATTACAATTTTAATAACAAATCCAGATCAAAGTACATACAAATTCTTGCTGTTTAGGAGAAATTCTAAATCCTGTGAAGGAACATAATACCTTTTGTATAAGGATGAATTGTGCAAAAAAATGTTTAACAATGCATTTAAAATACAAGGCTTTTTAATATGAAAGGCATGACTACAATACATTGTTTTAATAGTTGATGTTCCAAATGTAATTGTATACATTCAGTAAAACATTTCAAAAAAGTCGCTTCTCGATTTTGAGGTTTAGGACAGTTATTCCCATGTTGTTCATGGTTTGTCGTGTCTTAACCCCTTAAGCCACAGGAGCATCCCATGATCTTTTTTGTGGATAGTTTTACCTCTTCAGAATTTATTCAAATGACAAAATCTGAGAAACTTACAGAAACCCAAAACTTCTCACCTCTGACAAACCATTTCCAGTAGACATTGTGCCAACACTTTCTATAAAGTCCACATTTATAATGCATTATGAGGAATGTGATGTGATTTAAGAGATTACTATGTAATGCATCTTGGCGTACATAACAGTCGCCTCTGATCCACCATAGATTATTTTAAATGCATGGAAATGTATTACACTTTACTCCTCAATGAAACATGCATTATCATCTGTAAATGAAACTGTAAATCCATCAATATGTACTTTACTTCACTTGACCCATGCACCATTAAAGCTTACTGTGAGTCCTTACTACAGTTGATTGTTTGGGTGTGTACAAGGACGCATAATGTATTTCAAGCTCTATCAGTTAACCTCTTTTACAATAAAAAGCATCAATAAAGCACTTACTTAGAAGTCACATCGATAATGTTTTACGACTGTTGATTGAGTGCATTAGAAAACATAGTGGGTGTATGAGTAATGAAGCCATTGTATTTCACTAGAGATGGTGTTACTGACATGACTCCATTATAATGGGTCACATGGAAGCAGGAGCTTCAATGTGAAATGGTTAAAACATGAGCACATGGTGGATTTAGCCACTCCAACCACCAATTAGTGCGGTTCAAAGTCCTTCTTGACTGAACTAACATACGCGTTATGTGGTTTTTTGATTAACTAACAGGAAAAACAAAAAGGATAAAAAAGAACATCCTTGGCAGCGATAATTGTAATATCGCTTGTTCCTACAAATGCAAATGAAGCAGCAGTATTAGGGCAGAGCAGGAAACACAGACTGGCTGTACACTATTTTCTCGGATCTGTTGAGGCTCTGCCCTCAAAACACACTTCAGTGGCCTAGCTTTCTGTCCGAGCCCCCTGCAACAGTTTGCTTCGGTTTCTATTTTATTGCTGCAAAGCGCTTCGAAAACTGTTTTGGTCGGAGGAAAAGCGCTCTACAAACACCATCTATTATTGATACGGTCTGATATCGAGGCCAGCTGTGGCGTTGGTTTGAATCCGGTCGGGGTTTGTTGTGCCCTGACAAGTTGACAACTAGGATCTGTTTTATGGGTCAGTTGAGAGAACAGCACTTCCAATTTAAAATGTATTCAGAGAGATCTGTTGCAGTATGAGAGAAGTAAATATTCATGTGTGCATTGACACACCCACTGTACGTTTCAACTCCAACAATGTATTCCTGGAAATGCATTTATGGCACATTGTATCTCTGCAGCAGGGAAATAAAGATGTAATGGGTTTCTATATATGTGTGTGTGTGTTGTGTGAATGTATGTTTTCAGAGTATCTTTGCTCAGTTCCAGTTCAGCAGTGAGCGTGTACTTCCATCAGATGCACTGCGGAGCGCTCTGGCCAAGACTTTCCAAGACGAACAACGCTTTCAGCTGGGCATCATGGACGACGCTGCCGAGTGCTTTGTGAGTCTGAAACATGCACACACACACACACACACACACACACACACACACACACACACACACACACACACACACACACACACACACACACCTTTAGACGTACTTTGTGAGAGACGGTCGGCAATATCAGGCATCCCACTGATGTCCAGCGGCCCAACACTCACACCTTCGGCATCCTCCTGTTCACTGTGGGAGGCAGACAGTTCAATCATGTTGTCCGTACCTTACTTTGAGGTGACCTTGTTCTTTCATTATGTCATTACCTGAGACAGATGCCGTTCCTGATGTCACTGAGCCAGGCTCTCATCTGCACAGCGTCGCGAGTCTCAATCACGTACTGCGCCGTGCCCTCCAGCTGAGAGGTGCAACATAAAGAGATGTATTCATATGTGGGCCAGCATCACTTACAAAGGGTTTTGAAACATATATCCGTATATTTTTAGAATATTACAAAACTGTTGATTATTATACTGTACAGTGTGTAGCTATTGTTCATATGACAATAACGCCTCTGAATTGAAGATATCTTTTTAACTTCAGCTCCTTATCAATATTTACTCTTTTCTCAGTGGTGTATTTGTTTAATTGTCCTTTACACAGGAAACCTTTCAGAGATTCAGGAACATATAATAATAATATCAGCAAGTCATAGCAAAGAATAGTAAAGAAAAACTGCTTGCAAAAACCACAAACAAATTACAATACAAAGCATTTCAAAACACAAAGTGAAGCTGTATAAAGACAGTGGTCACCTGCAGCAGGAAGGTGTTCTCCTTGTCGGGGACCTCCAGCGCCGTGGTGCTCCTCACATCCACCATGGAGCAGCAGGGGACGGTCAGCCGGGGCTTTGTCGACTGGGGGGACAAACCAGCAACATTGAAATCAATACATTTGAGTAGAGTACAAAAGTGTAACATAAATATTGTCTTTGTGACCAGTGGAGACTCCTGAAGTCACTGCTCCTAGGCAATAAATAATCAACCCAGTCAAACCTACACTTGTTGTTTTTGAACTTAGATTAGACAAACTTTAAAAGTGCTCTTAGATGGATTACCTTTGGATAGAGCCAGGCTTGTTTCTTCCTGTTTCCTGTCTGTATGCTAAGCTAAGCTAACCGGCTGCTGTCTGGGCTTTTAAATTGACTGTACAAACATGGGAGAGGAATCAATCTGCACATCTAACTCACGGCAGTAAGAGAATTACCAACGTTTTCCCTACTCCATTTTAAAGAACTTGTCAACTATTGTAGAACAATGAATTGAATTATTTATCTTTCTCTGGCTTTCAATATGGATTACTGCAATAAATCACATGTGAGAGTATATAACATGCGAGAGTATACAGTGCCATGCAAAAGTATTCACCCCCCCTTGACATTTTTCCTATTTTCTTGCAAAGAATAATATAATATTTTTGGGGGGATTTTATGGCAAGACCCCCACACAAAGTCAGTCAAAATTGGTGAGGTGAATAAAAGAGCATGTTTTAAAACATAAAAAAATAAATAAAAGTGGTTTGTGCATATGTATTCACCCCCTTTGCTATTTAGCCCAACATTATTTAAATAAGGTTCACCTGTGTGCAATCAAGTGCCTCATTATCCCAGTATGTACACTGAACAAAAATATAAACGCAACACTTTTGTTTTTGCTCCCATTTTTCATGGGATGAACTCAAAGATCTAAAACATTTTCTATATACACAAAATAACCGTTTCTCTCAAATATTGTTCACAAATCTGAAAAAATCTGTGATAGTGAGCACTTTTTCTTTGCCGAGATAATCCATNGTTAGGGTTAGGGTAATGTTCTGAATCGAGTGGCCTGTGTTCATCGTCCATAACATACGCCTGCCCATACCATAACCCCACCACCACCATGGGCCACTCGATTCACAACATTACCCTAACCCTAACCCTAATCCTAACCCTCACACCAGATACTGACTGGTTTTCGGACCCCCCCAGACCCCCCCAATAAAGCAAAAGCACGTTTCAGAGTAGCCTTTTATTGTGGCCAGCCTAAGGCACACCTGTGCAATAATCATGCTGTCTAATCAGCATATTGATATGCCACACCTGTGAGGTGGGATGGATTATCTCGGCAAAGAAAAAGTGCTCACTATCACAGATTTTTTCAGATTTGTGAACAATATTNCGTGCGTTGAAGCTTGCCGGTGGGCGTGTCTGAAGCTCGACCAACAACCAATCACATGAATCTCCCGAGCCAATCAAACCGCGTGCTTGTGTGTCCGGGGCGGGAGATTCATGTGATTGGTTGTTGGTCGAGCTTCAGACACGCCCACCGGCAAGCTTCAACGCACGCCGCGGTGTGGTCGCTGCGTCAGAGGTGACCTATCGGGTTTGTTTTGTTTGCTCATAGCCTTTTTTGTTTTATTTGACCATTCAGGTGCTGTTTACTCTCCTTCTCTAATCTTGTATTTCTTACCTGTTTTTGTATCACCTAAAGCCCAATGTGATACTCTGTATACTGCCGTCTGTTATTTGTCTGAAAACCCAATGAAAAAAGTCTGAAAAAATAAATAAAAAACTTAAACGGTAAGAAAAATGAAGACGTACAAGTACAATGAACAGTTAACACATACAATACACAATATCAATACATATTACATGTCTGAAAAGCGGTAGAAACTAACGGCCCGTCTACACTACAGGCATAAAAAAATCTTGATGCTGGGTGTGTCTGAAGCTTGGCGATTTCACGCGCCCAAGGCGACCAACAACCAATCAGGAATCTCTCAGGAATCTCCCGCCCGCCCCCGGCATACAAAGCCTGTCCATTCAATGTCAAAACGAAGTAAACTGGATATAAACTCCCCAAACAGGTGAAAACCTACCAGTTTCACCAACTGTCTCTGCCACCTCCCTCCATGCCTGGTTCCTCCGGTTTAGGTCCCGGTAGGTGAACAGAGAGCAGTCATACAGGACTGGGACACTTGCCACGGCAATGATTAATTTATCCTCCATTTTATGACATATGGAAAATAGTNATATTTACACACGTAAGGGTCATCATCTTTAACAGGTTTTTTATGCTCATCGAGTCAAGCAGAGCATCAAGTTGGCATAACAGCTGAATGCGGCGATTACCATCTTGTTCAGCAAAACGGCTCACAAACTTATTAAGATCTAAAGCTTAACGGCCCGTCTACACTACAGGCATCAACAAATCTTGAAGCTGGGCGTGTCTGAGGCTTGGCGATTTCTCGCGCCCAAGGCGACCAACAACCAATCAGGAATCTCCCGCCCGCCCCCGGCATACAAAGCAAAA
>NW_011369945.1:13236152-13240064 GCF_000735185.1 Notothenia coriiceps | reverse complement strand
CTGGATATAAACTCCCCAAACAGGTGAAAACCTGCCAGTTTCACCAACTGTCTCTGCCACCTCCCTCCATGCCTGGTTCCTCCGGTTTAGGTCCCGGTAGGTGAACAGAGAGCAGTCATACAGGACTGGGACACTTGCCACGGCAATGATTAATTTATCCTCCATTTTATGACATATGGAAAATAGTCAAGACCTGCGGTATCAGCATACACGCGGTTTGATTGGCTAGCGCTTGTACTGGCGGGATTGCATAAACGGGATTTGATTGGCTGATGCCAAGCATCGAGCCTGATGCCAAAGTTGAACATTGTTCAACTTTTGATGCCGATAGATGCTCGTGATGCTTGCAAAGCCATGCCATGCTCCCCACAATGCAGTTCGGCAAAGATTAAAAATCTTCTACGTCACCCCATTCAAGTGAATGGGCGAAGCGTTGAAAGCTTTTTTCGATGCCTGTAGTGTAGACGGGCCGTCAGAGTTAAAGACTTATATGATCCAACCCCTTCTTCATAACTACATTTCACAATTTCATTTAAAAGAAGACTTAAATTCCAAAATGACCATTTGCATTTATCGATTCCTCCCTTTGTGTTACCTTGCTTGTGCAAACATTTAATTTGGCAAACTCTGAATGCTTAGGACTCCAATTAGCTTCAGTTGAACTCAGCTAGGGTCACATGGTCGGCAGCGAGCAGCGAAGAAGTTGGAAAAGTTTTACAATTGCCGTGAAAGTAGCAGCACCAAATAGACATTTACATACATGTGGCACTGGCAGTCACCTTCTCTCTCCTACACGCTGCCATATGATTCAGTAACAGGGCTTAAAATCAATGGATTCCACTGGAACTTTTGACTTACTACGTAATGCGGATCAAAGAAGAGGATGGTGTCTATTAATGGTCATTCTATTAATGGCCCTAAAACACATTTTTATCCTATTTCGTCCAATGTTTTATTTATACTGACCTTTAGTAATCCATTTGGACCAAATCTGAGCCGACGGTGAGTGCAGGTGAAGCCGAAGGGAAGTCTCTCTGTTCCAGTAAATCAACGTCAGCGGGTCGCCAAATTACAGAGGCTGCCAGGATATGTTCTGCTACTAAGTAAATTTCCCTTATTGACACGCTTTTTAAAGTTTTCAAATGTCATATAACCTCCCCAAAGTAGGTTAACACTCACAGGTTTTGGTGTCGTAAAGTTTGGCCTATATTTGGATCGTGTCCTACAGTAATTGTAACTCAGTCTATATTTTAATTATAAGCTGTAATTGCCCTTAATGTAAATGGACTGCACTTATGTATTCACTACACATTACTCAATGAAAAGGTAATTGCATTGTTTTATTAATTACTCAGCAGCATTTCATGTGATTAGAGTCATGGGGCGGCAGTGGCTGTGAGTTAGAGTGGTCGCTACCAATTGGTGTCCTTTTGCAAAGATACTTAACCCTAAGTTACCCCCAATGGCATTGCCAAAGATATGTTAATGTGTGTGAATGTTATTTGTCCTGAGCCTCTTCTTGTGTTTAAATGTGTTGCAGTGATTATGTTATTTTAAGTTTGACCCGGAAATGAGTGGACCTGGAAGTTGGAGGGATTACCTCGTTGTATTTTACGTATATCCCAAAATAAATAAGCTTTGTGACCAACACATGTTTTGTTCAGCCGGGTAATCTCCACATATTGACACCACTCACTGACGTATTTTATGTTGTTCAACAAAAAAATCAGCATGCGTCAACCAACAAATACATCATTCCAGGCTTTCAACCACACACATGTTAAAAAACCATTTACTTTGAGACGAGGTAACAGGAAGTCCTTTCTGGCTTTAGGACTCATTGCTACTCCACTCTGGGTGAATACTGAAATATGTAAAAGCTCTCTGAAAAGACTGAAAACGCCTAAATAAAACATTCCTTTTACCTTTACCCTTAAGCTTGTTACTTTATATTCAAACTTCCAAATCCTCCAAACCCACACACTGCCTTTTTTGTATACAAGCGATTGTGGTTAAACAAGCAGCTAACTGCCAACACTTTGAGGGATTGACAGACCATCCGGCAGCTAGTTTAATTTTGATGATTGCATCGAGATTCTCATAAGTCCCAAAAGTGTTACGGTTCATACATCCCTTAACTGTCAACAACTGTGAACAACTCAAGCCCCAATTGTCAGAGAAACTGAGTTTTAATAGAATGAACGAATCGTATATGCTCATTAAAAACAGTTGCATGGAAAACACACTGGCATGGATCAATGCAATGAAGAGGCAGAAGCAGCGACCTCATTATAAACAGGTTACTCATGTTGACAAGTTATGTTCACACCATATTGCCAATAAGTAAATATAACCCATGTATCTCTTTATACCTACAAGCTACTTCCACCACGACACAGATGCTCATTAACATAAATAATCTCTGTAGGCAAGCTGCACCGTAAGGAAAAGTGGCATCGACTATACCATTATGTGATTCAGAGTTTATATATTAATGTCACCTTGGTGCCCGCTGATGTATTTTTGTCCCGTCAACTGAACTACATGTCCCCACAATGCATCAGTCTCAGTGTACACAAGCGTGCAAAAGTGGCAAATCAGCCTAATGCTATTCAGCTATCGAGAGGCATCACAACATGAGCATGCTGAGCAAGCTAATGTATTATTACCAGGGCTCTTTTCATAAATATAAAAATAGGTGTTTCTCTAGGGTGGGATGTAATGGGGGGGGGGAGATATCTCAGGTATTTCAGATATCTCTGCATGTATAAATGAACAACCACGGTCAACCAAAACATGCTGTGATTCCTATCAACGGGGAAGTGCAGGCAATTTGTGTAGAGGCAGCTTCTTTTTTTTTCGTCGCCTCTATTTGTTAGATTTCCATACCCCCACCCCTGCTGTTCCCCACAACCCCCCTCTCGCACCGGCCGGCAGGAAATAGGCATTCAACGCTTTCTAGATGACTTCCTGAAAGAAATGAATCTCTCAGGGAAAATGAGAACAATGAATAATGAAACGCTGGATGGGATGTGCCTGACCCAAGCTATTCAGACAACCTGTGCCTGTGTCGCAGAGAGCCATGTATGAAATTGAAGGTTGTGATCACAGGGCTGGAAAGAGCCATGGGTAGGACCATTAGAGTGAGGGGAAACAAATAGCTGTTCTCTCGGTTCTCATATAATCATTTGATTTAGACTAGATTCAGACCAGAGCGCTTCAGTGTGGGTATATCTTTCATTTTGCAGCTGTAAAATGGATTATTTATTTTTCCTTCATTCATAACATCCAGCATTTCTTCAAGGAGCCGTGGAATTTTCAATCACGGCTGTTTGACAACTATTTCAGCGTGTGTAGAATTGAACAATATACAACTTTATCCAAGCCTGTACATTATATGCCTTGAGTGTACATTAATGCAAAGTTCCCTCAAGAAAGAAGTATGTCCACTTTGTGCAGCTACTTTACGGCAGAATCCTAAACCAACAGACAAAAAAATCCACCACTGAGATGTGGGTGTATAGTGAAAATGCCAGGGCCCGGCGGTATCGCGGCTTTTGACAGCATGTTTCTCCACCTCACATTAGCCTCAGCAGGACGGCCAATAAGGACGTTTGGAAGACAGAAAAAAAAGAAGAAGTTGCTTTCACTGTTTTAAATAAAGAGTCCGACGGCTGCCCTCAAGCTACCGCTGCAATCCTGACACGGAGGAGTCAGCTTGAGCACTTACAAATCTTTCTAATCCCTTTCAACATGGAGCAGCATTTGCCAGACCCCGGCTCCTCCAGGGTCTTAGAGAGAAAGAGAGACGGAATGTGTGTGTGTGCGTGTGCGTGTGCGTGTGTGCGTGTGTGTCTGTGTGTGTGTGTATGTGTGTGTGTGTGTGTGTGTGTGTGCATGTGTGTGTGTGTG
>NW_011369945.1:13231296-13234854 GCF_000735185.1 Notothenia coriiceps | reverse complement strand
GAACAGAGTACAGTCAAACAGGACTGGGACACTTGCCACGGCAATGATTAATTTATCCTCCATTTTATAACATACGGAAAATAGTCAAGACCTGCGGTATCAGCATACACGCGGTTTGATTGGCTAGCGCTTGCACTGGCGGGATTTGCATAAACGGGATTTGATTGGCTGATGCCAAGCTTTGAGCCTCAAAAGTTGAACATTGTTCAACTTTTGATGCCGATAGATGCTCGTGATGCTTGCAAAGCCATGCCATGCTCCCCACAATGCGGTTCGGCGAAGATTAAAAATCTTCTACGTCACCCCATTCAAGTGAATGGGCGAAGCGTTGAAAGCATTTTTCGATGCCTGTAGTGTAGACGGGCCGTTACTGTAAACATTATTGAAAATTCAGATTTTTGATTGTCTTTGCTGTTTTCTTGTTTTTTCATATTTTTGGCTCCTACCATGGCCTGGTATTAAGGCAATAACTGATGTACCAGGTTTACAAATGGACACGGATAAGTAACACGGAAGTATTAGATATAAGATATTTCCACACATTTAGCAAAGAACCAAAGTCTCACCCGCCTCCAGGTTAGCTTCTGTTCTCAGAGAGACTTTCTTTGAGCAGTCCAGTTAAACTCAAGAGCATTTGAAGGAACAGGACAAATAGCCCTCTGTAATTCGTGCTGGATAACACAAGCTATGTTTACTGTTAAGTACAGATTACATTTGTATTTTACGCATTAGCTTCAGCTAACAAAATACACACTGACCATGTACAGTATATGCTGTGTTTTTTATATAAATGTGTTCTTGTCCCCATATATATTTGAATTGTTGTCATAATGTTAAGGAAGGTTAAGTGCAAATTTTAGCTCCAGTTAAATGTTTTTTTTATGACAAATACACAACTTTGCTTTAGCTTAGCGCCATGCGTGATACAACTATCACAATGTAATATAGTTATAATGTTGTTTTGATTCAAGTGGGTATACCCATTATTGTTTGAGTATGGAAAGAAAACCCTGAGAACATGTTTCTATACTTCCCCACAACTTTGAGAAAAATTTGAATTAATGGACGAGAATACTGTGTATTATATTGTATATTGTTATTTTGAGATGTTATTTTAATTATAGGGTATCCAATTACACAATGAAAATAAAAAAATAAAATGTTTAGTTTCCTAACCCAATGGTTTTGGTTGTGTCGTCTCCTTCAATGTTAAACGCCTCAGCCGACAGCTGATGGTACTTCTGTTATTTTGCCATTTGTTGTGTTTCTGCAGGATGGTAACCATGGTGGTCCAGTTCTCAATCCTCATCGTCCTGCATTCCTGTCTGGTCCTAGTAACGACGGCGGAGGACTACAAGTGTCTGCCTCTGGTTCTGAGAAAAGCCTGCTGCTGGATCAACGAGACGTACGCCGCCAGAAACGTCATCATCTTCATCTCCATCCTCATCAACTTCCTGGCTGCCATGATCAATATAGTGAGTTCAACTTCCAGATTATCGTTAATTAGGGGGGTTGTATTTATTGTCTGTGTTCTTGCCGATAGCAGCAAGGAAGCATTTAAGTCAGAGACGCAGGGTTTGGGCTTTTCTGACCTCAGTTTTCTGGTTTCAAATATCTCCATCTGATTGATGTTCTCACTTTGCACAGACGATTGTCCTTCTGAGACCTTGACGAAATCAAAAAGGACACATCAAGTTGACAAAGAGAACCAACATTGTCCAAAGATGTGTCAAAACAGGTTTCAAATATCTAGCTTGTGTTGATTAAAACCTCAGCTACTTCCACAAACAGCTAGTCATTGTATACTTTCTCAAGGTGTACTAACAAATTGTACATAGTGTTTTGTGGGGGAATATTTTAAGCCTCAGATTGTTACACATTTGTTTCTCCTACTCGTTGTTTAAGCTAAATCAGAAACTTAAGAAAAGTGGTTTGGTTAATGTGGAGGAGATGTTTTTCATCCATCAATCCAGTAAAACCAGTAAATGTCATCATGTTTGGATTCTCAAAATATTTCACGTTTTTTTTTGTAAAAGCATTAAATGACAGATTCTTTCATAACTTGGCATTTAATTAACTGAAAACCCTTTTGTATTATTGGTGCGTATTCGTCCTCATGAACCCCATTTTAGCCGGCGCCTTTCTTCTGCAAGGCCGCCTCTGAAAGAGAGGGACTCGCAACTCATTACGTAACTGAAGCACATTAACAAGCTGATAATAAGCTTTTGGTGTTTCAAGGTCTCTGATCGCATAAAGCGGAGTGTATTAAACAACCCCGAGGTCTCGACTCGTGAGAAGGATTGCTAGTCAAAGAAAGTTCCAACGACCCCAAAGAAACAGAACCTTGGAGAGGTTTGTTTGTGTAAATGAAATCTAACTGGAGACAAACAAATCGAGAGTAGTTTGGTGCTTGTTGATGTTCAGCATCTGTTAGTGCTTTGAGTTTCAATCAGGGAAACCATACCCACGTTAATCTTGCTTTCGTTGCAACAAGCAGATATTGTAGGAAAGCAAATAAAACATGTTATCAGTAAACATGTTGACAGAAAACTCAACATTATAACAAAATCTAAGTGCTTGGATACTTTTTTCATTGCCGATCAGAAAATAAACACTTATGATATTTTGGGATGCAATCACGATTTCTCTTTTGGGGGACAAAGACAATTAAATAGAGTAGGCTTTAGTGTTTAGACCCTAACTGAGACTAAACATCACGATATCTCTGCCTGTACTGCTCGGGCGGCAGCAGCTCAGTCTGGGACAGGGTCGCCAATTCAAGTCCCATTTGGTCCAAATTGGATGCTGAGTTTTTGCTAATGCTAACCATAGGACCTTTATCTTTATCTTAAAGGCACATTTTAATCATCTTCCTGAATCACATCTATCTATCTATCTAACTATCTATATATCCATCTATCTATCCATCTATCTATCTATCTATCTATCTATCTATCTATCTATCTATCTATCTATCTATCTATCTATCTATCTATCTATCTATCTATCTATCTATCTATATATCTATCTATCTATCTATCTATATATCCATCTATCCATCTATCTATCTATCTATCTATCTATCTATCTATCCATCCATCTATCTATCTATCCATCCATCATCTATCTATCCATCTATCTATCTATCTATCCATCTATCTATCTATCTATCTATCCATCCATCTATCTATCTATCTATCTATCCATCCATCTATCTATCTATATATCCATCTATCCATCTATCTATCTATCTATCTATCCATCCATCTATCTATCTATCCATCCATCTATCTATCTATCCATCTATCTATCCATCTATCTATCTATATATCCATCTATATATCCATCTATCTCTCTATCTATCTATCTATCTATCCATCCATCTATCTATCTATCCATCTATCTATCTATATATCCATCCATCTATCTATCCATCTATCTATCTATCCATCCATCTATCTATCTCATCTATCTATCTATCTATCTATCCATCTATCTATCTATCTATCCATCTATCTATCTATCTATCTATCTATCTATCTATCTATCTATCTATCT
>NW_011369945.1:13219986-13226222 GCF_000735185.1 Notothenia coriiceps | reverse complement strand
CTCTCTCTGTGTCACAGCTGCTTGGTGAGGATCGCTTCCAGGACATCGAGAAGATCAAGACGATCGGCAGCACCTACATGGCCGTCTCCGGCCTGTCGCCTGAGAAACAGGTGAGATCCTCCAGCTTCCACCTGAACTCACCATATATCACTTTAACCCTGCGTGCTGTTTCAGAATCTGGAGATCTGGTGCTTCTCTGGGTTAGTGGTTATCTTGATCATGATCTTGGTGGTTAGCTGCAAACCTCCTCAAACTCGGCTCACAACATGTCCTAAACACTCATTGCTAAATGTGCAAATACAACTGGTTTTCTGTTTTCAACATATCTACGGTTGAAGCCTGATTGACATAAACTCACTGTAGCTGGACGTGTTGTAGATTATCAGAATATGTTGGGCTATCATAAACTAAAAGTCTACATTAAATCACTCATTTGATCTAAAGTTGTTAGCTGTATTTACACACATTATTCAGCTAAGCTAATAATGTTCTGTTTTCCGTTCTGATGGAAACAGCGGAGAAGGAAGTACACAGTTAGACAGTGTAGTGTTTCTGAAAAGCAGATTTCCAAGTCAAGAGAGAGGAGTTGACAGCCAGCAGATTTCCTTTGTTGGCTTCCTGTCAGCTTCATACTTTGTTAAGTGTTTGCTGAAACAAAGGACACCATACATGCGTGGTAAGGACATTTGAAAAGTGCTGCACAAAGACAAAGTGAACACATAGAGAGTGTTTAACAAAATAAGCCAAACATTTGAAATGGTTAATTGTTTATTTATTGGTTAGTTTTGTTTAATCACAATGCATCTTTGTAAGAACTTGTTTCAAAGATAAAGTGCGAAATGGTGAAAAAGTGCAATTCAAATCTCTAAGGGTAAGTGGAAATCAATCGCAGCAGTATGAATAGTAGGAGCAGAAGTAGAAATAGAAACCTCAGTCAGTAGATGGAGCTTTGGGAACCTGACAATGCACCTGAAGTCCTTCGACCTCTACGCCTCCAGAGCCACAACAGACCTTTTCTCTGACGTGGACACACTCTGGTGTCAGACTTCCAGTTCCCTTTGTGACGCTCCTTCTCTTCTCCTGTGACCCACAGCAGTGTGAGGATAAATGGGGTCACCTGTGTGAGCTGGCGGACTTCGCCATCGCCCTCAACGAGAGCATCCAGGAGATCAACAAACACTCCTTCAACAACTTCGAGCTGAGGATCGGTAAGAGCGGTTTTTACTTCTTCATTTCAAACGATTTGCTATAGACTTCTTTGTAAAATGCTGAAAATGCAGATAAATATCTCAATCTGCATTTTAAAGCCTTGTCTTTCATTTCTTTTAAACCCCATATTGAAGGGTGTAGGAGTTCTCTGAAACCATTACAGTGTCTCTTAACTGAAACCATTACAGTGTCTCTTAACTGAAACCATTACAGTGTCTCTTAACTGATCCATCCATCAGGTTTTTTGTTGCTAGGAATTCATCTTTACGTCTCTAGAATGTCTCTAATAATACAGAAAGAAATCCTGAAATGAAGATGATCTTATTTTATCTAACAAATATTAAACTCCAAAGATATTTAGTTCATAGTGATTTAAAAACTGAAGCAAAATCATCAAAACGTATCTTGATGCCAGCAAGGGCAACCCGAGTCTCCTGGTTGCTAATAGATCTCAGATTGCATAGAAGTCTAAGACAAATTACCATGTTTCCTTATTTATTACCAAAACATTCTCAAAGAACTTTAGGTGAAGGTTGTGGTTTGGATTTCTGAAAATAGTGTCGACAATGATTGAAGTTAGAGCTACTGTCTGTATAGAAGTCGATGAAAGAATTACCATATTTCTTGCTTCATTTATTACCTCGTTAAACATTTTCCTAACGAGTTTGTGCTCTCAATCAGTAGCTTCAAGTCTGATGTATGACTATTAACAAGATGTAAGAGGCTTTTTAGTCAAACATATCGTCATAGAAAGGTTTATAGGATATGTTACAAGTTTATATAAAATATATAGTTATCTCCTACATGTATGCTTTCTCAATAAATGCACAATGTCTCTTTTACGGAACATTCCCTGCTCGACATAGACAACCTGGTTAGATCTAGGAAAAGATAGTATCTTGAAATACTAAAAATGAATATTGAATTTGTAGCAGTTTGACTAAAGTTGCTGGGGTGCCAGTCAAGTCAAGCCTAACCATTTTTAGAGTTAAAGTTGAGTCAAACCCCTATAAAGGGTACATGTCACCGACGGGGACACATACAGCACATGCCCCTCTTAACCAGTTCAATATTTCTCTATTTTTAACCTAGTAAAGGAATAGATTTGAAGAAAAACACACAACACATCTCAGCTACGTTGTCTCTCCGTCAGGTATGGCCCACGGCTCGGTGGTGGCCGGTGTGATCGGAGCCAAGAAGCCTCAGTACGATATCTGGGGGAAGACGGTGAACCTTTCGAGCCGGATGGACAGCACGGGCGTCAGCGGGAAGATCCAGGTCCCCGAGGACACCTTCCTGATCCTGAAGGAGCGCGGATTCGCCTTCGAGTACCGCGGCGAGATCTACGTGAAGGGCATCAGCGAGCAGGAGGGAAAGATCCGGACGCACTTCCTGTCGGGCCGCGTTCAACCAAATCCGCTCATCATGCAGCCGCGAAAAATCACCGGCCAGTACTCGCTGGCGGCCGTGGTGCTCGGACTGGTGCAGTCGCTCAACAGGCAGAAGCAGAAGCAGATCCTCAACGAGAACAACAACTCGGGCATCATGAAGGGCCACCACCACTACAACCGGAGGACGTTGTTAGCGCCCGGTACCTCCGAGTCGGGAGGCGGGCATCACACGGAGCCAGCTGATAAGACTGAGCTGTCCTGAAGAGCACATGGCAGGGTTTCAGTTTCCACAGAGAAGAGTCCTCAGAGGCAGAGAGGCTCCCCAGGCAGTAACCGTCCCAGAGGTTGAGTTAAACTTCAGCGAGTGCAGCTTTCTGACTTAGTGGAGAAAGAAAAGCAGCTGGAAGTTCTTTAGGAGTCATCGCAACTTCAGTAAACAGGTGTTGAAAGCAAGTCATTGTTTTGGAAGTCTCAAGTCTTTGCAATCAAGTCCGGAGTCTTAATTTCGAGAATAAAGAAGTCACTGCAGGCTCCATTTATGTCCATTGTTGGAAAGTCATATACATTTCTTTAGAAATATCGTGCAATATTATTTTGGACACTAGATGGCGGTCATTAGATGTTCAGGGCTGTATGATGGATTTTAGCATCCCAATGCCCTCCTCTTTATTCTCGCAATTAATACACAGGTAGGTGGTAGGAGTGATTGTACACAGACAGACCTACAGACATGCAGAGATAAAAACTTCATCTCACAACTTGTAGAAACCACAAACCTTATTTCAGGCTTCAAATATATTCAAAAAACCGTTAACTTCAAGACGAGGCATCTGGAAAATGGTCAAATGCTGACTCATTTCAGGGTTTTATGAGTTGTTTAACTATCAGTGAACCAAACTAGCCCCAACACGAAACTAGATCAGATCCGTTTTAGTCAAAATGGGGTAACTTTGTGAGGTTAGTTAGCAGCTTAGCTTAGCTTAGCTTACACATTGATATATGACCAATCATGCTGCTTTAACAATGTAAATTAAGTCTCTTACATATTCCCTCCAAAGTGTTTTCGTTGTACTGAATTCGTCTGATCTTCTAGTTTCTTAGGATATCAGGTTTTCAACTGTATCTTAAAAATGAAGCTCTCATAAAAAAGCCAAACTTTAAAACAGTTTTTCAGAAAAGCCTAATAACTCTGATGCGTCTTTTAGGGAACTTCCCGATATCGAGACACAAGTGGTATCAACGGATTAGATTGGACTTGTAGTTTTCATATCATGTCAGAATGTTCACTCTAACTAAAGGGCTTTAACTCAACCAATCAGATGGCTTCTGCCTCCTGCAGCTGCTCTGCTTCTGACTGATGTGTGTAGGGCTGAGGCTCCACTTTGTCCTTGAAAGAGGAGGAGGAAGAGGAGGAGGAGGAAGAGGATCTGTTTCCTCCTCCCTCATCTGTTGGAACGATCCCCTCGGACTATTGGACGTTCCTCCTGTCGTTTCCACTTCCTGTTTTTATGTCGCCCCCCGCCCAAAACCCCAAACCCCCGTCCCGCTGACCCTCGCCCGGTGTCGATGTTTCTTTTTTGTATTTCTTTTATATATGAGAACACAATTAAAGGGGTCTAATTTTTATACAAGCCATGTGTCTGGTTGCCTTTATTCTGTATTAAGCTTCTGTTTTCAAGAAGCATCGAGACGTCCACTTCGGTCATTTCATTTCTAAACAACAGCAAATTCATTTTTAAGGTATTATTGATGCTCTTTTAGCATTTCTCTGTCATGCAGTATATTCTAGGATCGAGATTATATTTGCGAATGGCATTTTTTACAGGATTTCTGATGATGAGGAACTTAGTTCATTTTAAAACAATGTTACCGTAGCCTTAACACTTTCGCACCAAAAATTAAAAAAATGAACTAAAATACAATTGGACACATTTGAATAAAATACACAAAGATCAAATAGGTCATATAGTTACTTATCTGATCTTGCATTGAAATAAATAAAAACAAACCATCAGATTATATAACTTTGAATAAAGCTGATAAACGTTCTGCTATTGATTTGAACTTTAAAGAAGAAATTGTGCTTTTAATCTCATCTAATTTGCACATTTTCGGCTGCACACATAACCTTTTGTTTCCAAATCAGAGAAAGAAACTGGCTTTCTTCTTGAAAAGGTCTTGAGGAATCCTATCAGGATAGTTTGAAGGAGAGGAGATGATCCTGAAGCCTGCTGGACGACGCCGAACATCTGCACTGACTATTTATCTGTCAACGAAGGAGTTTGGAATATACATGAGTTACCTGACTCTTATCTGCCATGATGTTTTAAAATGTGACCCCACTGAGCAGACACTTAACGCCTGTAATGCAGATGAACTTTATTCATTTTCCACATTGAAAAACACGTCCTAAACGCACTTTTACAACAAAAGATCTAATATTTGAACTTTAAAACTCGCTGATTTAAACAAAAGGAGAAATGAATGTGTAAATGTCATGCAGTCAGGGACGAATACGTTATTCAAAGCCCAAATACAGATGTTTTTAAACGCGTTTTAAGATAAGATAAGATAGGACTGTATTTATCCCGAAGGACATTGTAGAATAGTGCAAAAACACGTAGTGGCGGATGTAATTGCATGTTATTATGGAACGTTATTATTAATATTGCACATGTCATGTTTAATAGACTTCCACTCTTACTTGTTTTCATAAAATCACATTTATTTGACTTTTTGAATTATTTATTATTGTCATGCAGTTCCCTGCCTTGGCCACTAGATGGCAGGAGGAGCTCAGTCACTCTGCTGCAGTCACACTGAGCAGAGCTTTTAGAAACAGATGATGTTATGGGATGTTCTCTGATGACTTTTACTGAACAGAAAAACAGTCCCTGAGAACTTCACAAGAAAATATGTTGTGAGAAAAAAGAAACAGGCCTGTAGTATTCAGTCAGTGTGTGTACGCTACATTTAAATAACTTTGTATTAGTCACAGAAATAGTTATGAAAACAAAGCTAAATAGGGAATACATTAACATTGACACTATGCACAGATATTGCTATTAACATGTATATATATCTATAGGCTATACATACTTTAAATACCATATTTACAGACAGAAGGGAAATAGTGCAGAGTGCAAAGAGTGCTGGAATAAATGGAATATTAGTATCACAGGAATTGTTATGAAGATGGATTTGGCAGGTGACACGAGCAGTTCCTCTCACAAACATGTAAGGCAACATAGTAATATTTACCATAAGTCAATTAAAACCATTGTGATATATTGCAGGTGTCTTTTGACCACTAGGGGCTGTCAGAGGTGCTGCTGTGTGCCAAACATTTCCCATTGCAAGAGTTAACCCTTAAAGGC
Organism: Notothenia coriiceps; assembly: GCF_000735185.1. NCBI lineage: Eukaryota > Metazoa > Chordata > Actinopteri > Perciformes > Nototheniidae > Notothenia > Notothenia coriiceps. Next base: position 13,220,245 of record NW_011369945.1, on the reverse strand, counting down.
TTTATTTTAATATGCACAATACCTACAGTGTAGTTGGTGGCAATACAAAAGTCTGAAGTCTAAGAGCTCCAACTGTGAAACGTACCGAACCAGTGAAACAGCGCTTCCTGGAGTAGGGTTCTTTCTCATTATTATTGTTGATATTATCTGTGCCTATTAGCTTGTGTCCGTGCTCATGTGTGTGATGTTGTATCTGTTGCATGTTAATGTGTTTAAATATAAGGGTTTATAGTTGGGAATATTTGCTTTAATATGTGAT
>NW_011369945.1:13212486-13214986 GCF_000735185.1 Notothenia coriiceps | reverse complement strand
ATTTTACAATTGACTGACTCTGAATCTGTTCTTTGGACACTTGGGTCATGTTCTGGTGGGCACAATGGTGTTCATGCTGAAGTCCAACAAGACGAAACTTTCAAGATATACATTCATAAACTAAAAGAATACTAGACCCTTCATTAAACTTTTTCATTTGAACCATCACAGCACATCTCTCCACCGGTCGACTTTCTCTTTATAAAAAGTAACTCAAGAACTTTCATGCACGGTTAATGATCTGGTAAGACATGTTTAATGGTATCTTCAGTGAAACGAACTTTTATAACACTTGAAAAGTTCATATTAACATAGCAAAGGTGTTAAAGTAAAGACAGGAACATTCTTTTGTCTTTACCTCTCCGTGTGTTCCCTCTTCAGAATCCCATCAGGGAGCCGTTGACCTTTTCCTCTGTTCTTAAGTGTTGCAAATGTGAGAAAACTCATATGGCATGTGTTCTCCGTGATAGTGCCTCGACCTTTACGGTGACGACGTAGGAATAGATCCAGAGCAGATAACCTGTTGAGGGAAAGGTTTCCATACGAGCTCCATGTTTATTTCTTTAGGGCCCTCCGAGGTAGGATAGAAGAGGTCATAAAGATATCGTATGAACTGCAAAACGTTTCAGTTTCAAGTCAAGTAGTTTTTGTGTATTTATACGAAAATTCTCAGAAACGTACATTTGAATTAATTAGAGTTTATTTAATTGAAAGGTAGAATTAATATGTAAATACCAGTAATGGCATTCAGGATTTAAAGATTCAAAGAGTCAAAGGTTTTAATGGCATGAGCTACAGTGTAGAAATGGCAATGACAATCTTATGAGCTCCTCCAACAATGCACCATATTTATATAATAAAATACAAAAATACAAATAACAACATTGCAAGAAGTCTATATACATGTAAATAGAATATGATATATACAAGACATATTCTTAAGCATTGTTTAGGGTAAAGAACATCTATTTTAGTCATGCAGAACACGTGAACACACTGTATATGTTATTCACTCACAGACCAGAATATCATATTCATCTTGCAGAATGAGTGTAAAAGGTTATCTTCTTCTGTTATGAGCCTCTGTGGCATTGGTCAAAGTGAAAAACACACATTAGCAAAATCAGCTGTTTGTCCGTCTGTCTTCAAACTGCGCACCACAGAAGCTTGTGATTCGTCAACAGGCACATCTTATGAATCCCAGTATTAAGTATTTATAAGTCTTTGACAGTCTGAAATGTTTCTTGTCTTTGTTCAATCTGAGCTGAAAACCATGTTGTTTTTTCCCCTGCTGTGCAAAAACAAACTGAGCAGACTCATTAGACTAGTCACTAGAGCAATCTGTGTTATCTTTAAAAACAAACATTGATGTTTTCAATGGTGGATGGTGCGGTTTCAAAATGTTGCTCCTGTTGATTTGACAAATGGGAAGCAGAGTTTAGCTGGTACCTTATAATAAAGGTTGTATTTACTTTTTTAATCCATTGTTTGTTAAAAATTAGGGAAAAGCAGTTCAATGAAATACTTAATATGATGTCTTGTGTTGTCACATGTACAGTGAAACAAACAAAAGAGGACTTTGTACTTGTTATTCCTCAACACAATAACTGAATCAATTCTTCTTCTCTCATTGTGTTCTGACAGGAACTTCCTGGGGACCAAAGAGACGTCTCTGCTCCTGATGGCCATGTTCCTCCTGGCTGTGTTTTACCACGGACAGCAGGTAACATCACACCACTTTCTTCATAACACAATGTTTTATGTATTACCTGAGCATAACCAGACTTTAATCATAGATGTGTTGGATCAGAAAATCCAGAATATATTTTAATGGGGTCTTAAAATACAGAGATGTTTGTCTTTGCTGAGACATTTGTTTATCTTCTATCTCTACAGTTTAAGAAAACCTCAGGTGACAATAACAGCTTCCGTACTGACAGTATTCAAACAAAAATCCAATTTCAATTGTAGTCGGACTAGAGGTCAACATCTCAGAAACAGATTTCTGAGAATACGTGGAACGTGGCTAATGTTGGGCTATAAAGGAACTACAGCACGGTCACATGACTTCACGTCACCACCGCTAAGCTAAAGGAGGCTAATGTTGGGCTATAAAGGAACTACAGCACGGTCACATGACTTCACGTCACCACCGCTAAGCTAAAGGTGGCTAATGTTGGGCGATAAAGGAACTACATCACGGTCACATGACTTCACGTCACCACCGCTAAGCTAAAGGAGGCTAATGTTGGGCTATATAGGAACTACATCACGGTCACATGATCAGTGGGATATTTACTGATTAGACCCTCCAGAAAAACGCGGGCAAAAATCCTTGATTATGCGATTAAACATGCGGGGCTTTTATGTGATTTTATGCGGCGAAATTGCGGAAAGTTGCGAAAAAGAATAGATTTTTTTTTAAATATTGGGCTGTCTTATTTATTCTCTCTCACACACAACCTGCCACTAACGTTAAACCCCTTTCCTATTCAATTAA
>NW_011369945.1:13210437-13212447 GCF_000735185.1 Notothenia coriiceps | reverse complement strand
TAAAGGAACTACAGCACGGTCACATGACTTCACGTCACCACCGCTAAGCTAAAGGCGGCTAATGTTGGGCTATAAAGGAACTACAGCACGGTCACATGACTTCATGTCACCGCCGCTAAGCTAAAGGCGGCTAATGTTTGGCGGGTTGTGTTTAGTCGTCTCATTTAGACACTTGACAGCAACCGCCCTAATTAAATTCACCTGTGGGGTATTTACTCACGTATTTTATGTCGTAGAACCAACATCTCTTCAGTTTGTGTTAACCACAGACCTTATTTCAGGCTTCCAACCAAAAAAACATAATTAAAAAAACATTGACTTTGAGACGAAATAACTAAAAGTGTTCAAATGTTGATTGATTTCCGGGTTTTATGACTCATTCCTCACTCTTTTACCACATGGAATAGATGCTTTTGAGCCTGTAGTCACATATGGATTGAGTAACACACTAGCAATAAATAGACATCCATCCAACGTCCATGTCAAGATGTTAAAGTGTCAACATGTGTCGGAAAATGGTTGCATTCACTTCTCTCCTGCCTGCACTGAGAGATAATAAAACAGATGAAAGGGTCTGATAACAGATAATAAAACAAGAAACTTCAATAATCCTTTCTTGGAAAATGGGACCTTCCACTGAAACGGGATACAGTGGAAAAAAGGGGTATAAATATGTTAAACGTAAGAATATATTTGTGTAGTTTTTCCATTTTTGGCCTACTTAAGGGAAATTGTACTGGTATTTCACCCCCCTTCTGCCTCAGTGGGTCACGTTCCCATCCAAGTAGTTGTCACTCTTCTTGAGGAGTTATGTATTGTGTAGCCAAGGGCTGAGGTAACCAAAAGCTGCAGTTCATAAATAAAGTTCTCATCGGGTTAGTTATCTCCTTTCTTTACTTTCACTACTAACATAGCTCCCCTGCAGCTGTGACCTAGACTTCACCTCAAAGAAAAAGAAGTCTGGTGATTTGCTGTCTTCTTTTTGTATGAACACCAAAGCCATGTGTTTGATCCGCAAATACTGGTTTATTCTTCAGCCATTGATTGCCATTCGGTCCATAAATGAGCCCCATTGTGCACTATCTTTGAGACAATGAACAATGGCACTGTAGTCCATTGTAAGTTGATCTTTCTTACTGTCCTCCACACTCTTTAAAGCAGTGGTTCCCAACCTGGGGGGCGCGCCCCCCTTGGGGTGGCGCCAAAGATCGCAGGGGGGCACCAGGCCTCAGATGATTTGAGGCCAAATATCATATTTAGACTTTTTTCTTTTTCTTTTTTTGTAAGGCAATACATTATTGTCACTAAAAGCCTTGTCTCTACATTACAATAAAATATAAAAAATAATTGATTAATTAATTTTAATAAAAATTCAAGTTAGTATTAAAGGCATAAAAAGACAGAAATGTATAATTCTTTCTTTAATAGAAATGTTTCTTCTGCCCGTAAAGTGTCCAAACCAGGATTTTCTGGATAAGCGCATTTTTAAAACATAGTCATCGTCCATGCCGGTTTCAGTTGGATTATTTGTCCCAGTTGCTCCGATCAGATCGGTCTCCTCCATTTTGTAGATTATTTACGACTTTTGAATCCACATAAACACATCGGCAAAACCCGGCTTACTTTGAGCATGTGTTTTAAACAGTTCAATCCCTTTGTGAATTGTTTCCACTTGCGCCGTCCTTTAATTTCTTCATACAGCGGGAATCCAAATGAATGAGTCCGCCACTAACTATGTATACACGTCGAGATTTCGTTCCCCAAGGGTTGGAAAAAACTGGTTCTCGGGGGGGGTTTACGAGGACAACCTTCAACGCGGGGGGGTGAGGTGTGTGTGCGACCGTGTTCCCCCCCCCCCCCCGCGTTGTCGCATTAATTTTCACAATTTTCAGAGTTTACGATGTGTGATGAAGGTGTTTGCCTACTTTTACACTTCATAAAACAATTTTCCTCATACTTTCGCATTAATTCCTCGTGATAACCCTCCACTGGAACTACCCAATAAACTGA
>NW_011369945.1:13164621-13210392 GCF_000735185.1 Notothenia coriiceps | reverse complement strand
TCTTGCTGTTTAGTTATAAAATTCTAAAATCCTGTGAAGGAAACATTAATACTCTTTGATATAAGGATGAATTTGTGCCAAAAAAATGTAACAATGCATTTAAAATACCAAGGCTTTTATAAATATGAAAGTCATGTCTACTAATACACTGTTTTAATAGTGATGTTCCAAATGTAATTGTATACATTCAGTAAACACATTTCCAAAAAAAGGTCGCTTCTCGATTTTTGAGGGTTTAGGACAGTTATTCCGCATGTTGTCATGGTTTGTCTGTCTTTAACCCCTTTAAAGCCACAGTGAGCACTCCCATGTCTTTTTTGTGGATAGTTTACCTCTCAGAATTTATTCAAAATGACAAAATCTGAGAAACTTACAGAAAACCCGAAAACATTCTCAGCTCTGACAACCATTTCCAGTAGGACATATGTGCCAACACTTTCTATAAAGCTCCACATTTTATAATGCATTATGAGGAATGTATGTGATTTAAGAGATACTATGTTTTTTTTTTTTTTTTTTTTTTTTTTTTTTTTCTTTTTTTTTTTCTAATGCGTCTTGCGTACATAAACATCGCCTCTGTCTCCACCATGGATTATTTTTAATGCATGAAACTGTATTACACTTTTACTCCTCAATGAAACATGGCATTATCATCTGTAAATGAACTGTACAATCCTCAATATGTACTTTACTTCACTTGACCCATGGCACCATTAAGCTTACTGTGAGGTCCTTACTACAGGTTGATTGTTTGGGTGTGTACAAGTACGCATAATGTAATTTCAAAGCTCTATCAGTTAACCTTCTTTAACAATAAAAAGCATCAATAAAGCACTTACTTAGAAAGTCACATCGATAAATGTTTTACGACTGTTGATTGAGTGCATTAGAAAACATAGTGGGGGTGAAGGTGTATGAGTAGATGAAGCCATTGTATTATCAACACTAGAGATGGTGTTACCTGACATGACTCCATTATAATGGAGTTCACATGGAAGCAGGAGCTTCAATGTGAAATGGTTAAAACATGATGCACATGGTGGATTTTAGGGCCACTCCAACCACCAATTAGTGCGGTTAAAAGGTCCTTCGTTGATGAACTAACACATACGCGTTATGTGGTTTTTTGATTAACTATACAGGAAAAACAAAAAAGGATAAAAAGAACATCCTTGGCAGCGATAATCGTAATATCGCTTGTCCTACAAATGCCAACACTGAAGCAGCAGTATTAGGCAGAGCAGGAAACACAGACTGGCTGCTACTATTTTTCTCGGATCTGTTGAGGCTCTGCCCCAAAACCACTTCAGGGCCTAGCTTTCTGCCAGCCCCTGCAGATTTGCTTCGTTTCTATCTTTTTATGCTGCAAAGCGCTTCGAAAACTGTTTTAGGTCGGAGGAAAAGCGCTCTACAACACCATCTATTATTGATACGGTCTTGATATCGAGGCCCAGCTGTGGCGTGGTTGGAATTCCGTCGGGGTTTGGTTGTGCCCTGACAAGTTGATCAAACTAGGATCTGTTGTATGGAGTCAGTTGAGAGAACAGCACTTCAATTTAAAATGTATTTCAGAGAGACTTTGGCAGTATGAGAGAAGTAAATATTCATGTGTGCATTTACACACCCACTGTACGTTTAACTCAACAATGTATTCCTGGAAATGCATTTATGCAATTGTATCTCTGCAGCAGGGAAATAAAGATGTACATGGGTTTCTGATATTATGTGTGTGTGGTGTGTTGTGTGATGTATTTCAGGTATCTTTGCTCAGTTCAGTTCAGCATGAAGCGTGTACTTCCATTACAGATGCACTGCGGGCGCTCTGGCCAAGACTTCCAAGACCCAAAAAAAAAAATTACGAACAAGCTTTCAGCTGCGGCATCATGGACGACGCTGCCGGAGTGCTTTGTGAGTCTGAAACATTGCACACACACACACACACACACACACACACACCACACCACACACACACACCACAACACACACACCACATCACACACACACACACACACCACACACACCCGCCCCCCCCCCCCCCCCCCCCCCCCCCCCCCCCCCCCCCCCCCACACACACACCACCACATCACACACACACACACACACCACACAACACACACACACACACACACACACACACACACACCACACACACAAGGTTACCTTAAAGGCTTATGTGGGTGAGCAAGACTACAATCTCATGTTTTCAGTGTGCTGAATGAGCTATGGATTATGTTTCAGCTCTTTGCTTCAAAACCAATTTAGATGGAGGGAATAATAAGGTGAAGAAAACAAGATGGGAATGATTCTTCATAGTGTATTTAAGGGACTGCAACAAACCATTATCATATTATTTAAAGGTGAAATCATGATCAAGTATAGTCGCTTTCTTAAGCAATACAAATCTCAGCTTTCAGCTCGCAATAAAAATCACAGACCTCCATGCTGCTTCCCTCCAACCTTTTCTTCCTGCTTAAGGAACTCCACTTGTGTGTGTGTGTGTGTGTGTGTGTGTGTGTGTGTGTGCTGTGATGTGTGAGTGTGTGTGTGTGTGTGTGTGTGTGTGTGTGTGTGTGTGTGTGTGTGTGTGGTGTGAGAGAGTGTGTGTGTGTGTGTGTGTGTGTGTGTGTGTGTGTGTGTGTGTGTGTGTGTGTGTGTGTGTGTGTGTGTGTGTGTGTGTGTGTGTGTGTGTATGTGTGTGCACGGTTGGCGCTCTCTGATCGATTGGTAGTAAATGTGTTCAGTCAGGGAATCCGTAGGCTTCTTATGAAATATAGATGCTGCTCCCACGGTCAGATTAACAGGAGCACCAACAGAGAGGAACGATCAAACCCACACACACACACACACACACACACACACAACCACGCACACACACTCGGTACATATGTATACAACATAATCAAGCAAATATGCCAACTAACCAAACAACACCCACATGTTAATTGATGTTTCTTTTTCTTTGTGTGTGTCTTAGGAGAATCTCCTGATGCGTATCCACTTCCACATCAGTGCAGAGAGCAGAGAGGACATCTGCACAGCCAAACACTGTATACCACACCAGAAGTTTGCCATGACTCTGTTCGAACAGGTGGGAAATAGTTCAGTCACTTTAACAAAGAGATGGGGCATAAATAGACACAATATCGTGATATGAGACTAGATACTGTCTTAGATTTTGGATTTTGATATAGTGTGAAAGTGTTGTCTCTTGCTTTTAAAAGCTTCATTACAGTAAAATGATGTAATTTATCTGAGCTTACCGTACTGTAATAGCTGTCCATCTATCTACATTACTGATGTACATAAGTAAATATTTTGTGAAAGCACTAAAAGTCCGCCTTAAATGTATGACAACATCAATGTCTGGTATTTTGTCCAAGATATTGTATAATCGTAACATTCTATCCTATCATTTGATTTTCCCCTTCCTGCCCAGCACTACTTATATGAGTTGGTACATGTTTCACTTTTGGGACTTTCATCAAATATTCAGAAACATTTCTGAAGAACAGGATGTCCCGCTCTGAATCTGACGGTGTGTTTGTGTTTGCAGTGTGTGTGTAACAGCTGTGGAGCCACATCGGACCCCTTGCCCTTCATTCAGATGGTTCATTACATCTCCACTACATCCCTCTGGTAAGACCACACACACACACACACACACACACACACACACACACACACACACACACACACACACACACACACACACACACACACACACACACTGCAGTAAATCTGGCAGCTAGCTGAGGCTGGGTGGCAGTAAAGGAAGGTACAGCGTGTTCTCTTCTCCCCTGCACGGGTCCCTGCTGAACACTGAACTGTGAGCGCACACATGCACACACACATTATGCACAAAGACACACACATCAATTTTCATGCATTGGCAAAAGCAGGTAAGCTTTTGCATAATATGTCTTGATGGTAAATCCTCACCCAGGAGAAGCATTCTAAGAGCTGCAAAAACGTGCACACGCGAGTCAATGAAAGAAGGAACAGGGGAAGTAATCAATCATCTGTTTGATTCAGTAGACCCAGGGGGCGACATAAATCTATAAGTGTAACAGTGGATCGAAAAGGCTGCGAACGAGAGGGAAATAAGAGGATATATTACTCCATATCCCTTTTGGAAATTGAACACGGCAGAGGAAATAGAGGCATGAATGGGGGGTGAAAGTACAAATAAACACGCTGTGTGGAGGCAGTGGCAGGGCACAGCGGTGCCGCCGCTCTCTGTTTGTGCCTGTTAGCACTGCCAAGCTATTTTTACCCTTTAGTGGAGCCTGTTGTTTACAGTCATGATTGCCAAATATGCAAAAGTCAACATGAGTAAGATAATCAGAGGGCAACCGAAAGACAAACAAAATTCAGTTCCATGCCCAATTCAGATATGAGTAAACAAGAGGACAAGTGTGGTGTTTTGTTTTTAAACTGCGTTCTCAGCCTCGCATCTTCCTGTACATCTGAAGACGAGAGGTCAAGCTAGGGGTTAAAATGGAGTGAGAGAGAGAGAGAGAGAGAGAGAGAGCATACTGTAGGAGAGGTTGAGTTCATTTCGGGCTAATGGAAGGGGTAAGAGGAGGGGAGGAGGGGGGAGGAGGAGAGATTTGGATGGTTTTTAAAAATCGTTATTCTTAAAGGAATACTTCACCAGAAGAAAACAATGCTGATTCATAGCACACATAATCCCGTGCATGCATGGTACGGAGCTGCAGGCGCGCACAGGTCCATTTTGTATTCACGGATTATCATAATGTTGTTTGAGTTTGTCCTTGAGAGGACAATCGTACTTAAAAGGGATAAATGCAGCTCAGTGTTAAAGTATCATTAAGCCTGGCTGAAGGAGATTGTCTCAAAAACAGTTTTGAAAAAAGCTTTTTTTCAAGAAATTATGCAAGCTGTAGATGAACTTTAATACAATTTAATGTTGCTGTTCTGTTATTGCTCCTCGTGAGGCAATCTTCTTTTAGCAAGACCGCTTTAGGAAGGTCAAAGATCATAATCTGTCACACAATATTATGAAACTTGCTCAAAATCAATCTTTTTCACAGCCTTAATGATTGTATAATTTAGATTTCCTTTTATTCTTTTCCCTTCCCTTTATTTCCTTTTATTAAAGCAGATGAGAGAAAGCCTGCGGGACTGACTCAGAGTACATGTGTGGGAATAGTTGCCTAAGCAATATGCAAAGCCAAATGAACAACACACTGTAGGATTAATAGATTTTCAACAGATATTCAGCCAGGGACACCAAAGGAAATGAAACAATTGCCTGCAAATTACTGCACGGTATCGAAACGGAGAAAAAAAGAACGATCGAGTTTTAAAGAATGCTGTGTGTGTTTGTTCCGTTCTGCAGCAACCAGGCGGTGAGGATGCTGGAGTGCAGAGAGAAAGCTACACCGGACATGTTCGGAGAGCTGCTCCGCAACGCCAGCAACATGGGAGACCTGCGCAACTGTCCTGTGAGAGCACACACACACACACACACACACACACACACACACACACACACACACACACACACACACACACACACACACACACACACACACACACACACACACACACACACACACACACACACACACACTTAAAAACAACAGTGTACAAAATATAAACTGCTTTAAATATATCAGAAAATGTCTTCTTTCTAATTTAGAAAGAAGGTCCCCCCTCCCCCCCAGAAAATAGAAGGGTGATGGAATCCCATTTTTAAATATAATTTGCAGTGTAACCGTTGGTAGTTTTGTTGTTTTTCTTAGTTGTTCTGTGTTGATCAGCAGCTCATTTTCTTTTCCTTTTTCTTTCCACTTTCTATTACTGTAGCTTTTTCTGAGTTCTCTTCATCGCCCTCCTTCACAGTTTATGATCAGCATTGTCTTGCACAATGATATCAAAAGAAAATGTAATTGTGCTGGAAACAATCGCGCTAAAAATACTCGTCCTGAAGAATGTGAGCATTTTTGAGTCAAAATCGGCTAAACAAAAACGACGAGCTTTAGATACATTGGCTGCTGTTCTGGAGAGAGAGAGAGACAGAGGTGTAGGATGCCTTTGTTCTGCCTGGTTGTGTTGTGCTGCCACATGGGAAGGGGCTGCGGCTGAAAGCATCCAGCTCGGCCCCGCTCTCTGCCAAAGTGTCCCCACAAAGAGCCTCTTCAGCCGGGCCCCTTCACAGAGCAGCAGCTCCACCAACACTCCGTTAGATCGTTCACGACGAGCCACAGTCCTGAGGGAGTCTCACCTTTGTTTATCTTCCACCACTTGCAGCGCTGATCTTTTGTTAATACCACATTGGGCCTTGCTCAAACACAGTGAGGGTATTTGGATGGGAGCGAGGCTGCTGGGAGATACTGTAGAGTGGGAGGATGTTTGCTTTGTGCTAAAGAGTTGACCCAAGACTCTCGAGTGAAGTTCTAGAGTTTCATTTTACAGTTATTTAAAGTAAGCTCATATGTGTTTATTCTATTCGATATATAGATGCTGTAGTGGAAGATTTTGTTTACCACTTTATAAAGTAGATACATTTAAAATGGTAAATATTTTTATCAAAAAGCATGCCATCATTTGTTTCCAATCCTTTTCTAACTCTAATTACTTTTATTCCTAAATTAGAACATTGTTCACATGAAAGATTTCTGCTTTTTTGTATTTTTCAGTTTTCTTTGAACTGCTTTAAAAAAGGCAGGGTGTTTATTTTTTCAGTGGTTTCACATAAAATCAGAAACCAATAAGGGTTTAGCATTTCATAGGTAGGATATATAAATAGGTTTACAATCCAAACACATTTGGAATTGTTTTTGAAATGTTCCTTCAAAGTTAAAGTATGGAAGTAAAAGTTAAGAAAAAGTGTGGGAGAGAAACTCCCTCCGCAGGGAACTTTGGGATTTTAGCCTTTGCAGACCATTTCAACAAACTACAGGAAAGGGAAAACCCCATAAAGCGTAATTGGGCCCCTTTGATTTGTGCTTTAAACGAATAGATTTAGATAATATGGCTATACTGTTGCCATATAGCCATGTTGTTGATCTTCCAGAGCCAAACAATAAGTGCATACAGTATGTTTTCATACCGCCTCAGTGTAGATGTGTGGTGGATCAATTTTCACCAATCTGCCTCCTCAGCATCTTCATTGATAAAGCGAGATTGTCTCTTTATGTCAGGGCTGTATGGAGTCGTGAGGAATCATAAGCAGAAACATTTCCCTAAACTTGTTATATTCTGCTGTGAAGAATGCCACGATCAGCATTCTGCAAACCTACAGCATCCTTTGACCAGCAGCACTGTTATATAACTCACTCTCTCCTGGAAAGGCCTGCATGGCCACGGCAAAAAAAGGAAAGTAATCTTTGCATATAACCCTCAGAGCTGAGACCACACTGATCAGCGTTGTTGAAGCAGAGCAGATCTGTTTGTACTATCATGTGATGATGAGTGATATTGTCAGCGGCTTTTCCCAGCAGTGAGAGCTCACTGAGGCTGCGTGTCCTCAGCTAGCGGATAGCCTGTGTCTCGGTGCTCTGCTGTTTTGGCTGAATTTAGAAGCAGACCCTGGCAAAATACCTTCCTGCCATCTCGGTGCCAGCGCAACACAGCATGCCGCCCACAAAGGCAGAGCTCTGTGTGTGTGTGTGTGAGACTGTTGTGTTTGGCAAAGTGTGTGGTTGCCAGGGTGTTCTCCGGCTGTTTCCGAGTACACTCTGCCAGCACTGTGTGTGTGTGTGTGTGTGTGTGTGTGTGTGTGTGTGTGTGTGTGTGTGTGTGTGTGTGTGTGTGTGTGCGCACCAGCTCTGCGGTGGGTCATGACTCAAAGGAAGGATTCAGAACACACGGTGCTGAACTCAACAGAAGGCTCAAGGGACAAATACAACTCAGCACAGCGACGCTTTCCTCTCTTACATTCCTTTATCTCTCAACCTCCTTCTCAGTTTATTCGTGTGTGTGTATCTGCATGCATCTCTGCCAAACAAAGGGATGGTTTTAGCGACCACTGTCACTCTAACACAGGATGAATAAACCAGTTTGATCACACGCCCCTCTTCTCTCTCCCTCTCTCCCTCTCCCCCTCCCAGAGTAACTGTGGGGAGGTGCTGCGTATCCGCCGGGTGCTGATGAACTCTCCAGAGATCGTGTCCATCGGCCTGGTGTGGGACTCGGACCACTCTGACCTGGCGGAGGACGTCATACACAGCCTGGGAACCTGCCTGCGTCTGGGAGATGTGAGGGGACCACACATACACACACACACACACACACACACACACACACACACACACACACACACACACACACACACACACACACACACACACACACACACGCACACACACACATAATACGGTCAATAAAATGCATTAGCATACAGTATGTTACACATGTCTCTGAGAGCAGCCTAGCACGTACACCCGAACACTGACATACATATAAATAAATACCACTCCAAAATAAAATATTCTACCACATTTTTTATTTATCCTCTGCTCTCCTAATAGATATTTTGTTGACATACAATAACATAACCGTCCTTGTTTTTTGGTAACATTTGTCAAGTGAAAATATTTCAGATATGTTATCCTTTTTTAATTAGAAAAATCCATCAAAAAAACTATATAAAAACTCACCAATGGTTATCAATTTATTAAAAGAATATATATATATTTATAATTCTTCAAAATCTGTGTTATGGGATGACCAAGCAGAAATGATTAGAGTCCAGGTGCTTCTGTGTATCAGATTTTACTCATACTTATATATTTAGGTTGAGTTTGGTCCACAAGACTTCTGAGAATATTTTACTGCAATTAAAAAAGAAAAAAAACAATGTTCTCTAAGGATCAGATTGTACCCTCTTTTTTTAATATTTGATCATTTTGGTTCATGAGATTTTCAACAGCAAGTCAAATGTGGACCTTCAGACCACAACTTTTTTATTTTTTTATTTAACCAGATAAAAGCATTGAGATACAATCTCATTTTCAATGCTGACCTGGCCAAGAAGGCAGCAACGTTACACATAACACATAACACAAATATATAAAATACAGAGAACATAACTAAGAAAACAAAAGACGAAAAAGCAGTCACTACTTTGTGCACATTAGGACATTAAGAAAGGTGCACTACTTATTACTGCAAGAGCAGCTGGTTGTAAGGACTTCAGACAACTTCAATTTAAAACATGCTATTGAGACAAGTGCCGTCAGATTGAGGCGTGATTGAAAGTCATTCCAAGACCAAGGACCATAATAAAAAAGACTCCTTTTCCCAGCCTCAGTCCGCACAGCACTTAAAAGTAGTTTTTTGCTGCAAACGCTATAGTTACGTTTCCGTCTTAATTCCCATGGACATCACATTCAAATAACATGGGCCAGTCTGCAAATTGACTACCCTTAAAAATATTTTAGCTTCTTAAACCAGATTACAATCCTTTTTTCCCCTAGGCTTTAGGCTTACTTATTACATATTTTCTGCGTGGGAAGTCGAGTACCGCAGGCTACGTGATATGTTAAGTTTAAGTGCTTGAATCGTGACGAGTGGCAATGAAATCTGATGTGGCTTTGCTCCCATTTCATGAATGGATAATTCCTTTTTTCTTCCTGCCAGTCATGAAAGGGAAGACAAAAAGAAATTGGTCTTCTATATTAAAAATGTGCAACATAGGCAGGGTTTTCTATAAAAAAATAAATGACAGGACCTTAAGACGGCTCCTTTAATCACTTGAACACAGAATTTTGTCTTTTTCATGGTATACATTTTTTATTTCAGCACTTCGGCTAAACAGAAGTGCCAATATTTGTTTATACAGTAAATTGTTGAATATTCAAATAAATGCTGATCCACGCTTAACAACAGTCCTCCGTTGGCACACAGCTGAACTCTCCCCCTATGGAGAGAGCTTAACACTTGACATACTTTTACAGGCATGTACGTCATATAGTGACATAGGAAGTGGATATCAATCTGTTGGCTTGATGACGCAGGCAGGCTAGAACAAATATTTAATTTCATAGTTTTTGGGTTAGTTGGAACTCCAGAAACCCTGATGTATTTTCACACGCAGGAAAAAGTATGATTAATATTATATTTCCTCTCTAAATAAACAAAACCAGAAAATTAACCCCCACATCAGAGGTGCAAATACCCAGAGGCATGTTGAAACACACACTCGTGGTCCAGCATCGAGATATAAACACTTTCAAGGACACACATATGCTACTAGAAAAAAACAGTTGTGTAAATGTGCTCAACACTCAAATACACACTTAATGGCAATCATAAATACAGAATACAACCATGTGCATGCGTCAGAGGCCAGGAAACTCGACCAATCCCGTCGCAGCTCACACTGAAATGAGAAATTATAACACACGCCACACAATGGAACACCTGACTTCCATTATTCTGTTAGAGCTTCTGCTTACACACACACACACACACACACACACACACACACACACACACACACACACACACACACACACACACGAGACCCCTGATACTCTGTGTCATGACTGAGTAATGTTGATGCATTTTAATGCCCCTGTAACATCTCCAGACGCATTCTGAAGCGATACTCATGAATAATGGATCAGTGAATATGACTATGTGTTACAATGAGTCAAGTTCTTCCCTCTATCTTCTATCTTCCCTCTCCGCCCGCCGCCGCTTCCCCTCGTTATCATCCCGCGGTTGCGAGATGAAGCTAGTTGTCAAATACAAATCGGAGGCACAATCTATCGCATTCTCTGCTTTTGTCTGCGCGTTCAAATCAGCGGAAGTGAACCCATCTGCCTCCTGAATCCCTCATCCTCTTCCACTGCTTTCACTTTCTCTCTTTGTCTGTCCTCAGATTTCTCTCTTCTCAGCTTCCCCGGTACACTTTCATGTTCTATCACTCCTCTATTAGATTGTTGTAGTCCTGAAACGATTCATCTTTTACAATAAATAGGTAACATTAGGTCATTTATCAAGCGGAAATGCTGAGCACGTGCTGCATCCAACTTCTAAAATATGAGGATTTTTGTTTGGTTGTATATTGAATGTCCATGAGTTTTTAGATTGTAAGTAGTGTATGGCTGCAAGATATGAGGAAGAAAGGCAATGTGGTTGAACATTGTTGGATATTGTCCTAATGACTTTACCTGGGATAACAAAACAGATACGTTTACTCAGGTCTTCTGCTTGCAGTATGCTAAACAAGTGCTTGTTGAAAAAATACTATTTCTGTCACTCTAAAGTGCAGTTTCCTAATGATACTAATCAACTAATACAACAACAAAAATCAGAGAATACCTTTTTGAAAATGGAATGGAAGTTACTTTTATCTATGGAAATTGTGTGTAAACTTATGAGGAAGAATTGATTTAATAAGGTGATCCATCATTAGAGTAGTTGTTGGTTGCATTCCTAGATCAGTGAGTAAGGATATGCTTTTGCAGCAGCATGTGAATAAAGGGCAAAACAGAACACAATAAAATAGAAGGATACAGAAGGTCATGGTCTTAAACCCCTAACTTTTATCCCATTGTACTGCCTACGTAAGATGTGCAAAGCAGTAGTATTAATGTCCATCATTTCTGCATTTAACTGCAGTATACATGTGTATCACTGTGCAGTATGTACAGTATACAATGAGAGGAAAGTGAAGTATAACTGTATACAACAGATGAACCAGGTGAGCAAAAATGTGCTTTTATTAACATTATCTCCCCCCCCCTGCTGCACACCTCTCTTCCCTGCATCCCTCCCTCCCTCCCTGTCTCCTCCCCTCTCTCCCTCTCTCTCTCTCTGTAGTTGTTCTACCGTGTGACAGAGGAGAGGGCTCGCCAGGCGGAGCTCTACTTGGTGGGCATGGTGTGCTACTACGGCAAGCACTACTCCACCTTTTTCTTCCAGACCAAGATACGCAAGTGGATGTACTTCGACGACGCCCAAGTCAAAGAGGTGAGACACAGTTTGGAGGCTGCATGCTGCAACACAGGGAAGGGGGTGCTGCTACAGTATCTGCTGCATCTCCAGTTGTGCCTGCGAGTGCAGCTGCGATGACAAGAACTACGCTGTGTGTTAGTTCCACTGCTGCATGGTCAGCGGGGCGGCGCGCACATTGATTATGTGTTTAAATGTTTAATCCCGCCCTTTGTTTTATTCTTGCCGCAGGTTTGTGTGCTAGAACTGGTCTTATGGTGCAGTACTTCATGATTTATCTTCTATAGGGCTGGGAAATGATATACTGTATTGAGGAAAGCCGGGTTTGTTTGTGTCAAAGTGTGATATAAAGTGTCCTTGACCCTTTTATCAGTCTCAGTGTACACTTTGGCATATTAGGTTATTGAGCTAATGGAAAGCTGTGATAATATGATATCAATAAGGACACAGAGCAGCACAGTGTGTGTTTGACCTTCTGGTTTTGGTGGAATATGCGTAATGTTATATCCTAATACAGATAGATTTTCTTTATGTATGCTTGTGTGTGGGTTCATATGTATGTTTATGCGTGTGTGTGTGTATGTGTGTGTGTGTGTGTGTGTGCGTGTGTGTGTGTGTGTGTGATGCCCTGCTGCACCTCCAGATCGGCCCTAAGTGGAAGGACGTGGTGTCTCGCTGTATCAAAGGCCACTATCAGCCCCTGCTGCTGCTCTACGCTGACCCCCGTGGGACGCCGGTGATACTGCAGGAGAGCTCCAACCCCTGTACCAGCTCCAATCCACAGCTGGAGCTCCAGCACTGCAGCAGCAAGGCCGGTTACGACAGCGAAGACTCTGGTACAGCAAAGACGACACACTCTGCTACAGATCAGATTACTCAGTGTTTATCATCCACGCGGGGGGGCATGTGAGGTTACAGATTTAAAGCCCTGACCTTCAACCCTTTAATGCAACTTCTGCTTTTCTACTGCAGAGCTGGAACTTATTTCCCCTGCCCTTTCACTGTAAACATATGGAGATACAGGATTAACGAAAAGGTAATCCCTCTTTTTTTTCTTAAAATCTTTTTTTCTATCTCAGGTCGGGAGCCGTCTATATCCAGCGACACTCGTACTGACTCTTCCACTGACAGCTCGAGTCACCGCGCCACCCGCAGCCGATCCCTCCACCAGTCCACGGGAAGCCACCTCTCCAGCGAGTCCCAGACCACGGTGGTGTGTAATTACGACATCGGCACACCGCAGCACGGTGCCGACGCTGGAGGTAAAACTGCATTTCAAATCCAGTTGTAAAGTTACATATACAAGTTCAACTAGAAAACATTGTTAGCATTGTTGGCAGCGCCGAACAACTGCAAACACACAAGGGACTGCAGTGTTTTCAGGGAGAAAGTACTCAACTGCGGTACTTGTTTGAGGTACAAGTAAGAGCAATTAGTGGTAATGAAGTGCTGTGTGCTTCTCCACTGCAGTCTCTTTAGGTTATGCACCTCCATACTGGTTATTCTCATATTTACTAGCACTGTTGCCTACATAATTGCCCCCCTGTGGGATGAATACAAAAGTTATTGGATTGACTTTTTCTGCCTTTCTTCTCCCACGTTCAGAGTCAGCAGTGGAGGGTCCTCCCCGCCCTTCCTCTCCTCCTCTGCAGGAGTACAAGGAGACGGCCGTCTTCCTCCTCTCCTCCCGCCGGCCACTCACCTCCTCCTCATCCTCGTCTCGTCCCCTGTCCTCCTCCTCTTCGTCAGGAGTCGGGGGCTGTGAGGGCGGGGTTGGGGGCCCCCACTGGGAGGATGAAAGCACCAGCAGTGAGAGCAAGTCCAGGTACTGCACTGCTGACGCACACAAACACATCTCACTTACAGTAAGACCATCTTGAATTCACATTAAAACTGTGTAAAGTTGTATTTTTAAATGTTCTCATAATATCATCGTCTCACTATTAAGGTATGCTAAATTCAGTACACTATGCAGTTAATATGAGATGATAAAAGTATTCAAATCCTCCTTATTATTGGGGGACTTCAGTATTTTCCAACCTGGCACATATTTCCCCATGATTCTATGTCTAAGTAACGAATGGGGATAACAATGTTTGCAGTTGGTCCAGTATTGAGCGAGTACGCTGCAGAGGGCATTCGCAAAACAGAGAAGTTCAGAAATCTTGTCTTGTATTGTCAGAATCAGCTTAAGCTTCAGCCATGACACTGAACATCTTTAAGAAAACACTGAACTATGCTTTTTGTACTCCAACACACCAAGCTCTGACAACACAAAATCTCTGTCACTGTTGCTATTTCGTCTTCTGGTATCAACGTCATGTGACACAATAACAAACTCACCGTATCAAATAATAAGTGGACAAACGTTTTTTTATTTCCCTGTAGAATCCTTTCTATAATCAGTCACTTATTATAATAATCAGTGGTAAAACAATGTAATGTATGTTAAAGTCCTGCATTTAAGACCATACTTAAGTTAAAGTACTTTAAACACAAAAAGCGCTTTGAAGTATAAAAAGGATTTGTTACTTCGGTATTGTTTTTGCATTAAATGTTTAAGCTCTGCGTGGGTGGACTGACTGAACTCTCTATACCCTCTATAATTTGTTTTCTACCTTCTTATTTCACTGAGAGATACATTTGCACTTTTTGAGTAGTTTTCAAAAGTCGAGGAACTTGTATTTTGG
This sequence comes from Notothenia coriiceps, assembly GCF_000735185.1. NCBI lineage: Eukaryota > Metazoa > Chordata > Actinopteri > Perciformes > Nototheniidae > Notothenia > Notothenia coriiceps. The sequence goes on along the minus strand of NW_011369945.1, from coordinate 13,195,771 downwards.
TGGGATATCATAGTATTCTTTCCACTCCTAGAGTCATGTAATATACAATCTAGATATGGTACGGTTTAGCATTGTATTGTGGTTTGAGATAAAGCACACTCACAAGTGATACAAAATCTTGGTAGTGATTTTAAAATACAGGAAGTATCATGTATGACAAAAAACAGACTCTGCTTTCTTCTGCTTTTTTAAATTGAATCTTTATTAATGCAGGGATACCTTGTAATTCTTGATATCCTTATCTGTGATTCAACACAAATGGTTGTTTCTTAGGAACACATAAGGTAATGTTTGTATTATTATCTAGAATATATCCTAAATCTCGATTATTTTGGCAAGAAGAATCATGACTTAACTTTCCCATGTAACATCTTCTCCCCTTGCCTGTAGTTCTTCTGGAGGCCGCTACAGGCCGACCTGGAGGCCCAGGAGAGAGGCCCTGAACATCGATAGCATCTTCACCCGACCGAGAGGCCCCTCTCTGGGCTACAACACCCTGCCTGGTCCCTCTCGGCCTCCGGAGCCGCACAGCGTCTTTCCCTTGGCAGGCCCTGCTCCCCCCACACCGCCAGGACTGCAGGAGGCTGAAGGGAGGGAGGTTGGGGAGTATGAGGCAGGGTTTGGGCTGGTCGGACAGCCCAGGTCTCTGGGCGGCGGGCGGACAATGGGTCCTCCTCCCCCTCCGCCTCTGAGAGGGGTGGAACACCAACCGCGTCTGATCCAGAGGATGGAGAGTGGCTACGAGAGCAGTGAAAGAAACAGCAGCAGCCCCGATAGGTACACAAATATCAATTACTGTCTCTTCCTTTCTGTCTCCTTCGCTCATTTTCTTTCCCTCTCCTGGTTTCTCTGTCCCGTTCAATCTCATTTTATCAGCGAGAAATACGAATGGGACATTAACAACAAAAAATTGTCCTACAATAGTGGCCAGAACAACAAATCAATCATTGGACAAATTCGTCAAGAGACGTATGATCCTCCCTCAACATTTCTTCCTTCTTCTTCCTTGTCTCTTATTTTTCTTGTTTTCTTTTCCTTTCATCATGTCAGGGAGGTGGGGCAACAGAAACGGGTACTGATGTCAGGACCTTCTTGGCGTTCGGTGCCAAAGTCAAAGAGCAGCGGTGCCATCCTGCAGGAGCTGCCCTCACCCAGCTGGGGCGGCGGCACCAACACAGGTGTGTGCTCCTGCATGTGTTTGCATTTATCTACTGTAAGTGCAGCATTTGACATGTTTTCCTTTTTGTTCAGGCGGCCGAGGGCGCAGTGAGCTGGACGAGCTGCAGGAGGAGGTGGCGAGGAGAGCCCGCCAACAGGAGCAGCTGAAGCGAAGGGAGGCGGAGCGAGAGAAGGCCATGGGATTCAACCCCAAACCCAGCAAATTCATGGACCTGGACCAGCTCCAACACCAGGGTATGGCAAAGGAAGGGGGGGTGAAGAGAGAGACAAAAGGAGAGGGAGTGAGGGTGCAGGAGAGGTTAGAAGGTTTTAAGGAGACTGAAAGAGGTCAGTTCACACAACTTACCTGAAACATATTCGCTCAAACTTACAACAGTTTAAAGATACTATTTATTTGCTGGAGACTGTCTGCATGACGAGAAACCAGAATTAGTAAGAGAGATTATATTGATTTTCTGTACATTTGTGTGAACTGGCCCTTTATGAATAAGACAACTGCATTTAAAGCTGCACAGGGCAACTTTGTAGTGTTGTATACCCCCGATAGTAAAAAAGATCACTAACTTATTACACAATTTCAATCTAAATGTTTTACTTTGGACAAAAACAAAACCAAAGGGTACGTTTATGACCTTTTTAATGAGAGGGATGTGAGGCGGTGTGCCGATCCTTGGTGTGACAACATGGTGTGTTTTATGTTACAATTCTGCCCGCTGCAGCTCTAAGGTCACATTATCACCTGTTGTCCCGTTTAGCAGTCGCAGTGACTTGTGTGCTCTGTCTCCTCTTTGTCCTCATTCCCATCTGTTCGTCTGTCTCTCCATCTGTCTCACTCCGTCGTTATTTTTCATTTGTCTATTACTTCAGTTAGGATACTCTTAGTACTGTATATATTTGTTTTTTGCGTGTCATCCATGAGGGATTTTGTTGCCCGTGTGTGTGTGTTTGTTGCGTGTGCGTATGTGTTTGTGTCTGACAGTTCCAGCTGAGCTCTAGCTGCACTCCTATGTTCACTGACCATCACTGAGTGGGAACGTTTTTCAGGCTGATTCCCATTCAAAATCTCAATCACAGTCCAAACTCAAATCTCTAGGGAAAGGAGCTTCTGTTTCTCATTTCACAGGAAGATTGTGGGTTGTGTTTTTCTTGTTGGATGTGTGTGTTTGAGTATATTTGTGTCACAGTGCATCTTCGTGTGTGTGTGTGTGTGTTGTTGTGAGATTGTGCTTCAGAGCTGTAAACGTGAGACTCAGGTAACACTTAAAGGGCCACTCCACCAATTACACATGTCAAATTCGATGTATTTGTCGCAGGGAATAATGTGACTGTAATGTCTTCTGTGGTTTTAGAGCAGCTTCTGATGCTACCATTTCATTTACAGATGAGTCATTTAATTTCTGGCTTTGGGATTCAAGCTGGGGGCAAGGAGTTTTGGAAGTTTAAGCATATACCAGGAGGGGTCTTACAAAAACATTTAGAGGTGCTTTATAGGAAGTGTAGGATAAAGTGTTTTGGAAGCGTCACTCATCTTTTCCTGCACCAATTTGTCTCTGACCAAAAAATAACAGCTATCAGATACCTTGCTACGAAAATCTTTACAGACATGAATTGTTCCATGAGGATGAGTCATACTGACTATTGCCGTCTCATTAGGGATATATATATATCTTTATAAAGTACTACAAAAAAGTACAGCTAATTGTGTCAATTTAGGCTGATTAGCATATTAGCATGCTAACACCCTAAACATCAGCATTATATCATGTTGACTCCATAGACCGTATATAATATGGATGTATTCTCTGTGACGCCACACATTGGTTTCTGAGGAGTTGTTGGTAGAGAATAACTCCCGTCTAAGCCTTAATATAATTGATATGTTTTTTTTAGGCTATAAACATGTTTATTCATGCTGTAACGTTGGGCATGTAATATGGAGATCCTTGTGGATTAACTTCCTGTTGGAGCCAGTTCTGATTCGATGAACTGCAGAGTTTGGCATCCCGCAGTACCTCCTTTTTTTGCCTCTGAGTTTGCAGCTTAGCCAACATTAACAATTAGCTCGGGCCAACTGTGCTTAAAGACTGTAGACTCTCCGTCCTGTTTAATCCGTCTGTGGCTAGTCCATATTTAGGGGCGATGTGCTTAATTTCACTAGTCACAATCAGGACTTGAGACGTGTCTTGGGCCTGATTAGACTTGAATAATTTAAAGGAAAAAACATTTAAATACACCAACAGTTCAACAACATGCTCTGTCATTTTGATGTGGTCCTTATTTGTGTGTGTGCTCATGTATATTTGGTCCTTGCATCATATCAAATCATATTTGTCTATGCCTGTGTTACTATTTGAAGAACATATTGGTCTGAATGTGTGTGAGAGCAAGAGAGCCTTGTCTGAACGGCAGGTGTGCAGGTTGTACCCTCCAGCTCAGCACCTAGCTAAAACTATATCAGGGATTATTATGTTCTGTCCTGTCTGTCCTACTGTGTGTGCTTCAGTGTGTTCAGCCTCATGTACCTGACACACACACACACACACACACACACACACACACACACACACACACACACACACACACACACACACACACACACACACACACACACACACACACACAACCTCATACAGACACACACACACCCCTGTGAGTACACTCAACCTTGATGAAGTGAAAGGACGACTTGCTAGCGAACAGATGGCATCACTATCAGTGCGATTACGTAAATAATCTGGTTTCCCATATCCCTATTGATGGTTTTATCCGGACTCCAAACAATCTGCCTCAGTGTTTTAGAGGACGTTACAGCCAACGACAACAACAGAGCTGCCACCAACCTTCCTTTATTCTGTCTCTATCAATCAAAAGTCTTTAAAGTCAAGCCGGGATATGGGATGGCTGCTCTTTTGTTGTCCTCCTTGTTGTACACATATTTTTTTTACAAGTAACCCCTTTCAGGGTGCGTTCACAAGGCTAGGCGCCAAAGAAAGCTTTGTCTTAAAAGAGTGAACCTTTTTTCTCTGTCTGGTTTCTGCGGCTTCATGAACGTAGCCTCAACGTTGCTCCTCTCTTATCTAATCTTGACTTTGTTGACTTATTAACTACAGTCCACGTTTACATATCGATGCATTTACAATAGAGTTGCAAAGCGGGAGGAGATGCTGGGTGTGGAAGGATTTCCCCTCACTATAAAGTCTTCTTAGAATTTAAAAACTCAGAGAACTAACTCAGGAACTTTGTTATACTGTAGATTATTAGTATTACATTTGTTTACATTAGCTATCAAAGGTTACTGGTCATATCAGTCCAAACCAAGTTTGAGATGTTAAACACCTAAGTGAATTACATTGAGCCTGGGTATGTTATATTCTTATTGATTACACTTTAATTTATCATACACTATACAGTATGTTATATTTCATTTTATAAAAGTGCCCTAATCTAGTTTTAAAGATAAGACAAGTTTTGGATTTTGAGTTTTAAGTGTTTCAGCTTGAATTCTTTATAGTCTTTTCCCATCAGTTTGATGGTGAGATTCTTAGTTACCCATGAGTCCCAGCAGCTATAGCTATAAAAAAAGAACATGCAAATCTGAGCCGATCCTACTGCGCGTTTGTTGTCAATGCGAAATATAATGAAAAGTGGCTTTACCTTTGTATAAATTAACCTATATAAACAAGTTCTCCAACTACAACAGAAACGAATCCTCCTACTTTGCAACTCTATACATGTATAAATACAAACCTTGACTTAGAGGAGCGTAATGCATGCCGGCCCCCTCATAACCACTCCTTCTACTCTGCTTCTATTTTCTCCTTTTGTCTCACCTGTTCTGTCATTCTCATATTTTGTCTCTGTCTTTATCTTTTACTCTTTCCTTCTGGTATTCTTCTTTGATGTTTCTTCTTCTACTTTTGCATTCGCCCACTCTTTTTCCTTTCTCTGCCACTCCGTCCTTATATCTTTCTTCTTCTTATCTCCCGCTCTGTTGTTAACATCCTCAGCTGTGCTCAGACCCCTGCATGAGGCTAACGCTCATAGCGGATTGGCTGTAGCTGCGTGCATGAGGAGCACTGGGGGCCCAATCAAACGCAGGCAGGAACAGGAAATGGAACGGGAGACAGGAAGCGCCCGCCCACAGGGGCCTCGCAGGTACCATCACTGTCCACCCTTATGTGTCCGCAGCGGTGCCTGTCTCAAAACCACATCAGACCCCCTCCCTCCCTCCCCACCCTCCCTCCCTCCCTCACTTCGTGTGTGTCCTCAGCTCAAGCTGTTCTCAAACCCACCTCAGGATTCCTCAGTGGGGGTCCTCTGGGTGCTGGCTGTCCAAAAACACCCTCATATGTGTGTCCTCAGCTCTGGCTGCCCTAAATTCCCAGATGCACTGCACTCTCACATCCTGCTGTATGTGTGTATGTGTGTATGTGTGTCACACACACTCGACTTTATACAGTATTCTTTTGTGTCTGTGTGTTTGATGCAGTGCAGTGAAAACCTGCTTTGCTGGGCTCTGTTGCTGCCATCGAGAATGAAAAGAGAGACAGAGTTGCTCTCGGCTTTTCCGTGCTTCAATGCTTCCCTGCATCGTTGTTGTTGTGCTGTTCTTTGTAGCTGTGCGCTGCCAAGGCTTCCCTCGCTCTCTGTGTGCCGCTGATCTGTCCCTCTATGCACTCACTGTAAAGCTGCAGTCCGTCTCTGTGTGTCTGTTCTGTGTGCTGCGGAGCCATTGTAGTCACAGATCCTGTGCTGTTTTTGTGTTACCGTCACTCTGTTCTCCTCCTGATGTGTTAGTTTTGCTGTGTGACGAAGGGAAAGTGAGCTTCAGTTGTCATAGAGTTTCACATTTAATATTTAAAAAGAGTGAGGCTGCTCATCTCGCAGCTGAGATATATCATTAATAACATTTAATGATAATTATTAGAATTGCAGGCAAGTATAACGGGGTCCAAGCATGTGGATTTCTTTAAGTTTCACACCATTGTTAAGACAAGAAAAATATGTCAACTTTTGTTTTGGTGGTCAATTGTCACAATTGTACGGGAGACAATACAAGCTATTACTTATACTAAAGCAATTGTTTTTTATTGCTAACTGTTTTTAAATAGGAAAAACTTTAAAATAGACAACATTAGCTAAAGGAACACTGAAATGTTAATTCAAGTGTTTTCTTTCTAACTGAATGAAGACTGGTTATGAAAGGTCAACATTCACTAGTGCATGAAAGAAAAATGGTTTACAACATTACATGTCATTTATTAGACACTTACAGCGACTTACATAGATTCAGTACTGTGGACAATCCCCACAGGAGCAATTTGGTGTGAAGTGTCTCAGGGACACAAAGACATGCTGACTGCAGTGGGACTCGAACTTGCTATCCCCTGATTCAAAGTCCAGCACTCTAACTACTGAGCCACAGCCACCTCATATACATGAACTAATAATTATGTAAAGAAAACACACAAAATAACAAATATTTTACAATGACATAGTTTCATTTCAAGACTCTTTCTTATGTTAGAATCTTAGGTTAAACTTTTCTGAGTTAGCAAGTTACAGATATTGTGTCTCATAAAGGGTAATTCAAACTTAAAATCGTCTTTATTATTATTACATATAGTCCTCCTGCTGCGCTTTAAACAGCTTAATTACTGCGCATGGGTGTTACAATGTGTGGATTTTGACTTAGTCATGTTAACATCGGATTAAGTCTCTGTTTCAATTCAACTCAGCATGAAAATGAATAAATGTTCAATCCAAACTGTTAACAGCAGGATGGAGGCAAAGAGGAGGAGGTAAAGCTCAGCGCTCAGCCTCTTTTATTACCTTCCTCCTCTCCTCTATTGATCAACACACGCCTCTGATTTATAGCTCGCTGCTGCAAAGCCTGCTGGGTAATTACTAAGGCTGAAAAGAGACGGGGGAGTTAATGTGGGGGATGGGGGCCAGCGTTCACGTCGACACAGACAGGTTTGCGCACGCTGTCTTTAAAAATACAAATTTAACGACTATCTGTTCACACACACACACACACACACACACACACACACACACACACACACACACACACACACACACACACACACACACACACACACACCCACACACACCGAGTCTCTGCAGAGAGGCTCCTCTAATGTTCAACATACATCATATCCTCCACATATCAATGCATGTAAATCATTAAAGTAATATAGCGTCCCCCCGAGACTGAATTACTCTAGATTGTCGAAGCCACATTTATTTTCAGTGTTGATATACAGCACCGGAGCAGCAGAAGCTAAATTGCTGTTTTGATAATCACATTAAAGTCTTGAGTTGTTTGAGGTGGATGTGTTCAGATCCGAGAGTTCAGTGTGGTGAATGTGCAGCAACCTGTCATTAACAGCATGGCAGTGAGAACCCATACACAGACGAAGCGATGCTTGCACAGGGCTGCATCATTGTGTGTTCCTAGCTGTTTGTTCCTTTTGAAAGCAAGCTTGTGTGTGTGTGTTTTCTGCTTGTTTATCCCGGTGTGCAGTTGTGACCTTCCCTCTATGCAGTAACTCACCTGACGTCAGAGCAGCTCTGTTTTTTGGGGTTTTCTTTTTTCGTGCTGCATGCTGACTGACACCCTCCCTCTCTTGTCTCCTCCAGTGGACAGCCTGGCCCGGTCCAAGTACTGCTGACGCCCAATCAGGAGGAGGAAGAGGACCAGGCAACGCCCAACCAGGACGCTGCTCTGGGCCCGGGCCCGCCCCCTCCACCCTATCGCCACGCTCCCCCTCGACCCGCGCTCACCCTCAGCATCCCTCACCCTTGCGCCCCTTCCAGCCGAGGGGAGGAAGAGGAAGAGGAGGAGGAGTGTGGATGCATGGGGAGGAGAGGGTTGGAAGGCGAGGATGGGAGGGTGGGGACGGGGGTGAGGCTGTGCGAGTTGCTGCAGGCAGGGGGGGTGAGTGTCAGACCCCTGGGGAAGCACTTAGCTATCTCTCTGCCCTCGCTTCCTCTGCGTCTCTGGGATACACACACCATACACACTGCACACTCCACACACCATGAACACACACACTCACGTCCTCCTCCTCCGTCCTATACTCCTGCACCATCTTCCCCTCTGGAAGACTCCGAGCAAAGGAAACCTCCCTGGCAGCCCCCCGAGCTTCAGTCCCCCACCGGTGCGGCTCATTGGCCGGGGCAAGAAGCCGCGGCTGACAGCGCCACACGTCATTGGTCCTCCTGGAGTCTGGACCGTCCCGACGCCGTGGTGACTCCGTACGACACCCCCCCGGACCGCTGTGTCCCCATCAGGCCGCAGACCACCAGCCAGCAACACAGCTACAGTTGCCAGTCCTCTCCAGGGCACTACAGCTCCCAGCATGCCCCAGGGCAACAGAGTGATCACCGCTGTGACCGCGAAGAGGCTGAGCTGTCTGAGCTTGACTCCCTTTACCAAGCCAGTCTGCAGGCTGGAAGGACAGGTACACACACACACACACACACACACACACACACACACACACACACACACCCCTACAAGTTTGTACAGAACAGAAACTTAAAAGTAATCTTTTAGTCATTATTGAAATGATCAGAACATTTCTCAATGTTCATCAAAACAAGTAACTGTATAAGCCAATGAATAAGCATTAGCTTTCATTATGTTTTACATTGTTAATAGAGAATATCTGGCTTTCAGGTTGTTTGGGAAAAGAACATGCAATGTATAGTCTCTACCCTGAGCCTTTTGAATTTCTGAATTCATTATTATCAATGAATCAGTACAAAAGGGAAAAGATGAATTGATACTGAAGATATTTGTCAGTGGTTCGTAATTCTCAAAACAGAAATTCAAATTAACATTCAGTATGTATATAGTGAAGTTAGATTCCTTACTTGAGCCAATCCTATAAATGTACTAAGAGCATTGTATTAAAAACCATGTTTAAAATGGTTTAGAAATGTAAAAAAAGCAACAACCCTATACTAATGTAATGTTCATACTGCTGTCATTTTAAGTAGTTTTTTTGTATGTAGTATTTTAACACTGAAATGTCCTACATTTTTATATAATAAGAAAATGGTAGCACCAGAGTATTTCTGCAGACAGGTTGTTGGCTGGCTGATTTGGGTCAATTAAAAAGTATTGCCTAGCACCCCTAACCGAGGAGGCCTTTTGGAACTTTAAATTAAATTTTAGCCAACAATCCAAAGCTTAAAGAAAAGATAAATTACTGAAAAATGTTTATAAATCAATGCAAAACACATATTTAATTACCTGAAATGGGGCAACCATAAAAACAATATTTTGTGTTTGAACAGTTGACTCAGTAAGTGTGATATATTGCATTAATAAAGGGCCAGACCATAATTATATGAAATGGCTAAATAATGTAAAGCTTAATTTAAGAACGTGGAGAGAAATAGCGTTGAGTTTATTTAAAAGCTGCCACTAAATGAACAGACATCATGAGTGTTCCTGTTTTGACCTCCTTCCCTGCCTGTGTGTTTTTAGGGTGCAGTCCATCAGAGAGGCTAATATCAAGGGTGGGGGGGCAGGGGCGCTCCAAGACCCCCAACGCAGACATGGAGAGGAGTGTGTATGGGGCAGACAGCACCAGCACCCCCACCTACCTCAACAAGGTAACGTCTTTTTAACCGATCCCCTCTAACGTTTGCAGGTCTTCAATTGGATCCATTTCCCAGCGTCTGACTGACATGTTCTCCTTGCAGCCAATGACGTTGCGGGATCTGCGTTTGGGGGCGGGGCCTGATGATGGGGAGAACCTGAGACGAATTGGACGGAGCCTGAGCGGCACCGTAGTGACCTCGCGCCGCGGCCGCCTGACTGCAACCCGCAGCTTTGTGAGTGTGACTTCCTGTGCTCTGCTGCCTCCCTGTGGCCGTGCTGTTAAACTGCATCAGCCTGAATGTGGTGTCGCCGTAGAGCTTTTGCACATCCCTGTGCTCTATCCTCTCTCCGTTTGTCTCATTTCTCCCTTTTGTGCTGCTTTCCAACCTGTCCTCCTCTCTCTGCTTCTCTTACCTCTTTCAAAGGTGAAGCAGGCTGATGTCAGTGCCTCTGCTTTCTTACTTCCTCTCTTCTGAATCCCTGTTGCTCTTCCACCACTATCATCTCCTCCATCCTCCTCATCACCAACACCTTCTCATCACCACCTCCCTCCTCTGCTTCACAGGTAAACACTGTGCTGGGCTCATGTATGACATTATTACATACCACTCAGCTGCTTAAGAGGACTGCATATATCTCCTTGGTTACGCTACTTTGAGTTCCAGATCATTTTTTGGTGCACATTTTGTTTTCTGGCAAACTCATCTGGCACAAAGTAGGCTAAGCCACTATTAGCACATAGCTCAATCCTGTGGACGTGCACTAATTTGTAAATACTGTGGAAAGGCAGGTTATATTCCACAAACTCCAACGTGCATCCTTTCTATAAAAACAGTTTTATCCATCTCTAAATTCATCATTCTTCCTTTAGGACCCACTCTGATCACAAAATGATCTCCAACTTTTGAAGCCAAAATGACACAGACATAAACTGCAGCCTTGTCTGGTTTTTTGCTTGCGTCATTAAAGGTCTCTCTGTTTTGGAGATGTTTTTATATCCTGAGGAAACGGCTCAGGTTTTCACACTTCCAAAGGGCAAAAATCACACCTAAATGTGGGAGCACATTGATCTGAAATACTTTTATGAGATGCTGTTATTCTCTGATATTTGTTTTCAGTAATGTCTCTTACCCTGTATCATTGTTAGTTTTCTTCAGCTCTTACATTCTTTTTTTCAGAATGGATACATTATACATTAAGCTGAAAGTTGAACCTGAAATGTGTCAGTAATATTATAATTACAAAACAGAGGACTAAAAACTTTGGTTAGACACTGGCACATTTTTTAAATCAGTTTCAGATGTGAGGTGAATTACAATGTAACAAGTTGCCCAGATATTATTATTATTTTATCTAAAGGGAGATGAATAAGCAGGTTTCTAGTATTCTATGTATTCGATATTATCTATTTCAAGGTAATTCCTAGAAAATATGATACTATACATGTACATGCTTTGTGTGTTTTTTTTACACAGCATAAGCACACATTAATTTGGCATATGACTAGTAAAAGGAATATACATGACTATAAATACAAGACATCTTAACCACATGACAACCAAAATATATATGTTTGTAGCTTTTCATTTCTTACTCATAACACTTACATGTGTGGAAGACTCAACTCACTTTACATTGAATTCTTGTCAAATTTCAAAGATCCAAAAGTAAAATGACGACTTCAAATTTTCGATCAGTTGATATACAAGACAGGGAGAACAAAATAATTCAACTAAAATGGTGCAGCAACAACGACATATTGTGTTTGAACGGTTTGTGTTCAATACATAATTCATGTTGTGAAAGCGAGTTGGACAACATGTTCTACTTAGTGTTAGATTGAACTAGAACATGAGGAACATCAGGGATCAAGTACAGTCATGTAAAAGCTGCACCAAATATCACATTTAAACAGATTTAACAGTACAGATTATGCTATTTGTTCAGAACATCTGTATGTGTTCAGGATAGCAAATTGAACAATCCATGCTTCTGTAAATCTTAATTCCTAGAACATTTGTGGCCGCTCAAACTGATTGATGGATTTCTAGGTGAATAAATACTTGATTTTTTCTGCTCCAAATCTACTTCACAGTTCCTTAAACTTCTCTCACTGTTTTAATTCCAGGTGCACCTTCATACTAATCTGACCTGTTGTCTCCTCTTTTATTTTAGGAGCTAACAGGGAGTACAGGGAGTTTCTGGCTGTGTCTGACGGGGGTCAAGGTGTCTTCTGACCGGAGTCCCACTCTGCTTCACTAACGTCTCACAGTGTGGGGGGGCAGCAGCCATGACGGACCTAGAATTGGCTCCGGAGGATCTACTCCTATTATGTTCCTCCTTCTCCTCCCTTAAACAACATGCACGCACACATGCACATCTGCACTGACGTAGAGCCTCCCTCAGCGCCTGCAGCACCCTGCTTACCTCCCCCTACTCCCCCCCTCCCCTTTCTTGACCTACTATTCTGTCTATGCAGTCACTCTGACCCCCAAACTACAGCCTCAACCTTCCCACCTACTTCCCGGGACTCTTGTTTCTCCCCCCAGAGAGGTTTCTCTGTGCGAGCGTAAATTCACCCCCTTCATCCTAAAGGAACCTCAGCTCAGGGGGGAGACCCCTACTAAGTAGCCACGTCTCTTCCTCTTTCTTCACGGGCATTTCCTGTTGGACGCACACATAGCCGAACTGGGTCTGTTTTTAGATGGACTGCCATACTTTTTTCCTTTTTCTTTTCGTTAGTTTACAGTAAACCCGCCCAGAGACTGAACTCACTAATAACAAAAAGTCATGTACAGACTTATGAAACCTGTATATTAATTAATAAGACCTTATGGAATGTTGATAATGATAATTAACGAATATTGATAAATTTAAAGTGGTACTTCCTCATGTCTGCTTTTCAAATAGGAGTGGAGTGCACTTCACAAGTGTCTAGCTGGAGATTCCGCCGCCCCCTAAACCTGCTCGCTGACCTAAATGACAGCTCTCCCGTTTCTACCGGGAGATTAAACAAGAAAAGCGCTTCTTTTTTTTCTCTTCTTTCCTTTCTTTCTTGCTGTCTTTGATTCACGCTTGTTCCTTTTCTTCCAAAACCGGAAACAGTAGCACCAGAAATTGGACACAGGGGAGGAAAGTCGAGAAGGAATGAGAGTATGTACATTAGGAGACCCTTCTCTTGAGTATTTATCAGTGAAAACATTGATTGACTTAAGTGCGCTTTACAAGGTTACATGGCAGAAGTGCACTTTCCGAAAGCTATTTGACTGAAAAGCAGCTCGATGGCAGTTATTTTACTTAAAGGCCTCAGGTGAATTTCAGTGGCACTTACAGATTCACACTATTGTTTTCCCCTCCCACTGAAACTTGTTTGAGACCTCAGATGTTAATAGGAAATGCTCATCTTCAGCCTCAGACAGTGACATGTCTAATATGAATATGCTTTATATGATATATATGTATTAGAGGTATATTTTCGGCCAGTGAGCTATCTTCTTCAGAGATGTCAACCATTCCTCAGTTGTATGAACAGTTATAACTTCATTCACCCCCTTTACTGAGGAGCGTTCTGACATGTGTAGAGTACATTTATTATATGCTTTATTCTATTTAATAATATATACAAATAACAAAGTCCTTATACAACAACTGGCCAATGTAAAGTTCTTTTAGAATTTACTGATGTTGATTGATCGTTGTAACTAAACCAAAGGTTGGCACTTAACTCAGAGAGCGTATTTAACATTGCTGTTTTTATTTTCATTTAGATTTTGTTGTTGTTTTTGTTAGTTTTTTTGGGTTTCTGGATTTGGGAGAATGTAGCCAATTGTAGCGCATGAGTCCGCTATGCAAATCAACCTTCCCTCACGATCCTGTATCGGAGACAGCCAGGAGGCAGACACACCCACCCACGGGCGCCCTCATGGACTCTGGCAGAGACACGGAGGGGTGGAGGAGATTTCATGTTCAATGCTGCTGGTGAACTTTGTTGTTCTGCATCTAACTGCTATGTTTCAACCTATGGAATGCAAAAAGAGAGCAACAAGGAGGTAGTGGGGAGCAAAAAAAAAAAATGGAGAAAGAGCGAATGAATGTAAACTAAAGGATGAAAGTGTGTGTTTGTGAATAGTGTGAGGGTGAGAGACACGAGAGGTTCTGAGAGTGAAGAGTTTACCACTGCAGGTACATTGTATGTGGGTGTGTGTAGATTGTGTGTGTCAGTTCTGGGGTGGTGTTGCTCGGGGAAAGAGGGAACCTGTATTTTTGCAATAAAGTTATTACCAATGCACTCCCACAGGGGGCGTAACCACCGTAAAATGTCTGTGTTATCCTTTGGTTGAGGGAGTGGTGGAACATTTAGTTTTTAAACTTTAGTTACTTTCAAGAGTCAGGATGAAATGCCAAATATAATCAATAAATCATTTATCATGTTTTAATATACGTTTTCTCGGTTAAATTCGCAAGCAAACCATAAGTGTAAAGAAGAACTAAAGAAAGGTCGTCCAGATGCAAAATTAAAGTCACAATGTTAATTTATAAATAATATTAATCCAATAAAGTATCAGGAGAAGAGAAACGTTAACGACCAAATACAAACCAAGAAACACATTATTAAATTCTCTAAACCTACGAATGATATAGCATTTTAAGACTTTTCCTATTTCAGAAAATGTTTTTTGTCCCATTATATACACTGAACAAAAATATAAATGCAACACTTTTGTTTTTGCTCCCATTTTTAATGAGATGAACTCAAAGATCTAAAACATTTTCTATATCCAAAAAATAACCATTTCTCTCAAATATTGTTCACAAATCTGAAAAAATCTGTGATAGTGAGCACTACTCCTTTGCTGAGATAATCCATCCGTCCTCACAGGTGTGGCATATCAAAAATGCTGATTAGACAGCATGATTATTGCACAGGTGTGCCTTAGGCTGGCCACAATAAAAGGCCACTCTGAAACGTGCATTTTTGCTTTATTTGGGGGGTCTTTGGGGGGTCCGAAAACCAGTCAGTATCTGTTGTNCGACGGCACTTTGAGCGTCTCTGCAGGATTCCGTCCCCTAATACAGTTGGCTGCTCGGACAAACACATGTTGGGACGGAAGACATCCAGTGGTTTGGCTTTTCCGGAAGCATCCTACAAGTGCTCAACTGAAAGAGGACCTACAAACACACACAAAGAGTATAATACAATTCTTGAGATTGGGGATATTTACTTCCCATTCTTTCACTTTTTCTGACATTTTCAAACACCAAACATGTCGTTAATGTGCTTTACGTGAATAACTACAGACATCTGAAAGCCTGTACATTAGTATATCACACTTTATCAGAAGAAATGCAGGAAATGACTTTTTTAAATGCAGTATTGTTTCGATTTATGGCGCCAACACAAAATATTCGCGCTCTGTGCAAACCTCTTTGACTCCTAATATGTCAACAACATGAAACAAGAATATGAACCTGGCTTTATCCAATGTTCACACAAGAGTTCTACATCCTGACACATCCTTCATCTCCACTGTCTCAACTGAAAGAGGACCAGAAACACATTAAAAATATAATAAAATGTGGAGACTTTGGGATATTTATCTCCCATTCTTTTACTTTTCGGGCATTTTACAGACCAGACATGTCGTTGATGTCACTGTTTACCAAACTACCACTTTTTCTGAAAAATGCATAAAATGATGATATACATGTAATTACTGGGGTTCCATTTCTTCTGATTACCTAATTTGGGTGTGCACATTTGCCACGCGCAAACCTACCTCTTTTGGATTTGGAAAGGTTGGCATGTATGATGTAGTTGTACTAATAGACACTTTAAGGATGCAGTCGTTGATTTGTTGCAATTGTTTTAAGTACGATTTTTAAAAAAACAAAATAAGTATTCCAATTTGTATAGAAGTTTACATGAATGATGGATGCTACTTGTCTACCAAGCTAGCTAGTTAACATTATCATTAGCTAGTAATTCAGCTAGTCCTTTCTCACAGCTCCTCCCTCCTGTCCAGATTGCTCACTTACTAGCTCCAAAAAAACAAGATGGCCATGATTAAAATGCCACACTCAAAATGTTAGTCCATTGACAAATTACTTGAGTCTCAGTGACAATTTAAACTACTTTTTGAATGATGTATACATTCAACTTTTCATTCAAGCTCACTAGCTAGCACTAGCATTGGCCAGTAATGTAGCTAGTCACTCTTCCTCAGCTCCTTCCTCCTGTACTGTGCAGATAGGCCTACAGTATATCGGTCACTAGAACTACTTCAAAAAATGTCAAGCTTATTTTAAAGCTGCTTAATGTTTAAGATGTTTGATTGAGTTTAAATTCTGTTTCAGAGAATTTCTATCTTAACATGCACACAAATTTAGAGAAAATAAACGATATATTTTACTATGCACTGTTGTTCAACTTTAACCCTAACCTGTTTCAACCCTATCTCTTGATAAAAAGGTAGTGGTAGTGATAGTGTTCTTCTAAACGGATTATTCTGGACTGTGGAGTTCGCTCACCCACTGAGTTTTGGCGTGAGGCGCTGCCCCGGACTTTGAAGGCGTGCTTTGGCCCTCGGTTCTTCTCATTGAAACTCAAGCTCTTTGCAACTTTGCTTGGACTGGCCTCAGTCCCCTCCTCCGGAGACTGAGCTTTCCCCTTGGCGACGGGAGCCTTGGAAGGACTTGGGAACACCTTGTCCTTCAGGCTGGGCTTCCGACTACAGAGAGTAAACAATGACAAGGAAATGTAACAATTTTTTTGATGCATCATTTAATTAAATACACTAACTAAATGTATTTATCCTACTGCTTTCTTGTGCACGTGTAATCTTTATAATTTGACAAATTCTGCGCTGATGTGATGATAAATCTTACCTCTGTGGAAACGTAAAATTGGGCAATGTCCTACAGCAGAAGGAGTCCATATACGAACATAGTGGAGCATTCAGTGGGTCAGGCAAGCAGCAGGAAGCTACAAGCAAGCATGCATGGGAAGCAAAGTGACACTGCACGTCTCAAAAAGGCCGAGCTGCGGTCTCACTGTGTGCAAAAAAAGTGAACATAAATCATGCAAAATAATTCACCATCATACTGTGAGCTCCGCCTGATACTCGGGAACTGGTCAAAGGAAACGCATTAAGTATTCAGCAATATGCACCTTGCCTGCTGAACAGAAGTTTGCTGATTAGGCAAAAAAAAGGGAGCAAGCAAATAAACTGCATAGAGACATTACTAAACAGAAACCAGAGTGTGACAGGGCGGTAAACAGGGATGTATATCTGCATTATCTTTCCAGAGAAAAAAGGTATGTCGCATACTATTTTTCACTAAGCTATATTTTTAAGTCCTTTCCCTCCATGTGTTTGAGTAGGTAAAGGAAACAGAGGTAGGAATGGAAGAACACATACAGACTTGCAATGCAGACTTAGTATCTGTGCAGCAACTATACCTAATAGTTCTCGGACAGCACCCGCAAAGTCTGTCTTTGTGTGCATTTTCACTACTGCAGTGGTGGGTAGTAGAGGAGACACAAAAAGATAAAGTAGCAGTGGATACAGTCACAAAAACAGCAGTGTGTGTGCTATACTGTGATGCCAGTAACATTTTATTGTGACTGATTTATAATACAGATTTGTTGTATATAACTAGCAGTTAGTTGAATTTATTTTTCCTTTTGTTACTTTTCCACATGTGTAATGAATTGAAATGCCTGCTAGTATCTTCCTAGGGCATACAATAAGCAAATAGCTTATAAAGGACCAAGTCATGATAAAGTGTTACTACATCTGTAAAGATAACACTTGTTTCTTTAGTCAAAAACAATGTGATATAAATCAAGCTCCTAAAGTGTTCAAAATCACTTTTTTTGTTCCCAAGCTGATGCTGAAAGCCAGAGAATCAAAGAACAGCTTAGTGGTGAGAAAGTGGGCATGAGGCCAAATTCAGCTGATCTTTGGTGCACCATGTGAGCAAATGCAGCATGACCGTTCTTGAAGGAGTTACTTAACATACAGACACATCCATGTCGGACACGCAGGACTTACAGCACACACTCACACACAGATATACTGTACACACACACTCCCTCAAGAAGAGTGCCTCAGCAGCAGCTAAGAGCAGATTTGAAGAGAAGCCAAAGGGAGGTGAAGAGAAATAAAATGCTAACAGATCACAGACCTGGGAGAGGTTTCAGCTTGAGAGTCCTTCCTATGAGGAGAGGAGAAACTAACTGTTACACTGTATGTCATAATTAACATCGAGCCATGTTGTTAAGGTTGTGGTAGATTAGCCCTGGAACATGTTCAGAGAAATATTAAGACAAGTTGCTAGATGTAAAAAAGTGTGCTTCTTCAAATTCAATTTACATACAGTATAAGACCAGATAAAAAAGATAAGAAATGACATGAGCCATTTAAGCCATTTTAGGCGGCTAAAAAAAGCTTTGAAAACAACATTAAAATATTGTCACTTTATATGGTACATTTCAGACAATGAGCAACACAGACTTTAATTCATAGTTTAGCTGTCTCTATCAAATTAATATAAGCATTTCATTAGAATAAAAAAGAGGACATACATAGCTTTCGGGTCTCAAAAGTAAAGCCAAAGCCAAAATGTCTCAAACCTGCATTATCTCTAATGTCCAGCAGGGGCAGCCCTATTGGTCAGAAGCATAGACTGTATATGATCAGAAGTCAAATTGTATAGAAGTCTATGAAAAAATCCCCTTACTTCTCGCTTGATTTATTACCACTCTATACATGTTCCAAGTGAGTTTATGATCTCAATCCCTAGTTTGAAGTCTTCTTCAATGCAAGAAATGTATGTGGCCCTCAACGCTACACTATGTTTACCAGTTGAATTATCAAAGGTTGTCGTTTCGCTTGATTGCCAGTTAAGAAGTGAATTTTTTTTTTTAGTATCCCTTTTCTTTTTTAAATATGCATTTTTCCAATCCAAAGATTATTTCTTCACTGGCAATAACCATTACCCATCGTCACTATGTTCCCCATTATACAGTGTAAGCATCCCAGCATCCTTTTCATTATCATCTTCGGCTTTGTCAATGCTCATGTTTTTACCTGAATGACTTTCCCTTCAGATTCCTCAGCAGGTCCAGCTGATTCAGAGGTGGAATGAGTCTGGGAAAAGACAAAGAGCATTTCTGTCAAGGAACTTTCAACTCAATGTCGAAAAGTTGAAGCTCGCCGCTGGGCACTTTTAGTTTGGCAGTTCTCTATTCTGCTGGTCATCGCCTTTTTACCTACAACTGGAATGAAACCAAAAAACAGAAGCCATTTTCAATTAGAAAAGACAAGCAGCTTCTTCTAGACACATATTAGTCAGAAATGTGTGCCGTGAAAGTCTGGCATGGCAGCTCAACTGCTGATTCATACAGTTGGGCAGTGAAATAGGTGGTTCATTTTACAAAGTAGCCACTTGCAGTGTTTGTCTTTGGAACTATGTTTCAAAAGAGGTGTCACTGCCAAGACACCAGCATCAGCCACTGTACAATTACCCTTATTTAAGCAGAAAGTGAAAGTCACACCGGTGAGCGATGCTTCAGCGATGCTAGTATCTGATTCAACAAATGAGTATAGAATACAATAAGAAAAAGAATCAGATTTCCACTTAGCTTAGTTTTCAGAGGGATGGCAGAATGTGATATGGGAAAACAGTATTTATTGAAAATGTAAAGCATTATTCAGACATATCCATCACTTACCTGTACATTGGGATCGCTACAGTCTGTTCGTAAAAATCCCAAGTGTACATCAGATCTGTCCGGGAAAGGTTGGTAGCATAAAACCTCCAAGCACCCTGGAAAGAGACAGGAAACGACTTTTAATCTTTTCGTCAGAAGCACAAACAGGAATCAAATCTGCTGTAAATCCCATAAATGGTGTTGTTATCATTCAGTTTTTACCTGGATGAGGCCTGCTGCAGGGGTACGTCTCTTCTCAAAATGTTTCTGCCTGTGTTGCTCTTGTACCTTCAGGGCAAAGCCAGAACCCAGGATGCCCTAAAATGATAAAGGTATCTTTATTGACCTCTATTGGCCAGGAGTTGGAATCGCAACTCCTTCAACATCTTGTAGAACCTTCCACAGCAGAGTAGGGAGCACATACAACTAGAAGATGGCATATATATATAATATGACAGATGTCTACAAAGCCTTAAGGTAATATGATTGTTTGATACATTTTTTTCCTTCCCACATGGCAAAAGTAAAGGCTGTTTCCTGTTAACAGAATGCTGATACAGCAATCATATTTGTGTTGGACCAGGTTTAACTAAAAGCGTACTGCTGAGTCTGACATTTTTAAATCTCAGGTGAAATGCCAAACATTTAGCAGCAAGTGACAAACCCATCAGTGACTGGAATTATGTCATTAGGTGAGAGCTTTCTAAATGTGAAGGGACACATGAGCAGTGTTTTTGATGAAGCTTTTAGCTGGCTTCTATAGTCTAATTACCAGAGAGGAAAATACTCTATAATATTCTAGACTGGCTCTTAGACTGCTTATTTTTCTGGGTGGGACCATAAAAGACTGAAAAGTTTTAGGTAGCTCGGGATCACTACATTATATTAAATATTCACATCCTTTCAATATATCACAGCAGACATGTAATTACAAGAGAAATACACATATAATGAATGATGGGAACAATGGCTGCATACTGTTTATGTTCAGGGCCCTAGTATTGTGTATGCTGGTTCAATCAGACCATGGATTGATTACTGAAAATAGAATGTCTCATGAAGTGACACATAACAACTACAAATAGAAACAAAAACACCTCAAAATCACACAAAACAACATACAAAATACACAAAACAACAGCAAAAAGAGGCAAAATTACAGTTTTACATTATAAAGAAGTATGTCGTTTAGCCACTTGGTGGCAGCGTGGCAAGCTGAGAATACCACTTCCTTTTTAGATGTTTTTGTGCTAACCAACAATTGGCCATTTTCACACAATCAGTGGATGTAGAGGATCATCATTTGCATTTGGGGTTGTTTTTTGTATGACCTGATGATCTAGTTTATGCTCTCTGTTGATAGTCTCTATGACGCCATGTGTCACATTATTTATTGAATCAATTAGATGTTCTTGTCAAGTATACACAATCTGGTCTTTCATGGTTAACATAATGAAATATGCTATGTTCTTGTGTTCTAAAAGAACACTAAGTAGTTAGCATGAGGGGTGAAAAACAGAACAAGGAATGCAAACTCAAGAATACATGAAAGACTTAGACACATTCTTATGGAGGTACAGAGCAGTTACACCACATTGCTGATCACTTAACAACATAGAGACTTAATAAACACAAAAGAAACCACGACACTGGGTTCAAAGTGTACTCACAGCAGGAAGTGCAAAGAAGGCCACCCCGATCATGCTGAACGCGGCTGCCAGCATGCGACCATTCCAGGTCTTTGGAACCTTATCACCATAACCAATGGTGGTGAGAGTTATCTGGTGAGAAGATAAGTTAAAGTCACTCTGATTCGTGGAACAGGTTGCATAGAAGAAAGAAAGGAAAACTGACAGACTGACAGACCCTTTCCCCCCTGTCTTACCAGTCCCCACCAAAGGGCATCAGCATAGGTCTCAAACTCAGTATTTGAATCTTTTTCCACGGAGTAGACCAGGAATGAAGCCAGGATGAGGCACAGGAAGCCGATGTACCACGCTGTGATGAGCTCCTGCAGGGAAGACCAATACAGTGAGCGGCAGGGAATCTAAAGTAATAGTGTCATCGAAGAAGCCTGGCAAAGTGGTGATGTAACCTCTGTAAACTGGTAAAAATGGCCTTTGTAATAATATTACATTACATAGAAACATAATTATGTGAGTCCATTGTCCTCTGCGGTAGACCAAGCACTTCATAATAACCGTCTTTATTCCCCTCGATGCTTCCTCTCTCCGTCTCTCACAAACACACACAGTTTTCCACTATCTTGTTAGTGCAAGCTGATAATTCAAAGCTCATTAAAATAAAACTGAGATAAATATATTTCCATACCATGACAGGATTACTGTCACTGAATTAACACGGTGGAAAATAAAGCACTATTAGTTTGAACCCCCATGGTTTAAATCACATGTGAAGACCACTTTCACCCAGGACACCACTGTATTGATTGACTGTAAAATAAAACAGTTGACTTATTTTAGGCCTACGTCACTTTTATTACATTCTTAAATTACATACACAACTTAACTTAAATATGTAACTTAGGAAATGTAACAAATATAGTTATTTTAACCCAAAGCATGACATTTTACTAAACCTAAATAATGTTTAAAACTGCAACTGTGACCTGGAGGAAATAGGTTTGACTTAAAACGTAATTATTAATGTTTTTGTTTTAGCCAAAGTCATCCTTTTGCCCTGGCTTAAAGAGCAACTTGCAGGTTAGAGACACCAGTGAATAAATGTGTAGGAAAATGATGAATACACTAGATTTTCCTAAAAATATGAGAGGGGTCTGCCTGCAGACCTCCACTCTCAGGACAGTTCCGGTGCAGACCTCCACTCTCAGGACACCTCCACTGTCAGTACAGGAAGTGACGATTCTGACGTGTGCTAGCTAATAGTGATGCTAATGATAGGTAATTCCTAATAGTAGTATGTGTGTCGTTTGTACAGTGCTACTTATATGTTATGTAAAGCCTGCATACTTGTGTGTTTTATTTCTGTATCGTAGCGACAGAGAGAGAGGGGGGTAAGCTTACGAGACTGAGGAGGGACGGCCATGTGCCGTTCGGCATTCTGATCACACCTCAACTTAATCCATTGCGCCACAACCGACATGACCGAGGTCGGCAGGGAAAACAAACAAACAAAGGGGGACCGCACAACAAACCACCGCACCACCGCAGTGAGGCCGAGGGCGACGTTGGCAGGATCGAGGTGGAGACGTTAGTCGACCCGTGGGGAGGGGCTGATGTGTGTGACGGAAAAGGTAGTTCGGTAATGTTGCCGTTGTTTGCCTTTAGTGGTTGTGAATTGAGCTGTGTGGTTCATAGTCGGCATAAGCCAGGAGGGATTTGTGCCTGTCTTTGTGTCATTCACCGAACGTAATCCATTTGGCGTTATGCCGGACTATGAACGCGTAATCAAGAAATACCTTAGTCTTAGTTTGGGACGGCGTATGATAGTTCGTGTCAAAATTATTCGGACTATACTACGTATGGACTGTGTTTTGTGTGTTGTGCTGGTTTCTCTAGGGTGTATAGTTGTTCTTGTCGACGAGACAAGAGTGTGACCAGAGGTGTGGGTTTCGGGGTAAAGGAGGCTACCGGGCACATAAAAAGATTAGGAAACCGCGAGGATTCCTTTAGTAGTACTGTTGTGATGCTCGTAGTATTATATTAGTATTCTTGTAGCTTTATGTGTGTTTGTTATTGTATTGTCTGTACAATAGTCTGCATTCTGTTCCGGTCGGTGTGGAACAGGGGATCACTGCAGTGTGGCGCCCTCCAGTGCACGCCTCCGAAAAAAATTACGCCTTCACTTTACAGGAAATGATTTTATGCGGTACTGCAGTGCATCACCATATAAGACATATAAAAGTACCTCGGACGGGGACGTCTGGTAGGTTGAGAGTCCTTGTTAAGGCCCACGTCCGACGTGAGAGTCCTGTTTGTGTTTGTGGTTTAGTATCGTCCTTCACTGCTAAGAACTGCTTGTTGTACAAAAAAAGAGGGCGGGTTTTGTGCCTCAATGTTTAGTGTTACCTCTGAATAGGCCCTTTGTGCTGGTGTGTTGGCTATCTTGTACCAGGCCAGGAACCAGTTCGGGACTGGGTTGGTCGGGACCAAAGAGCATCTTATGTCGTATTGTTGTGTGTTTACCTCCTTCATTGCCCTCACTGTCCTCTCTGGACGGGCGGGTGCTCACCGATAACGCTGGTGAAAAAAGTGAAAGGGGGATCAAAAGGGCCAAAACCAATTAAATAAAAACCCGTAAGGTGTGGGCTAAAGATAGATGGCCCCTGTAAACGGGCCAGAGCCACAGGGGGTGCCAGACACGAGGGTCGGGACGGGGGTGAAGTAGGGATCATAATTGCCTAAAACTGTTAAAACAACACGAAAAAAGAGGAGAGAGTGTTAGCTTAACGTTTGCGCCTGGCGTGGACAGCCTCCCGGAGGCGGCGGGCAGATCCGGCCACGAGAACCGCAGCCAAGAGGCGTTGACGCCCAGCTGAGACTACCGGCCCTCCCACCACGACGCAACCCCACCCAGCTGAAGGGGGAAGACACACAGAGCGAAGGAAAGGGCCGGCGGCTAACTTCCGCACTTGGTTTCTTGCGTGGCAGGTCCCCAGGGGTGAGGGCGGGTCGCCCTACCTCCAAGGGTGAGGGCGGCGCATATCTATTTACTTAGTGCAACATATAGTCATGTCATACATACTTGACCAGACGGGAATGTCGCGCATAGGGATACGCATCGGATCTGTCAATTCGATTGTAAATTTTCAGGAGGTTATTCTACGTTCCAAAAGAAAGGAACTGAAAATGACAAGAAGAAAATGAAACANCTTGAAAAACAAATGTTTAGATCCAGTATATTCACTGTACTGTGTTCGTCGTCCATAACATACGCCTGCCCATACCATAACCCCACCACCACCATGGGCCACTCGGCCCATGGTGGTGGTGGGGTTATGGTATGGGCAGGCGTATGTTATGGACGACGAACACAGTACAGTGAATATACTGGATCTAAACATTTGTTTTTCAAGTCTGTGTTTTCAGATTTGACGGAGATATATAATTAAGGAATCTGTGGATAAAAAAAGCTGGATCAAATTAAACCAATTTCAAAACAATACCATACATGCCAACCTTTCCAAATCCAAAAGAGGTAGGTTTGCGCGCGGCAAATGTGCACACCCAAATTAGGTAATCAGAAGAAATGGAACCCCAGTAATTAAATGTATAAACCATGTATTTAACATATATTGCATCATTTTATGCATTTTTCAGAAAAAGAGGGAATTAGGCCTACTGTACGGCTATGAAGTTAGTTTTATGTTGGATACTGGACCGACATTCTTCTTGCACAGTTTAACAGATTGTCGGAGCATGGTTTTATTTAGGGACCATCAATGTGTTGGAGTGACACAAAACCAATGTTATTTTAAATACCTCTGTGCTCACTTATTGGAGTTGCAAGAACTACATGTGTCATAACTACACATGCATTTTGTCAATTACATTTTTTTCAATAACATGCCTTTTCCAATTGTGGAAAATAGGTATGGTTTGACATTAACTAAAGATGCATAGAATAACAAGTGGATAAAAGTTTCTATTGTAAATCTGGTGGTTATATAACGGTTACAAAGGTACTACTTTGTTGAGCTCCAAGTGAATATATTTGAGTGTTGGCCAGTCTGCAGTTTGTGCCTCTACCACTAGATGTAAGCAGTGATACACTGGCCTCCCAAATGCATTCACACAGACTCCCACTCAGTATACACACACTAACACAAATATATAACCACTCTTTTCACTTCTTCAGAAAACCTCTTGTCAAAGTTTTTACTTCGCACTCAAAGTAACAATTAAAAGTTTGACAGAGATTTTGAAAAAGAAAATGTCTGGATTCCCTGCAGAACAGAGCAAAGAAAAGGTGATGAATCAATAGCCATTACCTTTCACACACACACCTCTCTCCGGTACTGGGAGAGTACATGTAATGGTTATTTGATGTCAGTGTGTGTTTATAGTCCTGCCATCCTTTCGGAACCAGTGACCTGAATTCAGAGAAACTGTAGAATGTTGTTTTTAAGTACAGTCGTTTTTATTTGTCCTCTCTAGTCTCACTACTTCAAAAACTTCAATACATTTGCTAAATGTCACCTTTTCTTTTGTCTTTGCTAAGAACAAACGTCTGTTCTGATATCATACCTCCAGGCAGTACATTTTTAAAATAAAAAACCCTTCAAGTTTTCTTTTGAGTTGATTTTACCATGGAGAGTAAATCTGACATTATGGGGGAGCCTTTAATTAGAGACACAATCGTTAGTTGATTGATTTTCTATTCAATGATATAAGAAGTTGCTAAGTGATGAGCATCTCTCTTAAAAATGTCATTAGTGGTTTCCAAGCATCGAAACGACCTTAGCCTAAATGAAAAAAATATGAACTTGCCAACACACACAAGAGCAAACATAGATGTAGTTATACAGAAACACAAATGGTGAAAACCAAGACTAAATGAAAAGGTTGAAAGCAATGTACCAAATATTTGTTGATGTTGTAAAGGCAAATTATATGACGTCGAGACAAATAGGACTTAAGGTGTCAGTATAGGCGGTGTGTATAAGTGATTATGGCTGGCCAAATAGCTTTGGAAACCTCTTTCCCCAACACCTTTCCAATGTAGCATTTGCTAAAGTACAGCTGATAGAAATCTGAATAATTTTGCAGGTAATTGGTCCTGAACCAAGTTTTGGACACATTAAGAGTTCTGACATTATATTGCCTCTAGATGACTAGTTAGGATCATCAAAGCTATTGTGGTTCAACCTGTTGGGAACATGAATGTACCAAATTTCCCATCCATAGTAATCCTTTATCCTATACTGTAGTTGCAAAGAAATGTCACTTTGGACTAGAGTTCAATGTCCTTTCAGACCGACATTTGTATTCTGAGAGCTTGGAAAGGAGAAAAGCTCCTCTATTGTGGACAAAGAGTTTTCTTGACTTTAGACATTGATATCTTCACATAGACTGAATGGATTTTTACAATATTAACTGCTTTTAAAATCCATGTTCTTTTGATATTTAAACAAAAGAAGTAGTTGGGACCTGTGATGAGGGTTATTAGTGCAAGTGGTATTGAAGGAAAAGGTAAAGCCAACCAGCCTGAAAGCTTATGTTGAAAGGAAGTGGGTCAACATGAGAAATACAGATGGTGCATTCAACAAAGGTTATTAGATGATTCTCTTTCAGAACACAATAAGCTTTTAGAGCTAGTGAAGGACTGCGGTCCCTGATGTGTACAATGCCTTACTGAGGGATGAATGGAAACAAATTGGAGTTGTTAAGAAGATCAATAAGAACCCTGAATGTAAAGGAAAGACAGCTGGAAGTCTCTGGATTTGTCTTCTTGATCCACAAAATCTAAGTTCAGTAAAAAACAGAATGCTTCAAAATGTTTTTAGCACACAATAATTGTCGTACTATGATACAACTGATGTGGACTGTTACATTTAAAAGCTTGCATAGCATTGGGGGTAGTTGTAGAGCAAACAATTCAGAAATAATTCATTAAATTAAAAACCTCCGACACAATTTATCCGAACACTAAAACCAGAACAGACAAGGTAAAGGTAATCATAAACATCTAAACGTATGAATACAAAACGACTTTGCAAGATTCTTTATTTCTGAAATATTTTATTCCCATCCTAACTGAACGCAGAGCTCCAAGAGCTCAAACAGGAAGTTGTGGTGACAATAAAAGAATGAGCCCATAGTGCTCTGACTGAAAGGTTGACTATTACTCTCATATAGAAGTGACAAAGTGTTTAAATAAGATCTATCCGAGCCTGATAAACATGATTTCATGATCAAACGGTTAAACAGAGTATGAAGACCAACTCTAGCAGTGTAATTATTATTATAACAATTATTATTATTATTATTGTATTGTTACCTTGGTTGGTGATTGGCTAATGGTTACACAAGCCAAAAAATCGTTATGACATCATAAAGTGGCCAAAATCTGATCAGCTCATTTTCAGACAGGTTTTTATATAAATGGATCAGGACAAAAAGTGAGAGAATATTTTTTCCTGAAATTTTATGAGCCTCTTTCCACAGAGGGGACACATGTTGATGTAGAAGAGACATGAAGAAGAGGGGACACATGTTGATCTATAAAATACATGAAAAAGTGGATTTTGCATAATAGGTGACCTTTAACTCAACCTTCTAGTATCGACTCAGCTTGATTGGAAAGACCAAAGTGCTACCAAAAAAAGTACCAGGTACTTTCCACAACTAGAGCCGTGCCGTACAAATTATATAATATTTGACATAGGGGACGTGTAATTTCAACAGACAATACACAAAAGGGAGGTAATAGGGCTTTTGTTAGAGACTATTTTCAAATATGAAAACACATTTGGTGCATTGGGTCTAGGGTTAGAGTTGGGTATTTTAAGCAATAAGATGTGGGATTGAGTCACAATAAACTAAAGTGTGTCCCTGGTAATGAAGGATCATGAAAACAGAGTGGAATAGTCATTGTTTTTGGACAAATATAAAGGAATACCATAGGCTTAGGCTATATCTGACAATATTGCTAGACTATTCTTCAGGTTGGTCAGTTAAAACAATTACAGTATCACCTGACTTGTGTTTTCATAGTGAGCCCTAATTATTTGTGAAACATGCTTAAGCCCCTATGTAATAATTGTATGCACGTTTTAGTTGAATCCAAAAGAGACTATAGCAGTACTAAAGCACACATTAGACACACGCTAGCTAACGTAAGCCAACCAAGTTTAAATTAACCATAACAATTGACTGCAGCTGTCAGTAAATGTAGAACTAAAATGTTGAAAAGCTGTCAGGAGCGTTGGTTTCTGACGGTCAGATGAATTTCTGAATAAAAATGTTCTTTCTGATTTCCTTACTGGTCGTCAGTTCATCAAAATGTGAAGGAATGACATGCAGCTCTGAGGTCTCCCTCTCTCATACATTTGAAGAAGGAAAACGATTTATATGAAATATCCCACGTCTCTCTCTGCCTCCCATTGAATTCATAAATCACATACAATAAATTGACTATTCAATGCATGTTGAAAAGCTGCTAAATTATTGAGAACATTCTTAAACTCAAGATAAATTTGCCAAAAGTTAAATGATGAGGGGTGTTGGTCTCACAGATGTTTCTACGCCATGATTCTCACAGTGCTGGAATGGTCTGGAAATGTTTATAATTCATAGTTTATAGTGAAGCATGCCGTCTAAAGACACAGACACAACCATTTTTAATGAGAGTGTACTTTACGTCAAAAACAATTAAGTTTCCTTTTATTTCCATATGAGTCTCGGCAGTTCTCCGCAGTGGCGAAATGTTCCAGTGTGCTTTTTCCATACCATGCTGTCAGAACTCCAGTCTCTAATCCAAACTCACACAGCAGAGTGAGAGGGAATATTTGTCTTGGCTTCTTATGTGTCAGGGAGAAAATTAGCTGTGTTAGAATAAATGCGTGTGTCAAAGTCCTGCAGGAACGTACAGGAGGAGGAAGAGACAGCTGAGGTGTGTTTGAAGGGAGGTTGGAAACACGTCATGTGCTGTCAAAACCCACTGGCAGTTAGGAGGCATGTAGCCAGAGTCAAGGGTCAACCATTTCCTCAAACCAATACTTCCCCGTGCGGAACAGAGACCCTCCCTCTATAACGACCCCGGGCTAACATGGGGGAAAAGCATTATGTACGGGACCTGAATGTAACAATTCCGTACCCCTATAGTGTCAGTTTTGTAAATGTTTTGTATGTGTACGTGTTATTTTGATAGGTGTAAAGAAGGAAGTCAGGTGTATTATAAAAACGCCACTGTCCGTGTCCCCTAAAACTTAACGTTGACTTATTGTTAGTCAGTGGCGAGCAGTCAGGGCCCTCTAGCCCTCTGTGAGGGCCTAAGATATTCTAAAAAATAATATTTGAAAACATAAAAAGAAAAAAACATTTTTTTTTAAATATTATTTTTTATATTATTTTTTTAGTTACATTTTTCAGTAGTTTTACCAAAATAACTTCATTTAATTGTATTCAAAAATAAAATTTCCAAAGAAATAAATCCTTCGAATCAGCCTGTTCAGTTTCTGTTGGAATGTGAAGGGTTAAATGCCGTCTCTGCGAGTTACTAGGCTTGTTTGAGACAAGCGAGACCTGCGCAATTTCGATCAACGTCTTGCTAGTGCGTTGCATGATGGTTAGTAATTTTGTCCGACTTGCTCTGGACGTAGATATATATAAACACTATACTAAAATAAACACACAATTATGAAAAATGTTAATGGAGGGGGCGACGTAAAACCATAACTGACACAAAACAACAACAAACTTTTACCGAGCCAATTGGAGAGTTTCATCAGCAGCACGGCGTAAAAACCACCAATGAAGCGCTCAGCTCGAAGATACAGCGAGTCGTTTCCCATCAAGCTTTCGTTTTCCGCAGCCCGTGGAGAGGGAACTGCGCCGCCTCGCCGCGCCTCGCTCCTCAAGGCTGCGGGGCGTCTTTGTCCCGCGAGATTTCAAGTCTCATGTAGGCGAGCCTCCAGAGCAAGTCGGACAAAATGATAACCATTTCATGCAAACGCACTGCAAGACGTTGATCGAAATTGCGGCAGGATCTGCGCAGGTCTCGTTGTCTCAAACAAGCCTACTGTGAAGGACGGGAGAGCTTGTTGGTCCCTTCTCTACATTCATAGAGCCGCTATAGTTAACTCAATGGAGAGTAATGTCAAATGACAGTACAATTGGACCAACTCATATCTCCCCTCTAAATGGGTGGGCATTATTTCGTGGACTTATGACAGTGCCGCCCGCTGGTGAAGTGTATGCATGTGTGCAGTGAGCGTCCTAAAACCGGAAGTAAGCTGCTGGTTCCTCGACACAAAAGCGCGGGGATTTCTCCATAGACTTTGGGCGAAAATAGCTTGAAATAAGGTCTGGTGGGGACGAACCTGTTTAGATAAATTGCACGTTTTGTTGCCGGATAATATCCCACATGTCTACCCTATTTTTTATTATTTTGGGAATCATAAATCTAATCGATAGATTTTTATGATCAATAGATTTATGGATTTGCATAGTTCGTCATGATGCTCACTTCATGATAGTGATGACTTGTGCGAAATTATTAACCGAGTCATTTCAAGATTGAGTTGCAATGATAAACTGGAGTTGGCAAAGGATCAGCTGAATGACCCGCATCAAGTGCTTCATCCAATAAGGATCAGGACGGATGCTTTTTTGTTTAATGTGATTTGATCATCAAAAGTAGGCTATTTTCAGTGGGCCGCTCGTGCGACTTTATTCATTTATTTAATTGTTACTTGGCTGTGGGTGCCCTGTCATGAAAGGTGTTTTTAAATAAATTGGTGGTTATTTGTGTGGTAGAGGCCAGGGTCGCTGTCATTGATGCGTTTTCCCCCCGGGCCGCTGTTTTGATATTCCGCTGATATACGCTGTGACGTAACAACTCTTCTTTTTTTTCGAGGCCCCAGTCAAGAGGGCCTAGGGTATAAAGTCACGGCTCGCCACTGTTGTTAGTTACCTAACGCATATTTTTAAAAG
>NW_011369945.1:13164211-13164576 GCF_000735185.1 Notothenia coriiceps | reverse complement strand
CCTAGAGCACCATTGAGTTCTTTTTAACCAAATGTCTCTCAGAGGGGCGTGGGGAGGGGCTCCTTATTTTCATCTAAAGTAACAGACAGAGAATCAGCACTTTGGAAACAGGGCTGAAACAGAGGGGATTATGGGTAATGCTGCAATGATCTGTTTGGTGTTTGGAGCCAAACACTTCAGACACATGTTTTGTATATATCTGAGCGGCCCGCGGACCATTTTGAATCGGCCCTCAGCAAATTAAAAAAGTATAAATGAAACTTGTGCTTGTCTTGTATTGTACTTCTTAAATATAAATATAACAATATATCACACAGTACTATTCATGTGTTAATGAGCCCACTTTTCAAATAAATTCAGTCAAT
>NW_011369945.1:13161824-13164166 GCF_000735185.1 Notothenia coriiceps | reverse complement strand
AAACTCATTTTCATAAAATCACACAACTCATAATATCACCACGAATCTTCCCATGTTATAATCTCCTGTTCCGCTTGTGTCAAATTAAACTCTTCTAATATGAAACTCTAAACGACACTCGCTAAGTTTTACCAAGGCGCCCGGCGTAAACGGGGGCCCGGCATCAAACTCGTGGGACGAGATGTCCCACAGACTATAACTGGTACTTCACAGGTCGTTTCCGACTGACATGTGTTTATCCGAGCAATACGAGGAATTGGGTGAACCCAATAATAAACCACCGTCTTCGTTACTCTGTTCGTCTCTTCTTCTCACTGAATTTTATGTAGACGTCGACATTTACACCTAAGTCCCTTATCGGTGTAATCTATTCTAGTGAATTAAAACAAGCAGGTCGAAGTACGAGACGTCCTGTGAAAACTTTTGTCGACTAACTAGTTCTCCGCACTGTTTTTCCTCTCTCCCACGGACCGTCTTCTCAAATTTACTTTAGTCAAGCTAATATGGTAAACAAGCAGTAGACAACAGTCTAGTTTGCCGCACGAAGAGCCCCGAGTTACCTCTATTACGCATTGACGCTCTCTCCAACATTATACTCAATTATCACTTAGAAATTCAGCTCCACCGGTCGACCGCTTGTCTCGGTAGCGTCGTAATTCAAGTTGGAAACATTTTCTAACATATCTTAGTTGATAAGAAAAAAGCCCAATGACTTATTAACAAGCTTGAAATACACCCTTCCTATTTCTCCTTATTATAATCACTCTGAGCTTCTGCTTTAAGGGATGAGCTGCCAACACTCACAAGCATCATTTACCTACAGTTGATTGATTTTGCTAACTTATAACTGAACTTATGAGGCGATACACCTCTAGTGAGCGGCCAAGCCCTTCGTATATTTTTCTGTATGTGGCCCTCGGTGAAAAAAGTTTGGACACCCCTGCCATAAGACAACTCTGCTCCCTCGGAGATGCTCCAGGACACACCCTCACCACGCGTGTTTGGACAGGGCCGATCAGATTTCAGCCTCCGCCTGCGAGCGGCTGCAGAATACCAGGCGCTGCATTCCTCCGGTGGTCTGCTGGGGGGGGGGGGGGGGCTGCACAGAGGCTTTGTGTGGAGAGGGACCCTGACAGCATGAACTATCATCAGATCAGACTCCACTCGACTGTGGCAGATGCATAAACAACACAATTCTGCAGCCGACACACAGTGGATACAGCGTGTTGTTCAGCTAAGATGGTACTTTGACATCCAATTACATTTTAAATTGTCTTTTTTAAAATTGTTTTATTTTAACACTGTAGATGTTTTATCTTGTTCTGTATTAATTTAATAGTATTAGACTTACATACTCAATACTGTGGACAATCCCCACAGGAGCAATTTGGGGTGAAGTGTCTCGGGGACACAACGACATGCTGACTGCAGTGGGGTTTGAACCTGTGCTCCCATGATCCGAAGACCAAGTCCACTGCGCCACAGCCTCCCCTAATTATTATTATTATAATTTGTTGACAACGTTTGAAAGCTGGGAAGATTTAGTTTTCTACAGGGGCATCTTCTAAATTCCTTTGTGTATGGATGACCCAGAGTCCAAAGCCCAAAGATATTTTATATAATAAAAACATATATACTCGTGTATGACCTGAGGACCTTTGGATAAATCAATTAATCGATAACTGCAAATACATTTTGATTTAGACTAAATGTCAATAATTAGTGAATCGTTTCTATAAGTCTTTAGATGTCTTGTTTTTTTAGTCCATAACCCAAAAATATTCCATTTAATATGATTTGAAAAAGAGAAAAGACACAAAACTCCAGATTTAAGAGGCGGAATAACTCCTTTCTGAGATTATTGCGAGAATAATTTTACCCCTTTGAGCAATATTCTTGTATAACTTACTTTTTGGCTAATATTTAACCATTGATATCATTTTCAGCAATAACATCATCACTAATAATAATACACAGCTCCATATATTGTAATATACATTAGGGCTGCACGATACTGAAAAAAAATGACATTGCGATATTTTTTCCCACTGCGATATATATTGCGTTTTTTTTTAACTATATTTAACCGGATGAAGGATTTTAGTCACGGACGTCTGGGTCTTAACTGGCGTGTCTCTCCTGTTATGGCCGATACCTCTTACTTCTAAATTGAAGGTTTTCTTTTCGGTTGTAGACGTAGACCTTGATAATATATCGCTATGTTTTCACAAGAAGCAAGAGAAGTGTCTACTTGGGGGAATACAACTCCATTCGTTTTGACTTTGTACGTACATACGATACGTGTACAAGCTAGTCGCTGAATCGCATAGTACTTCATGTTG
>NW_011369945.1:13156563-13161779 GCF_000735185.1 Notothenia coriiceps | reverse complement strand
CCCCTTGTTTGCGAGTCTTTCTCTGTCTAATTTGTACCTTGTTGGATTGGGAGTGTGTCTTTGTGATAGTGAATTATATTACGGGTAATTTTACTCCACAAAAAAAAAAAAAAATTTTAGTATTATGGTCTGTGCAAAAGAGCATGAGAAACAATTGGAAATAAACTTTGTTGCCCATCATGGCGTCAAAAACAGGATTTAGTTTAACTTGGTATATCCTTGGCTTTGAGATGCTCTTGAGCTCTGACTTGAGCTTAACTTGGATTGACTTCCATTAAGTTGTTCTTAGACTGTAGCCGCCACAATCCATTTACATTTTTTACCTTCAACAATACAATACAATTATGCAACCCTAAGTTACAAAATATGTGCCTTATTCATTGTTGGCAATAACACCATTGTTCATTTGTTACTTTAGTTTGAATAAATGTTTTTTCTGTTTTAGGTAACTTTGTAAAGTCATATTCCCCGAGCCAGTTTGTGACAAGTACTCCTCCTGTATTTCTTATTCGGAGCTGGCACAACTTTTCCCTGTGGAACTAGAGGGAGTCTTGCTCTGTCAAACACTTTAGTATTCTCAGCTGGAAAGACTCACAATTCTCCTGCACCAGTTTTCTGCAAAGACAAGCCGTTGTTTGCTTTGTGGGTGTGGTGTGTGGTGGTGTGTGTGTTGTGTGTCTGTGTGTGTGTGTGTGTGGTGTGTGTGTGTGGGTGTGGTGTGTGTTGTGTGTCGTGTTGGTGTGTGGTTGTGGTGTGTGTGTGTGTGTGTGTGTGGTTGTAGTGTGTGTGTGTGTGTGTGTGTGTGGGGTTTGTGTTGTGTGTGTGTGTGTGTGTGTGTGTGTGTTGTGGTGTGTGTGTGTGTTGTGTGTGTGTGTGTGTGATTTTACCCTGCCTCCCGACATGGTAGGTTATTCCAAGTTCAAGTCAGGGATATATTTCTCACTTATATGCAGAGACCCACCTCTGGATGATCGTAGGTGGGCCTGAGAGCGAGTTGGCCTCCTATGTCTTCTCCTGTGATCAACGATGGCAAGTCTGTCAAAACCATTCATGGACAATTTCGTAACCATATATAACCACATTTTAAAGCCCCTCACAGAACCAGAAGATACAATCGTTTAAAGGGAGGGATCTTTGACAATAATAACCCTGATGTTCGACATCGGTTTCCCTGCCAAGCATGATCTATATAAACAGATATCCAAAACAAATTGTAGAGGACATTTTGTGAGTGTTCTGGTTTTCTTTTTAGTCAGGAATAGTGGTTATATTTTACTGGCTTTGGTGGCATAACAGGTAAACAGTCCCTTTTAAAGCATGAGGCTTATTGACTGTTTACAAATGAAAGAGCTTGACTGCGAAATCCATTATTTGAAAGTTTATCGTTGTGGCCACCACTGGAACACCAGAGTATTTTCCGTTGTCCCCAGAGGCTAAATCTCGCTCTAGATAGATTGTTTAGCAATTCGTACCCGAGATTACAAGTCAGTATCCAACCCTTTTATTAGGAACCCTTTTGGTGCAACAGTGAACACTCCATCTCTTTAGAAACAGACGAGCGGCGACGATAGAGTGTGTAGGATGACGTATTTTTGATGCATGTTTTGTTTAGCTGTGAATAATCTCCACATTGTCTACCACTACTATTTACTAATTTTCGAATCATAAATCTCTACATCGCCAGAAAGCAAAATGCTAACGTTATGCTATAAAACGAACTACAGCAGAGGCGCACGACTTCAAACGTCACAACAACTTAAGATCGATATTCAAAAATACAGATTCAAAATTGCACAAGTTGAAGCGTTTGTTTTAACAGTTTTCAAGAGAGCAGGTCCTTGCTTTCAAGCCGAACAGGGGCAAACAAACTTAGCGGGAGTGTTTACGTGTTCGGCGTAATGACGTACAACGTCCTCGACAACTTCTGTAGTCCTATTCAGCCACTTGGTAACAACCATCGTTTTTCAGACACGTAAACTCTTCAAAAATCACCAGTGGGGTCACTGCTGATATATTTCATGTCGTAGAACAAAACGTGATCCGTCTCTTAAATGTGTGTCAACCACAGACCTTATTTCGAGCTATTTTCCCGAATCCTATGGAGAAATCCCATTGACTCTGAGACAAGGTAACCCGTAGTGATAAAATGCTAACTCACTTCCGAGTTTTAGGACTCGTCACTGCACCACTCTATAGTGGAGATACCTTTTAAAATCACCCTGAAGTTCCCTCAAGTTCATCCTTCTGAGACATACTGTGTTAAGAATACTTTTCAACTTTTACCAGTAACTGTCTTCATCCTTTTGGCTAGATTGATATGAATATTGCCGAGGATATGCATTCCTATTAGGGCTGCTCGATTATGGCAAAAATCATAATCTCGATTATGTGGGTCAATAATTGTAATTGCGATTATTAAATGCGATTATTCATTGACTTTGAAAAACATCCATTTATTGGAGAAAATTGTTTCAACAGTATGTTTTTAACAGTTGATTACCCTTAACTTTAAGTATAATTCAACTGAAAAACCAAAAAAATAAAAATAATTTAAAAATAAAAATAAAAAAGTAATAATAATAATAACAAAATAATCGTTTTATTTCGATTACGTTGTTTTCGTAATCGTTGCAAGCCATAATCGTAATCGCGATTAAAATACGATTAATTGAGCAGCCCTAATTCATATCAATCTAGCCAGTATATAAATCATACATGAATGGGAAAAAAAGTCTAGAAAAGCAGGTATTATTGAAGAAAATAACAGAATAATACACTGTTTGGAAAAAAAGGAACATCTACTCCCAGGCTAAGAGAGCCTGTGGAGTCATGACTTCTACTCTGCCACTGACTGTCAAACGGCTCCCATGCCTCACTGTAAAGGGCAGGGGTCACCATGGTTACAGCGTGACTGACAGGTCCCCTGACAGGGAGTTCCACATGAGCTCCTTCCTCGCAACGTCGTGCCGAAATGACTCGAGGACAGTAAGCCTGGAAAATGCTTCAACACGCAGCATTTATTTTTTATTAATATCATTTTCTAGAGGTTGTTTCCATGTCTGTCGCAATAACGCATAAGAGTATTATAGGATTAGTGAGAACATCTTGCATTAGGCGACATTTTCATGCGTTCTTCATGTGGAATGTGTCATTCATGGTTTATTTTGGAAAACTAAGAGAGTTTAGTTTGAAGGGCACTTGATCCTCTGAGAAATTTCCACCATCAAGGGACACTTTGAGACATGTAAAAGTGGTTTGGAGAAAAATGTTATTTGGAAAGGTAAGGGGTAGATGAAATGTTTTAGAAGACGATATCAAAAGGCAGATTAATACTCAATGCCATTACAGTGGATGTTGGGTGTAAAGGGGAAGAGACGGAGGACCATGTACAGCATGTGCTACATGAAAAGGGGGTGCGTTTTTTCTCTTCCAACATTTATGCTCTGAGGCCAAATGTTTTGACCTTTCTCGCCCCACCACATGGTCCCCTCTACCCGAGCGCTGTGTAAGCCCCCGGCCTCCTCCTTACTCCCCCACGCTCCTCCCAGCAGAGCAGCTCACCCGTGACACTCTAATCTACTTGGAGAAGTGCAGTCCGGGTTTTTCGCTCGCAGCTCTTCTTCCTCCTCTCTCCTGCTTTTCATAATTCGTCGATGTCACTGTCATTACCCTCCTGCAGCGCACACGGCTGTCCTTGTGGCAGAGCCCGGCCGTATTCACACACTCTGTCTCTTTCTGTTTGACCCCGACTGTGTGGATTTGCCCATTGGATCAGATTTATAAAACTAAACTTGGATTCAATATTTAACGTGATGGTAAAGAAGCAGTTAAGAAGTCTCTGCAGTTACATTACTGCAATCTCCACAAAGCGGCTTAATCTCCACCTTCTCACTATCCCACCAGTACTTTTCACTTTTGTATTCAAACATGTGCATCTCATAACAAAGCAGTATTAAACTGCCAAGACTTTGAGGAAATTGCTTTTCTTTTACCATGAGAAGGCTTCAGGCAGTATCCTCTTTAAAAAATAAAAACAACCATTACATCTTGCCATAAGCTTTCTCTATGAAGCCTACAAATAAAACCTCTTGTAAACCATTGACGTAAGCTCAGCTAAATCAACTCTGCAGGTGTACATTTGGAGGTTGATGTAACCCAGAGTAAATGACTCGTGTGTTTAGCTCTGATTAATACCCTTCACTCATCGAGACTGATGGGGAAAACAACATAACGAAGAACAGGAGATAAGCTCCTGAGTCTTAATGCTGTAGTTCTTGTTTGATTCATCCGTACCTATTTAGCTTTTTCCCTTGTTGCTCATCTGGAATGGAATATGATTTGGGAGCAGCGCTTAATCTGTAAAACAATCCTCAACTTTAAACGTTGTTGTGTTTTTTTTAGGGCCGGGACTCGATTAAAAAAATTAATCTAATTAATTAGAGGCTTTGTAATTAACTAATCGAAATTAATCGCATTTTTAATCACATATAAATATTTGACCTGAGAACAGTGAGAAGCAATTTTTTTCACATGGATTTTAGTATACCATTGAATAATGACTGAATACATAAGCTTAAGCGACAAAACATTGTTTATTTTTTTCAAGGTGGTACTTAACCAAGACCAACAGAAAAGTGCAATTTTTGCCATAAAGTGTAGCAATAGCATATTTAGGAATATAGTACATTTCAGAGATTCAGGTAGCCTATAGGTAGGTAGACCTTCTGTAAACTATAACACTTTGTTTTTTAAGTAAAACACAATACTTTCAAGTACATTCAGAACATTGGAAACCCTGACTATTAGAAAACATCTCTCTGTTGCTTCAGAGGCCATAACAGACTTTGTTGATTTACCAACAGTTGATTTAAAAAATCTAATCAATTTCAGTCCAACTCTCTCAATAACCTTGGCCAAAACAATAAACAGTTCAACATAAAGTGCCAGTTGCACCAACAACGTAATAAATAGTTCAACATAAAGTGTACCATTTAAAATAAAATAAAAAAGTGCCAGTGATTGACCTCAATCCCTCCTATTCTTCCAATATCCTGATGAAAAATAAAATCTCTCTGTTGCATAGGCCACTGTTTGATCAACGCGAATTGGGTGTGGGTCCTTGTACTCCGAGTCGGGCTAACGTCCACGCTAGCTTCCACGCTAGCTGCTATATGCACACAGGGGATAGCGGGCTAACGTCCACGCTAGCTTCCACG
>NW_011369945.1:13140460-13156482 GCF_000735185.1 Notothenia coriiceps | reverse complement strand
TATCAACGACTAGAGAAGTCACCTGGTGACGACGCAACAATTCAAAGAAGTAACAACCGGGGACGGGGAGCGGAACTGCATTTCGCACTGCATACACCACGAAAACGGAGACCGGCCGTGGTAAAAACCGCACGAAACTTGCTTGGCCTAAGGCCTCGATTCCTCCGGACCGAGGCGACGCCACCACTTGTCCTTTTGGCACGAAAAGTTCGAGGTCGAGGCTGGCCGGGACTTTGTTGGCAACCACACTTACTCCCAGAAACCAGCAGGATATACGAGCGCTCAAGGAGCCCTATGACGGCCGCGACTTAATACATATAAACCGGCAGAGTTTGAGACACTCGGTAAATTTGATACTGAATACGGTCCACCTCCATTAGTTACATATCGTATACTTCCAACTGCTGAAGATTCCGGGATACTGAGAAAGTGTTCGGGTTAGCACAGTTGTTCCCGGCAGTGGCGACACTCGACTTTTACGTGAAGCTGAAGGACACGTCTGGCGCGAATTACTGTCTCGGTCGAATTCTGTAGCGACTCTCGGACTGCAAAGTAGGGCCTCGTTGGTCTTCTGAGATAAAGACTAGATCCACGCTCTCTCGTCCTATCCGATAGTGTAGCAGTGCGAATGGCAATTAATCTACCGACCGACAGTTGACCTTATTAATGACGCGCCTCGATACGGCAGTCCGACAAGGGTGACTTCAGAAGTACTGGATACACCATCTAACCAGAAGACTGTATACATGTATACACGACACTGTCGGTTTCTGTCAATATAGGGTAGTCCGGATACTACTACATCAGACCTCACAGACACACGGGCGGCGATGACACGAAATACTGCCTGTTGAAAGGTGGAGAACAATGTAAGTGTGTTAGCACGTGCGTAAGTACTGTCGTGTTCAGCCATAACAGACAATGTAAAGTCACACTTAACTCGGCTCGACATTTGTCTTATTCGACCACGTCAGACTTGTGATACTCGAGATAGTTGACGCGTGGAGGTGACCAACGTGACTCACAGTCACAACCATAGTTCCGAGCAAATAAAATATAAGTTACAGTTACACTCTTGATGTTAGACAGAGAACTAGGATATACTTAAATACTCTTGAGATGGACGACACACCGAATCGTTTAGATAATCAGGACTGCCTAGGTACATAAAAACAAGGAGAGCACTCTTACCTTCATATGAGTAGTGTCGATCCTTTCGGGTCTCGTAGTTGATTCAAGGACTTGTCACAGGAAGTTAAGAGTAAAAAGAAAATTAAAAAAAAGGGTTCTTAGAGTTTTAATCGCTGAAAAGAGGTTTAGAGGTTTAAGCTTAAAAAAGAGGTTAGACGTTTTAATCTCTGAGAAAAAGAGTTTTAATCTTGAAAAAGGTTTTAAACTTTAAAAAAGAGTTTATAGTTTTATCTGAAAAGAGTTTTAATCTTGAAAAGAGTTTAATACCTGAAAAAGAGTTTTATTAGTTTTAATCCTGAAAAAAGAGTTTTAGAGTTTTAATCTGAAAAAAGTTTTAGAATTTTAATCTTGAAACATAACACTAGGAGAGCGTCTTTTACCTGCTCATCAGTAGTGTCGTCTCGTAGTTTGATGCAAGGACTTTTGTCCACAGGAAGTGTACTAGACGCATAGGTTCCTCCTCCCGCTCAATGTGCTCAGTGTTCCTACCTCCTTATCCTTTCGGTCATAAGTTACAAAGTGAAGTCTACATCGGAGGGTGCAGCTCTACTAGCTCACGAACAGTAACAAAGTAGAGGATAAGCTCCCGACTTAGTGTCAATTAGGTATCCGTAGTATACGGAGTTGTCAGGACGTACGAGAAGATCCATTAGTGTGTAAGGACAGTACAAGGGCGATGCCAACTATGGATAAACAAGTAGTATACGCATGATGACTATAACCTTCTCCTGATAGTCCTACAAAGGGTTGTCAGAGACTCGTTTCCTCTCGAACTCATTTCACAAACCACTCTGTCATGACCGCTTCCGGCTCCGTGTATTTTGTTACGGAAGGAAGTACGTGACTCACATAGTTCATAGACTACGTCTTAAAGAAGTATCAGGTTGTATTCATCTGAGGACAACTACTAGACGTTTATCAAACGATTTAACGCAAGTTAGACACATATTCAGAATCAAACAAAAAATTTCTGTCGGACTTAAGTGTCCCAATAAGAACAAAGTACCGAAAGAAAGTTGTATTGCCAAGTCCAAGTGAACCGGGTTGTGTTAAGGAAAAAATAAGTACAATTGCCTTTCTAATTCCTCCGGAGATGTTAACGAGATCGTTAGGGTTTACTCTCCGCTCATACTAAAAGTTAACGTACGATCTAATATATGCCACGATTCATCTTTCATTTGTACTGTCTAAGATCCTAGGTTTGGTATTCGACAATACAGAGTTCAACGGGAGGACTTAAACAACCCGAACTATGGTCGACGAATGTGTATAACACCACAAATTTTTTAGTGAGGTTTATGGTGTCTTTTTAAGATATGTTCTTGGATTTCTTTTTTATTACTTTGTAAGGACCGGGACAAAAACAAGCCGCTTAACGAGTCTTTTGGGGTAAAAATCCAGTTATATCTTTCGATCCTTAGTCCAGAAAGTCCAAAATAAATCCAAACAGGTAAAGTACTGTTTTCCCCGGACATAATGTGCAGTGCTCCTTACGCTCGTTTAGGGTTTTTCGTATTAACCGGAGATATAGAAGAAATTTTGCAGGCAGAGAGAGACATAAAAATTCATACCCTAAGTAAACAAAAAGTCAATGCAATTGCTATTCGATTATTCCGCATATAGAGAAAATGGAACTCAAGACCGTTCGTCGGCAATCGTAAAAACAAGCGGAGTCTCTCTCAGTAAATCCTGCGAAGATGACTCTGAACACAAACAAAACCATTTGTACCAAGTATAGCAGTCCAAATCGGACTCACAAGAAGCGCAGGTGACAAAGCAAATTAGACGCATACTGTTGTAATTATCGCAAAAATTATAATTCTTCGGACTCGGTGTCAAAACACTTTTTTTGATGGCGGCGTGGGCCTAATCCCCGGAGAGCGCCGAATTGTCCATTACACAAAAAAACGGGGTAATAAATAATGCTACAGTAGTCTTCTGAAGAGGTACAGAGGAAGCTGGAGCACAATCGGCCATTGTTGTTGTTGTCGGTGTCAGCTGTGAGGGGTTTCCACGCGGTTTGGCTTTATGAAGCAGGCACGCAAACGGTAACGTCATGACGCAAACGATGACGCAATGACGCAGCACCAGTCGGACTCTGGGCGGTGTGAAAAGAGCCGGAGCTAAACCGAAGAACCGGTTCTGAACCTGAAAAGCTCTAGCACGGAGCTTGAACCGGAGTTGCGTTGGTGTGAATGAGGTAAAAGACTCTTGATTTATTTTCAGTGCCAATGCAAGAAGTAGAATGTCCTATATAGGAAATGAAGGAGGAGAAACAGCAGTGTGGATTAGAAAATCTGATTTAGGTCCTGACGATCTGAGTGTTTTGTTGCGTGAACGTGAGAAAGGATAACTGAAGCAAAAGCTAGGAAAGGCCCAGAACCTCAAGGGGCACCCTCGCCTGCCAAAGACACATGAACTACGCAGGAACAGACTGAGAAAATACATAAAAGAAACATTAAAATCGGAGAAGACTTGACAGTGAACTTACTTTACATAATTCCCCATCCACACATCAGAGTGTTAGCTTTTCTTTGTTGAGCTCTTACTGGTATCTCAGAGCATGAAACATGTCTGATTTGTTCTCGTTAAAGCTTAATAAAAGACCACAGGAGCCAAAGAAACAATCAGAGGGTAATAATGTCCACAAATCAGTGACTGCTATGCTATTAACCTTTATAGCTTGAAGACGATACTGAACTGGGGTGATCAGAATGAGCGCTGAACTAAGGTCAGGATATACGTCTATATAGTTTATTTAATTAGGAAGCCACATTAGCTTCAAGATCTCATTTAATTGATACATCATGACAGAATAAAATAGACAATTATAATGGTAATGACAAATAAATATAGTAATGCAGTAACAGCATGACACATTCTAAATAAATGACTTTTAGAAATGTCCATGGTGTAGGAATAAAAAAATCCACCAACTATCTGCTATGATTTCAAGTTTCAATCAACTAATTTGTTTACAGACAAATAAGGTAAAATATCTGAAGGCTGTTTTCCAGAGTAAGTATTTACAAGAGGAACATTTAGTGTAAGCCAGTCCTGAGAACGGGGGGTAAAAGTAAAATATCCGGGGCAAAGGACTGACAATAAATAAGGTATTAGGTTAGGTAACCTGACAGTGAGGGAGGGCCAGATGTATTAAAGGGGACCTATCATGCAAAATGCACTTTGTGATGTCTTTTATGCATAAAGATGTGTCCCCGGTGTGTCAGGGAACTCACGCAGCGTCAGAAAATAAGACCCTCTCTCTTTTCCTCCGTACCCACATCTCTAAAAACGGAGGAATAACGGAGCTGATCCAGATTTGACGTCATATCTGAAATGCAGACCCACGGCACTATCCGAAATGTTGCTGTCAGAAACAATGCCCGGCTGTTTTGGAAGTAATATGGTCTTTGTTTACCTTAGCAAGCATCGCTAACACTCAGAGCTAACCTGTACTGGAGAGAGTATGTGTAAAAAAGCAGGAAATAAAAAAAGGAACTTACCTTGTGATAAACCCGCAAGAGAAAAAGCATTTGAGCTCCATACT
This sequence comes from Notothenia coriiceps, assembly GCF_000735185.1. Classification (NCBI taxonomy): domain Eukaryota; kingdom Metazoa; phylum Chordata; class Actinopteri; order Perciformes; family Nototheniidae; genus Notothenia; species Notothenia coriiceps. The sequence continues at coordinate 13,151,741 of NW_011369945.1, read as the reverse complement.
GTTTCAGAAATAATCCTTGATGTGGTTTGGAACATGATATGGCGTTTCATCACGGCAGCATTTAGCTGAGTATCTGCGGTAGAATTCTGAGCAGGCATTAGCTCCACCTCCTTTTTTTTTTTTTAGGCTAAGGACCCAGTTTCCGCATTTCACAGGGCTGAAACAGAGGAATAGACATGTTTTTTATATACTTGTATATATCTGAGACCCATAATATATGTCTAAAAATAGCATAACAGGAGACCTTTAAAGAATGATGGGTGCCATACGAGCGATCAGTAATACATCTAAGTGAGAGAGAGGTTTTAGATAGCAGAAGGTGTTTCTCAATCTCGAGTAAGGATGCTCCAGAGCCACTATTTGTCACGATTCTCATGTTATGTCACGTTTATAGTTTTGTAGGTTTGGGGTGTTTTTGCTGTTTTCCATGTCATGTTTTCCTTTGGGTTATTGTCTGGTCCTTTTCCCTGTGTTTTCCTCTTGTCATTAGTTTCCCTGGTGTGTCTAATTGTCTGATTATGTTCACCTTGGCCCCTGTGTTTTCTCCTCCCTCCTCACCTTTGTCTTGTTGTGTGATTGAGTCTTGTGTGTATTTAAGTTCTGGTTTGTCTGTCTGTCTTGGTCGGTTCGTTTTGTTCCCTGACTAGTTCTGCGGTGAGTGTTCTGTTTGTCATTGTACATATATCTCATAGCTTTGAAATAAAGGAAGTTTCAGTTTATATCTGCATTTGGGTCCTGCTTGTTTCACAAACCGTGACAGTACGAACCGACCTGAAATATGGGCCCAGCAGATCCTTTCGAGCAGGAGATATTGGAGTTAACCGTTGCTTTGGCTGTCTGCTCTAGTCGATGGTTGGGAGCGTCCAGGGGTCAGCAGCGAGAGGCTGTTCGGGCTGAGGCACACCAGAGGGCAATGGAGAAACCAGGTTTAGTTCAATTCTTACCTGGCTGGATTTTGGACTTCCTCTCAGTGTGTGATTCCCGGCCTGCTAGCCCCAGGCATGCTAGCTCCATGTCTCCCAATTCCCAACCTGGCACCATACGCCTTGGTGGGTTCCGTCTGAAGTCAACCGGTGCTTCTGCCCCAGTTCCTGCTCCTGTCCAGGAGTCATATTCTGGAACTCGTCTGGCTTATGGAGGTCCACGGAGTATTCAGGCGGCTGCTAAGAGGAGGAGTCGCAAGGCCAAGCTACAGCCATGTTTCACAGCCCGGACCAAGAGCCATGGTTTTCCGGCCCCAGAACCGGACCTTACAGCCATGTTTCCGGCTCCAGAACCGGACCTTACAGCCATGTTTTCCGGCTACCAGAACCGGACCTTACAGCCATGTTCCGGCTCCCAGAACCGAACCTTACAGCCCATGTTTCCGGCTCCAGAACGCGGACCTTACAGCCATGGTCCCGGCTTCAGTGCCGGCTCCAGTAACCATGTCCCCGACTCCGGCTCCTTCGTCACCTGCTGACTCATCCGGCCGACGCCAGCTCCTCGAGTCCTGTCGGCGTACCGGACCGACTCCAGCACCTCGTCTCCTGTTGGCTTGTCCGTCCGACGCCAGCTCCCCATTGTCCTGTCAGCATACCGGGCCAGACTCCAGCACCTCGTCTACCGGTTGGCTGTCCGTCCGACGCCAGCTCCCCCGTGTCCTGATGGCTGTCCGTCAGACGCCAGCTCCTGCCGTGTCTTGTCGGCATACCGGCCGACTCCAGCACTTCACCTCTGTCGGCCGACTGCCCAGCACTCGTCCCGGGTCCTGTTTGGCTGTCGTGGAGGCCCGACGCCAGTCTGGCGCCCCGGGTTCTGATTGTCTGGTCGCGTTGGAGGTCCGCGAACTACTCTTCTGCCGGGTCCTGCCAAACCCCATGTCCTAGTGCCGTTGGAGGTCCCGCAAGACTACTCTTCTGCCGGGGTCCTGCACAACTCCATGTCTTGGCACCGTTTGGAGGCCGTCCGCAAGACTACTCTTCTGCGCCGGAGGGTCCTGCCAACTCCATGTCTTTGTCACGTTTGGGAGGTGCCGCAGACTACTCTTCTGCCGGGGTTCCTGCCCAACTCCCAATGTCTGGAGCCGTTGGAGGTCCCGCAGACTACTGCTCTTTCTGCGGGGGTACTGCCAACTCCATGGTTCCTGTCCATGTGGGATTACCGCAGACACCTCTTCTGCCGGGTTCCTGCACCCGCATGGTTCCTGGAGCCCGTCTGGAGGTTTCCCGCAGACTGCTCTCCTGGCGGTCTGGTCCTGCCCCGACTCCAGTGTCCCTCGTCCGCGTTGGAGATCGGCCGCAAGATATCTCTGCCGTCCTCCATGATGTCTGAGGCCGTCCCGTCCGGACGCTGTCTGAGGGCCGTGGGTCCTGCAACTCCAGTCCTGTCGCGTTGGGGAACTCCGCCTTGCTCACTGCCGGCGCGTCCGGTCCGAGTTCCCCTTCTCATGGGGACTCTTGCCTCAGCCCCAGGCCGACCGTTCGGAGCTCGAGACTTCCCCTCCTCGGACCTCTGCCTTGCCCGGCCGTCCGCCCGAGATCCTGCATGGATTTTCTGTTTTTTTGGGACGTCTGCCCGAATCCGTTTTTGACTCTGCTTAGCGAGGCCGGCGCCCGGGTTGATGTCACGACTTCTCGACTGTTAATGTCACAGTTTATAGTTTTGTAGGTTTGGGTGTTTTGCTGTTTTCCATGTCATGTTTTCCTTGGGTTATTGTCTGGTCCTTTTCCCTGTGTTTTCCTCTTGTCATTAGTTTCCCTGGTGTGTCTAATTGTCCTGATTATGTTCCACGCTGGCCCCCTGTGTTTCTCCTCCCTCCTCACCTGTGTCTGTGTGTGATTTGGAGTCTCTGTGTGTATTCTAAGTTCCTGGTTTGTCTGTCTGTCTTGGTCGGTTCGTTTGTTCGGCCTGACTGGTTCTCGCGGTGAGTGGTTCTGTTTTGTCCATTGTAGCATATATATCTTCATAGCCTTGAAATAAAGGAAGTTTCAGTTTATATCTGCATTTGGGTCCTGCTTGTTTCACAAACCGTGACACTATTTCAAGCATACTACGTCATCGAGTGCCGCCGAAGGACTGTTCCAATGTCCAGCATGCTTGGAATTCTACTGAGCCCGACGTACTTCGTTTGGAGAAATTTTGAGGCTGCACATGTGTAGTCTCCGGTCTTAAAATCCCCACAATGCTTTGCGCACGGACCAATTTCCCCAAATCCGTGGCGTAAAATTTAAGGCGGGGCCTCTCATATGACGCACACCTGCACACTTGCTCGCCTGTTCCACTCTTCGTTTTCCGAATGCCNAGCTAAGGGGGTTGTCGCCCCTCCGCTTCGTGTCGGGCCAAACCACGCCCCTTAGCTGTGATATAATGAGCATATACCACGGCCTGTCGTGAGCTATTGCTTAAGTATACCAACTATGTGCAATATGTGCAATTTGTGCAATATATATATATATATATATGCCATTAATTACTGTGCGATATATACCTGGCTGCTACATCTTCAGATCTGTTACAGATGTGTCTTTTTTTTTATATCTTAACCATTTCTTTTATGCATGCTTCTTAGTTAACATTAAGCTGTCTTTGATTTGAGACAAATGTAAATGTCCCCTCTGTGGGACGAATAAAGGTATTCTGATTCTGAAGTAACTAGGGTTAGGGTTAGGGGTTATTTTGCCATCTAAATCTATAGCAGTATGGTTTTACTTCAAACAATAATCTGGCTCAGCTCCATCCACATTGTCTCAGTGGAGAAGCCATGGTTGCTGAAATGTGAATGATGTGAGTTTCAGGGAGACAAAGAGAACAAGTCCGACCCTGCTGCTTTTCCTTACCGCCAACCACGCCGGGAGTCCCGAGTTTGTTGCAATGGCAGCGTGAAATGAAGAAAGTTTGACAAGGGTTTGCCATACATTTTTAAAGCAGTGATTGGCAGTGCCTCAAAGGTAGCACCTCGCGCTGCCCTCCCCTTCAGCTGCTGTACAGCCGCATCAGTGTCAGCGGGTCCCTGGAGGAGGGCCGGCTGGGACTCAGGAGTCTAATTGGGGCTCGAGGACGCCTCCCTCTGCTGCTACAGCTGTGCTGCCGCCGGCTGACGGTCGGATCAAAACCCTGTGACTAGCCGAGGGGTCAGAGGTCGCCTGGTGGCTGCTCGGCATGCAGGGCCAGAGGAGGTCTCCTGCTGTGTTCGTGAACTCTGACTGAAGCCCTCAGCTGCTCACTCCGTCTCTGCTGATAACGGGAAAACACAAGGAGAACTGGAGTCCATCTTGCATTGTTTTATCAGAGAGGCTCAGTGGACATTTTTAAACGACAGCTAAAGACACATCTGTTTAAATTAGCTTGTTATTAACAACCCCCCACTTTAAATGTTCTTTTAGTCTTTATTATTTACCTACCTTTATATTGTTTTATTTATGTTATGTCTTAATATTTTTCTTTTCTTTCTGTTGTACCTATATGCTAACTTTGGTTTATGGGGTTGTATATTTTATATTGTCGACTCAGTTATCTCGTGTCTTATCTGTCAGAGAGAAACCGTTATTTATTTTATTTTTATCATCATACCTTTTACCTCCTTGTGTCTATTAACCTGATAACATAACGTTATATGTTGCTGCATGTACCTTTTAAAGTTCTCAAATATTTAAAGGCTTGGATTGAAATCAGGAAGAGTTTGTCGTATATAGGTTCCGGCAACTCAATTGTGTTTTATAATTTACTTTATTCTCGTGTGGTTCTTAGCAGATTGTTATTTGCATTGGTTACACTTAATATCTGGGCTTTTAATTGTAGGCTCATCTCATCTTTTCATATGCAGAAAAAATCACATTAGTGAGTTTACCCAACTCCTATAATTGCTTGGAACCACTTGACAAATATTTTTTAAGTTTTAGCAAAGTAACACATTCTTGAGTAGAGGAAAACTAAAAAAAGTAAGTTTCACCAACTCAAAAAAAATGTTTTAAGTTTTACCAAAGCAACAGTTTTTACAGTGTAACAAATAATCTGAGGGGAATTTCTTGTTCTTTATTTTTTACTTGTGATGTGTCATTTTGTAAAGCACTTTGAGCTGCATGTGTTGTATGAAAAGTGCTATATAAATGTAGCACCCATCCCATGTAACTTACCGTATTGAGAACTTTTCTTTATGTGAAGCACTATGGGCGCGTCCCTGGGTATTATTTAAATATGTTGGCGTGTTACCTGTATACGCTGTTTTAATCCTTTATTTTATAAATGGGTAAATCTAATTGCCGATACCTCCATTAAACTCAAAGAATAGTAAGTTATGAGCCTATATCAAACACTTTCACTTTTCACTTTCCCAAATATGAATTTCCTATAATCAAATATGACAAAATCGATATTACTTTAAATTCAATACAACCACAACCGGTTATTTGTTTCTCAATAAACAACAAGTAATATTAGCTTTGAAAATAAACCTTTGTCTTCTAATAGACTCACATGTCACAATTGCATAACATCAGTTACCTGAATTCACAACATACTATTATTATTATTATTACTCTCTTGTCCTCTGTTGGATGTTCTTCCCCTGATTTTCTATACATTTATTCTTCTTGTAAGCTTACCAAAAATCTAACGCCTCCCATCGTCTTGGCCAAACACTACGTCCTTGTTGTTCTTCCATGTCTGAAATACCTGAACACTGCATCAGAACATTTTATGTTTTTATGTCTTTTTTTTTTAAAGGTCCCATGTCATGCTTTTCCGGTTATTACCCGTCCCCTTGTGTGTTATCAAGGTTATTCTGCATGTAAACGGTCTGCAGAGTCACAAACCCTCAAAGTACACCCTGTAGCGAGTAAAACTCTAACAGAGGAAAGACCTGTCTATGCTGCCCCAGAACGCCTCGCTGGACATTTCTCTTTTTCCATTGTTTGCTTCCTGGGTTCTGTGACGTGTGAACACCCAGATCAACAACGAATGACCGGATTGGCCCAAATGGACCAATCCACGGAGCACCTCACACACCAGGATCCCTTGGCTAACTAACAGGGAGTCGCCATTGACTTGCATAGAGCTCCCTGAACGCTGGTAATAGACGGGTTGGGATGGTGGAGAAATGCTCTCCGCAGACCCATTCTCACAGCGTTATAAACCTTTTTCTTACTCAATATCAAGCCACACTTATTGTTTTTACTTCGGCTGTGAGTGTGTGTGTGTGCTCAGGATGAGTTTTGCTGTGTCTCGCTGTATCGCCGACCCGGAAACCTGTCCGCTCCTCGCAGCAGCGAGCCTCGAGTCCCGACCAATCAGAGCCCATTGTGTTCACAGGGAGAGGGGGGGGGGGGGCAGGAGCTCCAACAAGCCGTTTAGGACAGAGTGAATACCTGGTGAATACACGTCGCATACTATACAGAGATGCTGTATGAGAAACCAATGTGAGTTTGGAAAATTGCACAATTTAAATCTATTTTAGTAGACCTCAACAATGGAAATATGATCAGTAGAAATGGCCATGACATGGGACCTTTAACAGTTCGACTTGTGTATTATTCACTCACATATTCATCATAAATTCCTGGATACTTAAGTTACGACCAACGACATGTTTTGCCAGTTTAAAAGACTTCAAGTGTATTTAATACCAAATGTATAAGAAAATCCCTCAGGGCGTTCCTGAGATATCCCAGTAATAGGAAGTATTTATTGTATTTATATATTCAGTTTAATATTTAATATTCCATGTTTCACATAATTATGTACATATAATACCTTGCTTTATATCTTGTTATTGTTAATTTGTAAATGTATTTTTTCTAATTTGTATTGTACAATGCCATGTCTTTTTATGCTGCTGCAACACAAACATATCCCAAATTGGGATCAATAAAGTACTTCTTATCTTAGCTTATCTGTACTACATACTTGAAAACTTGATGACTTTGGTTACAGTTAGGGCAATACATCTGGTGTCAGGTAAAAATAGTATTGGGTTTCAATTATTTTCCGTGTCTCCTGCTGTATTGATTATTGGGCGGATAATGCATGCTTTGGATCAATATAGAAAAGCGAACACATGCATCATAATTCTGCTCACCTTTCAGAAAGAAAAGTGTGTTGTTGTTCAGGACTATCAGCCCGTTAGTGGGAAACATTTGTCTTCGTAAAACCATATGGATCCACCAAAACCGACAATCAATGAGACACCAAACTGAAAGAGATGTTTAAGCCTGAGGAAAATTAATGTGCCAGCCAATGGTTTCTCATGGAGTCGACTAAGCCCTTCACTTACAGAGCATGATTATTGCATTCACTTCCTGCCAGAGAAGAGGGGGTGGTGTATTTTGTTTATTCAAATAAACAGTGTCAGTGCAGCGGTCTATGACAAACACTCAATTGAATTGCTTTTGTGATGAACAAGTCACTGCTCAGACACCTTTTTTTAAATGAGGCAGGGAGAATAAATACCACGTGTTGCAGTAACTTCATTTCCATTGCAAAGGTATGACTGAACTCAGCATCACCCCGCAACAGCTGCTTCCTCCATCCATTCCTTTATATGTGGGGAATATATCAGTTTAAACACTGGAATAAAAAAGCCAACGGTCTATACCACATACTGTAATCACATCTACTGTATATGCAGTTCTCATACACAGTGAATATGACAAATAACTCAATGTGACGTTTATATTTGTCTTGGTATACCCTGTCAAAACAAAATACACTATGCCCTTAGAAGACAATCAACTCTACTCTGATACATTTACATATTTCCCATTTATATATATCTATTACGGGTTGCATTTCTTTGACCTATGGCCAATGTATTTCACGTTTGTGTTGGGGTTTGAGTGTGTTAACCTAAGAGGTTGACTGATACTCTGGGTGTTTCTCAATGTCGAGTATGCTTGCTTGGTAGCACATGTCTTCCGAATCACTTGCTTCAGAAGCGAGGCAAGAATACTTCNTGCCTGACGTTGTAATCACACGTTACTACAGTTTAAGCACTCACAACTCTCCTTCTCTTAGCGACTGTAACTCCACAGTTGCCTACACTCTTTTCGGGTAACCCGAAAAGAGTGTAGGCAACTGTGGAGTTACAGTCGCTAAGAGAAGGAGAGTTGTGAGTGCTTAAACTGTAGTAACGTGTGATTACAACGTCAGGCAGTTGCCGTGATCAAGAGTTTTAAAACGATCGATTAAGTTAAGATAATAAGCTATCAGCAACAGAACAGGCACACGGGATACCCGGAGATGACAACAACAACCGGAAGTTACAACATGCTTACCGCAATAGTGGTCCATGTAGAAACAAGTGTGTCAGTGTGTCTGCTACAACACAACAGATGAAAAAAAAGAACTGCTGCTGATCTGATAATAAACACAGAAAAGAGCATGTTGTCCCCAGCCCAGACTGTCTCTTCCTGGGTCTACACCTGAACTCGGTGCCCTGTACAGCCCGCCTNAGGCAGTTGCCGTGATCAAGAGTTTTAAAACGATCGATTAAGTTTAAGATAATAAGCTATCAGCAACAGAACAGGCACACGGGATACCCGGAGATGACAACAACAACCGGAAGTTACAACATGCTTACCGCAATAGTGGTCCATGTAGAAACAGCACTGTACTGCACAAAGCTGTGTATTAATGATCAAGTGATATGCTAAACATTGCACTCCGTCACATCATCTGTCCTCTATTTTATGCTCGGAGCATTTGCGTGGGTGAACTGTAGGACAAGAGTCCACAGAAGCTAAACATTTAAAGTACAGTAAACAGAGCCACAACATTTAATTTAAAGGAGGATACTCTGATAGAGATAACGATGAACATGGTTCATACACATACACATCTGCTGAACTGATCATCGTCATGAACACTAAGACCTTGATGATGATGACATTTAGACAAATGGTAACCGATACTCTTTCTGTCAAATGGATGAAATGGATCATACACCGTGAAACGCGGGGTAACAAAAAATAATCCTAATACGTTAACGCTAATATGGTATTGTCCTTGATTTGCTGTTACTATGTAGTGTTGCTGATAACTCGAATAGTCCTTATAATTACAGTGATAACCCTAACCCTATTTGCTTTAATTATCTCATAAATGTAGAATTTTAAGGGATTTTATTTTATTGGACTGCACCATATACTGTAGAATATGTCTTTCTACATAAAACAGCAGCAAAAGCAAAACAAGGAACCAACCGAAACCTTAACGACAGCAACAGCAAATCAGAAACCTGTCTTTGAAATCAAATATTTTGGAAAGCACTGAGAGAAATGTTTGCGTGTCACCAGGGGCTATAGCCTGATTGGAGAACTTGATTTGTAGGGTTACAATTAGGGTTAGAAAGTACACCTTTCTTCCAAAATGAAGCCTACATGATTTCTGATAGGTACCTACACTTTTATATACATGTATATTTGAGTCGTTTAGATGTTTGGGTTATCTTTGTCTGTAACAAAGGTCAGACAAAGTGTAAATCGGTTGCATGCAGTGATCATCTCAAGTTATACAAGGTAATGAAGCAGCTACTTTTTCTTCTTCTTAGAAGGTAAAGTTGTGTGTAGTTGTAGCCATTGCGGCAGAGGAAGATGAGTACGCACTGCATTTTCCTCCCATGAAGTCCCAGCTAACCGTTAATCCTTTTAGTCACATCACAGAGCTTCTGTATCCACCAGCTCAGAAATCCTCAAGTCACTTACCCTGACTGAAAAAAGAAGAAAAAGAAGAAGAGAGAGAGAGCTTAGCTTACTATGACAGACTGCCAAACAAGATTTCACTGTGCAGTGCTATTCTGCTAGTTTACTGTAATTAGCTCAAAGTTAGCCACCTAAAGAGCTGCTCTTTTCTCTCCCTCCATCACACACACATATCCCGTGACAGCATTTTTGTGATAAAGTTGCTGTTTGGTTAAACCTTTGAGGAAAAGATGTAGCAAAGACCACGACTTAGTACAGGGGTTCCCAAAGTGGGGGTCGCGAGATGATTACAAAATAAAAATTTAAAATTTAAAAAAATTAATAAAGATTTTTTAATAAAACATTTTTTTTTAATTATTATTAATAATAACGTTTGCATAGACATTTTTCAGGGGCGGACTAGCAATCTGTATAATTTCCCCGCAACGAGGCTCCCCCTTTGACAATCTAGCGCAGTGTTTCTCAAACTTTTTCATACCACCAGGACCACTTAACCAATAAAAAACACTCACGGACCACCTAACTCCAGTGGCGTTTTCTCCTGGAGGCCAAGGGAAGCCAGGCTTCCCCTGTTTTTTCGGATTGTAGTTTTAATTTAATAAATAAATAAAAACACTTTGTTTAGTTTCGGAAATTCTTTGTTGTGTGTTGCTGCCGGCCCGTCTCTCCCCATTCTCATTGAGTATTTTACAAAGAGTGAAACAGCGCCCCTCTAGATGTTATGGTGAAACAGTAGATTGCACTCTCNAGGACCACTTAACCAATAAAAAACACTCACGGACCACCTAACTCCACAAATATCCAAAAACAATAGGCCTGCTTACCCATTCCAACAGTATATAACAAATTACAGCCTAATAATGACAGCTTAACCTTCTCTATATCGCCTCGTTCACACATTAAATCAACAATACAAATACAACTACAGATTGTATAAGCATTTAGTTCAAATGCGATTTAAAATCCTCTCAGGTTTTACACCTCTTATTATGAAATGTAGACTACATTTATTATGTAGTATTATTTTAAACACGAGTTTATGTCCGAGCCAACAGACTCACAGATTGTTGGCTACTGAGAGATATGCAAAATACACCGCATGTAGTACGACACAAACCTCCGCTGTGGATTTTCAAAACAAAATACAATAAAACTATGGTCGCAGGCCCAAGTTTAACTCTCTGAGGCCTGCATAGTCTGCCTACAAAACAAAAATAAAAAAACGTTTATGCAGCCCCAACAACAGCCTCTGATCATCAACAGACTTCATGCAATGCTTCATCAGATGCATATATTAGATAATAATCTCTATCTCACTCCTAACTCATCTAAATCTACTTTCAGCATGGATAAATGTTCATAAAATACATCCATTGTTTGTTCTATATGCTTCTTGAAATCCTAAAAAATACATCTTTTTTCTAGAACAGATTACAAATCGCCTGAAAATGGTACAAACAAGTGGCAACATGTTTGACGAAGGTGTTGCGCTGGGCTATATCATGCAATCGAAAGTGAAACTTAAACTCGCTCCATTGCGGAGATATTCCCGCGAGAGTGCGGAAAACTGAAATGAATTCACTAGCTCACTCTGTGCTTTTAGTCCA
>NW_011369945.1:13135329-13140428 GCF_000735185.1 Notothenia coriiceps | reverse complement strand
CCCCCGTCGACAGGGGGTCGCCAGTCTCTGGCACTGTTATTTTGGGGGTCGCGGGCTGAAAAGTTTGGGAACCCCTGACTTAGTAAATCCACCTATCTTTTCATGTAAATAGATTTCCTCTTAGGGAATGCTTTTGATTGAACTAGGAGCACTAGGTGAAACAGAAAAAGATTGTCTGCCCCTTTCCTTTGAACTTGAGCTTTAAGAAGCAAGCTTTCCCTGCCACTATTGGACATATCCTCTCTAAGCTTTACATTGTGCGCTGTTTACCGGCGTAGGGGCACGTCAGTTGGATGAACAAAAAATGTAACCGTGCCTAGGCAGACTAAAATAGCTTCAGTACATTCGCTGTCACTACGTCTTTTTAAGCTCCGTGCACCATGCAACTGTAATTAAAGTTGGTTTAAAATGAGTCACTATATAGGGCAGATAAGAGAGAGATGTGTGTGTGGGTGGACAGATGTTGAATGGAAGCATCACATAAGCCAGTCCCACAGCATTGCTGTATACACACTATTTCAGCGCAGTGGAGAGACTGTCCGGCTTTAGAGCTGCGTGGCATCAGGGTTTGTCAAGTTGGCTTTTCAGCACTGCTGCTTATCTCCTCAATGCACGTGGGCAGGGATTCACAGTCTGAGGAACCAAGGTCACATCCCTTCTTCTCTCTCTGTCGCTCTCTTTTTCTATACTGTTCTCTTCTTCTCTGTCTGTCTCTCTCTGGCTCATGAGAATGGAAACACAGTCCTTCTCACATAAAACAAGTGCTGACAAAGGACAAGCTCCTGGGAGCTGAAACAGAAAAGACAGAAACTGTTGTGAGACATGTCAAGATGTCACTTCCTACCTCAGTTCATCCCAGTACTGTTTGATTTACATATATAAAGAAAAATCTTTATCCATCCTGTAAAAAGTCAAAATGTCTAGCCAAATCCTTCTTGACAATTTTCCTAATTTTACCCCTCTCTGGAATGCCTTCACAATAACAGCCTGTGTATGCGCAATACACAATAAGATATCAGTCTTGCCTACTTAAAAAATGTTTAATTGATGCCTCTATTGGACCTTTAATTTGTAATATTACTGCCAACGACCTCGCCAATATGTGATGCCAACTGAGGATAAACGTACATACATGGCAAGCAAGGGGACATTCTGAACTTCATTACTGTAAGACTACACATCCTATAGTTATACATTCAATCAAAATGTATGTTAGAATTGGAAATGTGTTTTCAGGATGTGGTTTAAACACAACACTATTATTAGTTGGTAAGTTGGATTTGTTCATTATCTGATCCTGATTTTTCGTATGAAATGTAATTTTAAGTCCTTACTGTTCAATTATCATTTATAGTTTATTCATTATATATTTAAGTTTATTAACTTTTACATGGATCAGGTATGAATTGTTTTATGGTATGGTTGTAAGGTATAAACAAACGTATACACCAGACGTATGCAGTATACTGTACCATTTAAGTAGTTGGTTGGTTGGTTGATTTGCTTGTTTTTTGGATGGAATCTCATTTTACATTTCGGTAAAGGGCCTAGGTTGAGTTTTACCATATCATATCTGTCAACAAACCAAATCACAAGGTCCTCCTGAATAAGACTCAGTCTGTTGAAGTGACTTCAAACAGGAACTGGCATACGGGTGGGAGTCTTCCGTCATAAAGCTGAATCTTTTCCTCACTCTGTTTGTTCGTCCTTCCCACTCACATCAACTCTCTCCGTCTGGCTTCCCCTCCTACAGTTTTAGTCTGGCTCTCACCCTCTCTGCTTTGGGAAAGAGACAACGTCCTCTGTAGTGATAAGAGAAGCAGATACAGCCAGACGTCTCCGGAGTACTTTTTGGCTTAGCGCCAACAATCAATTGTGCAGGATCATGGTCTGTGGACATTTTGCCATACAAAATCTACATGACTGTATTTGCTTAGTCCTTGAACGTAACAAGTCCTACCACAAGTGTGATACGTCCTTCACATCATCAGTTCATGTCTCCTGGAGCTGCGAGCAAAAGTGAATTTATTGCCCTCTGTCTCCTTAATCTATCCCTCACAATTTAAGAAGTAATTACTTTCACCATCTTCCACTGCTGCACCCTCTGCCACTGTTCCTCTTCTCTCCGCACTCAAGCTAGTGCCAGCCGGCTTCCTATTAAGATAAAATCACAGAGTATTCCAGACGTTCTTCAGTGTCGGTATGAGCAGCGGAAATGGAAGCACTTCAGGACTTCAGGTTCAGCATAGATTAATGCCCAAAGGATGAGGGTCCTCGATGTAACTGTAGAGTGTGTTTTCTTGTCCTTGAAGACTAGTTTGAATTTTAGAATCTCTTGTTTAAAATTAAGGCGGTCTGCATTTGTCGTAACTTAAGTGACAGTAGTAGATTTAAGGTTGGCAATACAGCAATAGTTTAATCAGGTGTTGACTTGGGTCAGGGGTTATGTCATAGGGGATTCAGGTATAAACCTTGTCCAGCAAATATGGCAGCTTATAACAGGACCACACAGAGGCTAGTGTTGGGGTTTAGGGGATTTGAGGCGGGACAAAAGAAGGGTTAGGGTTAGTTTATGTTTGAGGGTTCAATTTGCATACCGAGGTTATGTTGAATGGCATTCAGTTTTAGTTATGGAACTGTTTTTGTGTCGAGAAACAGAGTAACTTTGTTTGGTTTTGTAGTGGTTTCTTTGTTACATCATGGTGGTAGCCATTTTGTCACATTGATTTGGCTTCTTGTGTGGTTGCTTCTCATTCTTCATGGCAGCATCTTAGTTGGCTTTTTTTGATTTTCTGAGTAGATCTTGTTTCTTCCAAAATGATAACCAGGTCTACTCCTTTTGCCAACAATTATCCAAAATCTGTTGTGAACAAATTGCATCTTTGTTTTATATTGAGGCCTAAAGAGTGTATATATTTGTAATACTGAATGTTTTAGCATTTCTTATTCACAACAAACAGCCTTGTTAAGTGGTACTCAATTTCTCATTATTTTCAATGAATATAACAAAAGTGTTCATTTGTCCATTCATTGTTTTAAAGGGGGACCTATCATGCAAAATGCACTTTTTTATGTATTTTATACATAAAAAAGTGTCCCCGGTGTGTCAGGGAACTCACTAATGGCGCATTTCCACTACACGGCTTCGCTCGGCCTCGCTCGGTATGGCTAGGCCTCGTTAGGACTGGCTCACTTTATGGTGCATTTCCATTACAGTTTAGGAACTGGGGTAGTATCTATAGTAACGCAGTGTCGGCGGGGCCGTGACGTCATCTTCAATGAGAGCCCCAGAAAAACAACACAGCTGTTAGCTGTTAGCCCTCAGAGCTCACAGCTCCTCATATCTGTTCAGAAACTAGACACAAGTTAAACAAGTACAAACCACAGACTGTCTGTGTCATGGTGAATACAGTCGCTGGTTTAATTATGTCTGTAGGCCGTTGTTGTGAGTGTGGACGGTCGGAGCATTTACAACGTTAGCTTAGCCAAATCTCCATTAGAAAACACGCATTTTAAAAGGTTTTTCTTCTGCCGTCTGTCTGCAGACATGTCAAAGCCTTAATTCATGGTTTTTACTATCCGGTATCAGTATGTTGTTACTTCGGCATCATTTTGAAACGTGTATTACAATTAAATCACGGTCAAATATGTTCATCTTGTTGTAGTTGTTGCCCCCTTGACAGCGATTCTCTCTCTAGTTTAGCATACTCAGCCTGGTTGTTCCTGGCCCTAGAACCACGATTTTATGGGGCCATTACATCACCAGAAGTCCCAATTTAAGGGGTCATTTCTCCCAAGAATTTTTTTTTACTCACTATATCAACAGCCCCACCAAAAATATTTTCCACCAGCCGCCACTGACTGTAGCTAATGTGCTAATAACGTCTTGAATCTTGACTTGAATCAAAAGCATTGATTGTATCAACGCGGTCAACGGTAAAGATCTTTACAAATATTCTAATGAATCTGCATTCTGGTACATTCTGGTGTCTTCATTGATTGAACTGACACACAGCTGTAGGGTTATATACAGTGTGCCGTTGGGAAAGAGCTCTACTCGTTTACACTTAGTTTAATTCAGTGAGCTACATTGGCATTAACATGCAGAACAGAACTGCAGAGACAAAAGATCAATTTCCCTTCCTGCATGAAATCCCTTTCCTATCACACACGCACACACACACACACACACACACACACACACTCTCTCTCTCTCCCGGGTCACACGGCTGTTCCCCAGAGAGGCGTCTGTCATTGCCTGACATTGTACCGTATTGTTATTCAGCTCCACGTTCTATTCGCATGACAAGATATTGTGGCCCTGATGGAGCAGCGTCGTTTCCACCGAGGCTCGTTTTACGATCGTCTGCAGACGCAGTAGGGAGGCCGGTCTGCAGGAGAACCATCTGTTATTACTGCGCCGAGCTGTGGAAGCAGCGAGAGGTCTCACAGAGTTTCAGAAAACACAAGCATTAGCGTGTGGGGAATTGGGGAGTGATAACACACAGAGTTACTGTACGTCTCAGGTTATTCAACATCAGGTGTTGATATTGCACCATTTCATCAGTTTTATTTGTTCCATGTCCTTCATGTTGCTCTGTTGGAGGAGCCTGTGACTTCAATTTGTCATTGACATATCTACACTGTAGCTAATGTGCGCATGATGATAAAGCCTTGAAACTTGATAGCTAGTCTGTGAGGCTATGCTAACAGAGCGATGCTAACATGCACACACTGACCTGGCTTTCTGTAAACTGTATTCCCTTAAGGTTACATAGAAAAGAGGTAATCAGATTACTGTTACATTACTATACATTGGGGATTACTATCAGGATTACAGTGTTAGTTAAACCTTTAAAAGGAGCATATAGTGTTTGTTGTGAAGGATCAGATGTTATCTCTTCTCTGTTAGCTGTGCTGTACTGTAGGCTAATACTTTCAGTGTGAATATATTAGTATGGATTGATACATATAGACTGCACACACACACACTCACACACACATATATTTAGTTTGGGCTGATTACAGGTTGGAATAACCTGTAATCCAATCAGTATACAAGTGAAAACACCCGTGTAGGTTAACAGCTGTGATTTAGC
>NW_011369945.1:13125588-13135283 GCF_000735185.1 Notothenia coriiceps | reverse complement strand
CACATATTTAGTTTGGGCTGATTACAGGTTGGAATAACCTGTAATCCAATCAGTATACAAGTGAAAACACCCGTGTAGGTTAACAGCTGTGATTTAGCTTTCACTTAACCTTAAAAACATTCTGACCTAAACTCAGTCAGAAATGTGTGAAATACGGTGTTCAGTTTGTGCAGTTTTTTGGATGTAAAGGAGATTTGCTAGATAAATACAAATGGAGCGATTTCATGCCCTTCTCTTTTATTACGCCCCACCCTTAGGTGGCTAACAACATTCCACCTCTGACAAATACAACACAGAAAGACACTTTTACAAGGATAAAAGCCATAGGATTAATTATAATCAACATGTGAAATGCACAAATATCAATCCTAGGCTACGATTTAAAAACACAGCAGTCCCTGGGGAGAAGAACGAGAGGGAAAAGAAACAGGGAACAAATACAGCCGTAACACCGAGCAGCATTATATGTTTTACTGCAAATCACGTGTCCAAGAATGAGCTCATGATTTCCCTTCTACGTTTTGGTTTCTCATTCTGCCTCTATTTAACGTCAGTCAGGATTACATCTTTAACAACATAACCTAATGAAACTGAAGCAGCTTGATAAGGCTTCCTCCCTGTGCTTCATGAAGTCTGAGGATCAAAAGTGACGTCCTCAACATGTGCAGTTGTTGCCATCAGATATGTTAAAAGTACACACATCCTTTTGTCAAGTAGAAGTACAGATACTCGTGTTTAAAAATACTCTGTGTATCGACGAGACGCCGTTACTAGAGCTCACGTGGACATGTGGATATAATCATTGTACTGTGTGGGGTATATTGACTACAACTTCCCTGTTCCCCATGTATGTTGTAGCTGATTGTGTGCACCTGGTGCCCTGTGTTGTCTCCTCCCCCCTCACCTGTGTCTAATTGCTCCCCCCCCCCACCTGTGTCTTGTTGTGCTAATTAGTGTATAGGTATTTAGGCTCTGTTTTCCCTGTCTGTGTGGAGGCTGGTAGTGTGTGTGAGATCTTTGTGGCTGCAGGATGTGTTCACGGAGAACAGCAGGATTGAGGCTGTGAACTTTGTGCACATTATTTTAATAAATGCCCACGTCGGGTTATATTTTTGGACGGTCTGCCTCTGCCTCCTTGCTTGGTCGGGCCGCTCAACGGTCAGTCTCACACTCTGGTGAAAGTAGAAGTAGGCCTACTGACTAAACTTCTTTACTCAAGGAAAAGTAAAGAGGCTTTGAAATGTACTTCAGTAAAAAGTACCCATAACTAGCAGCTGTTTTAAAGAGTACCTGACCTCCCTTTATATTAATAGAACAATAATGTCATTGTTAGCTAATGAATGTTTCCATGCTGAACAACGGCAACATGACAACGTTTCCATTGGTCCCTCTTCTTTAGAGAAGACCAGGGGCCTCATTTATAAAGGGATATACGCTCAAAAAATGGCGTACGGCAGTTTCTACGCAATGTTTGCGATTTATAAAATACTAACTTGACGCAAACTCTAACCCATGCGTACGCACTAAGCACAAAAACGGGAGAGACGAGAAACTGTGACACCATCGCCAGAAGGAAGANTAATGCTATTTTCGAATGCCAAAAAGACACCGGAGACCACTTTGGATATTGTTACTACGCAAGGAAAAGTACTTGAAGTGGTTGCCTGTTATAAATACCTTGGTATCTGGCTTGATAATTGCCTCTCTTTTAAACTTCAGGTCAATAATCTGCTTGGAAAGCTGAGGGTGAAGCTAGGTTTCTTTTTCAGAAACAAGTCCTGTTTCTCTTTTGAAGCCAGGAAAAGGCTCTGTGACCTTTTTACCTGTGCTGGTCTGGACTATGGTGATCTGATCTATATGAATGCACCTGCCCATTGCCTGATCAAGTTAGATGCCGCCTATCACAGTGCACTGAGATTTGTTACTAATTGTAAAGTATGAACTCATCACTGTACCCTGTATACCAAGGCAGGTTTTCCTTCACTCACTGTACGGACGCTCAGTCATTGGTACATGTTCATCTACAAAGCCATGTTGGGTAAACTACCATCTTATATCTGCTCTCTAATCACACAGAGAGTTGCAAGTAGCTATTGCCTGAGATCTCATGATGTGGTTTTGTTACATGTGCCAAGTGCTAGGACTGACTTAGGGAAAAAAGCTTTTATGTGCGCAGCTCCTCTTGCTTGGAACAGTCTGCAACAAGAATGGAAACTGAGCAATTCGGTTCCACTGCATGTTTTTAAAGCTTGGATAGATGCTATGCAATCTGATTCTGTTGGTACCTGTAAATGTCGTTAGGTATGTAAATTGTAAACCTGTAACTATGTTGTATGATGTCCTTTTTGTTTTTCTGTTTTCTTTTTTTATCTCTTCAAGTGTAACCTAATTGCTGCAGGTCTCCCTTGAAAAGAAGATCGATGATCCCTTTTTGGGATTCACCTGGTTAAATAAAGGTTTGAAATGAAATGAAATGAAATTTAAAGAGCATCATTACTCATAGGAATGATGGAAACAGGAATGACCATTTTAGGCAGACTAGTCGTAGAATTTAATCTAAATTAACCTTGAAAGACAAACCTCAAATTCAAGGCTTCATGTCTGACTGAATGTAAAGCTAACAACAAGAGTTCATATCAAGAGTCAATACTGGGTACATGTCTTTTTTTGTTGGGATCAGTGTGACTAAGCATTTCAGATGAGAGGTGTTGGTAGACAAGGTTTCAGTGGGATTGAGATTTGCTGAGGAAATGTGTGGCCCTGTCACAAAGGTTCCTGTTTGTTGGGTGGGAGACATGGAGCTTAATTTCATTACCCCATGCCAACAGCCACTGGGGAGAAAACAATGGACTCGGAAAATCAAATTACGCAAGATAGCAGGGAGGAGGGAAAGGTGGGTGTGATGAGGATGAGTTGGCAGCAGGGAGTGTAGCAGTCTTTAAACATATGTGCTACTTGCTGAGGAAGCCCTCCCAACACGCCCTGTGGGTCCGTGGGGGAGCCTCTTGCCTTCCTCTTGGGTGGGGGCCATTTGGGTGATTTCACGGTATGTCAGTCAGCGGCATTGTGAGCACCACTGCAGGTTGAGTCAGGGGCCTGGGGGAGCCGGCTAAGCATATACAGAGGAAGGGGTGGATGGAAGATTATCACTGACAGCAGTCTCCTGGAGAACATCGGACACATGGTTCCCCACTGAGCTAGATTTTTATTTTTTTTAATTTATTTTTTAGTTATTCATCTATTCAATTGTCAAACTCAATTTCATCGTGGGCCACATCAGCATTATGGTTGCACTCAAAGGGCCGGTTGTAACTTTAAGACTATATAAATATAATATGCATATATATAGTATATAAAAAATGATGTATTACATTACATTATTTCCTCTGCATTGGATTATTATTGCATTGGGTAATAGCTTCATAACTAACTACGTCTGAAAGCAGAAGTCTAGGGCAAATAATTGCAAGTTTCTTCAGTGTGCATGTCACAAAATGAGATGCATTGTGGGACATG
The DNA here is from genome assembly GCF_000735185.1 of Notothenia coriiceps. Lineage (NCBI taxonomy): Eukaryota > Metazoa > Chordata > Actinopteri > Perciformes > Nototheniidae > Notothenia > Notothenia coriiceps. The sequence continues at coordinate 13,131,767 of NW_011369945.1, read as the reverse complement.
TCGTTTATGGGCAACATGCTTCTGTAAAGCGGCATGTAACCGTATAATAAACATATTATATTCTTTGCAAGCTCTTGCGGGCCACATAAAATTAAATTGTGGGCCGGATTTGGCCCGCAGGCCTTGAGTTTGACACCCCTGTCATAAATGAACATCATCCATTTGACATACAGCAGACAAAGTCCAGGGGCAGACATTCAAAGCAACAAGACATTACATACAGTAAATAAATACAAAAGGAAAGAAAAAATACATTTTGATACTTCAGATTAAATATCACATTAGTTTTGATTGCCTTCTTATTCCTAATGTTTTTTAATAGTGCTAATATATTGTTTAAATTCTTGATAAAAATGTACAAAATGTGGTTTGAAGTCAGCCCATTTCTTTTTATGGATATGAAATTTCCCTAAAAATACAATTAACTGCACAAAAAAGACAAAATCTGCAACAATACTATTATCCCTGAAGTACATACTGTAAGAATGTCTTTGTCCTGGAGTTGAATCTTTTGTCCCGTCTTTTTTCTAATAAAACATTCTACATTACAAGCATTCATAAAATAAATGGCCAATAGTCTCTTCTTGAAGATTACAAAATGTACAGAAATATTCAATATCAAGTCCAAATTGTTGCAGTGTCTTTTTTGCTAGATATATTGTGTGTACAATTTTAAAAGAAACTTCCTTAACTTTATTATTTAGCAATAGTTTATTTCCAATTAACCACATTTCAAGTTCAATCTGGAGCCTCAGGAAGCCGAATCCCTCCCTCGCCAAGCTGTGAGGCATATTCATCTGCTTATATACAATATGATTCTTCTCATTCTTAATGAGAAGTGCAGATGGAGCAAAGGCGCTGACAACCAGCCACTGCACAACATCCTCAGTGTTGGTTTTGCATGGTGCTGTCCTCATAACTGTTTTGTGTCCCTTTGACGGGCCACTCTACTGGCACTGCCGATAAAATGGCACTTGTGTGACTCAGCATTTTTCGAGAGCAGATTTTCTTAATCTTATCCAGGACCAATGCCAAATCAACGATTGAGCGACGCCCCAGCCTGGACCCCGAAAGCTGCTTGAATGATTCAAAGGCAGGATTGATGGAGATGGGGTTGAAAATATGTAAAAAGCAGGTGCGAAAAGAGAAAGATAACAAAAGCTCTTAGTCATTAATATCTGCAGTCCTTGCCTCTCTGAGAATGTAAATTAGAATGTCGCTCATTTTGAAGGGATGTGCAGAGATGAAAGCTTTACTGAAGCAAGGGTAGAAACACAAAAAGGAAATTAAATAACGGATGCGGTTAACTCATCTCAAATACATCAACGCAACCTTTTTTATAGAAAGTCAAAATAGCCATGTTTACAATGATGTCACTTTTTTGAAAATGATTTGAACAAAAGAGAAGAATCCTAATCATCATATTTGATGTAATCCGCACTAAATAGGGCATAAATACCAAAAGTGTGCCAGAGGTGCTAAAGCAAAGATCACTGGGACACAAAAAGAGGAAATGTTATGAAATCAGTAATTTTAGAAATAATTTGTTCACCCAAGATCAAGATAAATCTTTACCTGGTGGATTCATCCTCTGAGGATAATGAATATCAATACTTAATCTCATGGCAATCTGGTAGGTAGTTGGACGTTAATCTGGACCAAAGTGTTGGATGTACAGTAGGTCAGTTGACACCTGTATTTGGGTGTGGACGAAATTTGATATTTTCCTGAGTGTCTGGTTTACCCACTGGAGAGTAATTGTGAGACTGAAATTAATAACTTCTCCATGTTTTGCTGTTGCGATGTGGGTTAGGGTTAGTTTTAGTCAGTTTTCTATGGACTTTATTGATTCAAATATATTCTTCCTACCCAAACCAAAGAATATACTTTTTGGAAATGTTTGGGTATCATGAATATCTACACTGTTACACCCCACTCCTAGGCAACACAAATCCATTCCTGACCAAAATACACCACAGGAAGACACCTTTAAAACAATCAATTCCAAAAGGAATGAATACAAAATAGAAATAAAACTCTTAGGCTGAGAGGCAGAAAGGCTGAGAGGCAGAAAGTCACCGAGGCAGAAAGTCCCCACAGCAGAAGCCTCCCTCTTCTGCTGCTGGCTCTGGCTCTTTTAAGCACTTCATTACCAGGTGCACCTCATGAGGCACCTCGTTACAGCAATGCAGCACACCTGGGCAGAGGAAACAAGACACTGGGAACATATACAGCCATAACTCCTCCCACCCTTAAAGGTCTCCTATTATGCTATTTTTAGGCATATATTATGGGTCTCTCAGATATATACAAATATATAAAAAACATGTATATGATGTGTTTTTCTCAAAATACCAAACAGATCATGCATTTCAGACATCCCTGATAACCATCTATTTCAGGCCTGTTAGAGAACCTGTATGGTTCCGGGGGAGGAGGGGGAGCTAATGCCTGCTCAGAAATATACTGAGATAAAGCTAAATGCTGCTGTGATTAAAGGCCGATATCATGTTCCAAACCACATCAAGGATTGTTCCTGAAAACGAGTATGGAGCTCAAAATGCTTCTTTCTTTGCGGGTTTAACCAGCAAGGTTGAGTTCCTTTTTTTTATTTCCTGCTTTTTCCACATAGCTCTCTCCAGTAAGTTAGCTCTGAGTGTTAGCGGATGCTTGCATAATTGTAAAAAATACATATTAAGAGTCCAAAACACACGTCCGGCATTGTTTCTGATAGCAACGTTTCTGATACGTGCCCGTCGTCCACATTTCGATATTACGTCATATCAGACGCAATCTGGATGCAGGCTCCGTTTTCCCCCGTTTTAGAGATGTTGGGTACGGAGGAAAAGGAGAGAGGGTTTTAATTTCTGACTTTCTGGTATGCCACTGCGAGGCGCGGAGTCTCGCTTTAAGCGTGCCGAGCCGTGCGGGGCACCGTTTTTGGTTGCGTTTCCCTTGGCCCTAAGTACCAGGCTACGGTCCCCTAATTCACAGTTTTTCTGGCCCCATAAAATCATGGTTCCTAGGCCAGGAACAACCAGGGGTGAGCCTCGGGCTGAGTATGCTAAACTAAGAGAGAAGAATCACTGGCAAAGGGGGCCTAGCAACTACAAACAAGATGAACCCATATTTGACCGTGATTATTTGTCAATACTACGTTTCGCAAAATGAGTTGCCGAAGCGTAAGCAACATACTGATACCGGTTAGTAAGAAAAGCCATGAATTAATGCTTTGACAAGTCTCGCAGACAGACGGCAGGGGGCCGAAAAAACCTTTTAAAATGGCGTGGTCTTTCTAAAAATGGAGACCTCTTGGCTAAGCTAACGTTGATATAATGCTCCGACCGTCCCACACTCCAGCAACAACGGGCCTGACCAGACATATATTAAACCAGCGAGCCTGGCTATTCACCACATGACACAGGACCAGTCATGTCGGTTTGTAGGCTATGTTTTGAGAGGGAGAGAAGCGCTTGGGTGTCTAGTTTCTGAACACGCCAGCACATATGAGAGAGCTGTGGGGAGCTCTGAGGGCTAAACAGCTAACAGCCTGTGTTGTTTTGCCTGGGGGGCTCTCATTGAAGAGATGATGTCACGGCCCGGGCGACAGCTGGCGCGTTACTATAGATACTAGCCCGCAGTTCCTAAAACTGTAAATGGAAATGCACCCATACAAAAGTGAGGCCAGTCCTAACNTCCATGGAATGCTCTTAACGTCCCGATAGCAATGAATATCTGAAGTGCTTTACAGTACGACGGCTTCCACAGATGACATTTTTTCATGGATTTTTTGTCAAAGCACTTCAGATATTCATTGCTATCGGGACGTTAAGAGCATTCCATGGAATATAACAAAAAGTCTATCTCGAGCCGGTTTCTCAAACTTACCTACCCTACCTTTAATCGACACACCTAAATTGTCAACCACTTTAAAATCACCAGCAAGGTCTGCGAAAATGTGATTAGAGCTCAAGAAGCAGTCCTGAAGAACCATCATGGCAGGCAAGCAAAAAAGACAAACATAGTTTGCCGAACTGATTGACTGAGACAAACATCCGTAATGTTTTCGGGGGAAATCCTCCTCCGCACAGCAGCACAGGACAGGCGGAAGCAGGCCCCAGCCCGAACGTGGAGCCGCTCCGGTCTCTCCGCGATGTCCCCGGGGTAAATCCCCCTCAGCACAGAAGCACAGTACAGGTGGAAGCAGCCCTCCGCTATAGCAAAACAGGATAGGCGGAAGCAGGCCCCAGCCCGGTCTCCACGCCGGAGGAAGAGAGGCAGCCCTGCCCCCCACTTTCCACGCTCCGTGAGGCGGATAAAACAACGTCTCTGTGCCCGGTGTTTAAACCTCTCTGATGGGAACAGCTTGATTTTTGTGTGACTTGGCAGAGAAAAAGTTGTAATGTTTTACTGTTTCAACATTTAAGGTGTTTGTCAGCACACATACAGCTGCTCCATTCTCCGCACACACACTCACACAGTCCACCTGCACACGAAAAAACATGCTGATATTTGTGAACATTAGGACAAATCGCATAGAGGAAATATTGAAGTTTAACCTCCAAATGACGTTATTTGGACGATCACATAATCCATTGGTTTATTTCGAATCAATGCCGCACTCTCAATTTTTTTTGGATTACTGACACCACCATATTTTCACATCTTTACAAAAGAGAGCAGAAGTAATGATGACTTTTTTTGTTGGCTAATCCGGATACTACTATCGCCCGGTTTCCCTCAACATTTTATTAAGGGTAATGCATAAGACACCCTGATGAAGGCAACCAAGCGAAATACATTGGTTTCACTCTTTCCTTTCTCCCCACTCTTCTTCTGCGCAGAAACCAAACATATAAAGTGTGGAGACGTATCAAAGGCAGAAAACAGGCAATCTTTGAGCTTTTACATTCAATACATTTCACTTTTTATCTTTTTGATTGAAAAAATACAATTTCTTCACATGCACCAAAAGCCATTTCCCCTTTTGTGAAATAGCGTTTAATTGTACCATCGGTCCTGGATCAGAGAACATAATTAAAAAGGGAATTGCAGCGCAGAGCTGAACAATGCAACCTATTAAGCAGCAGAGAAAAGCAGACAGACAGTAGCCTGGCATTTGCTGATACAGTAAACAAAAGTGCAGTTATTATCCGCACTTATTCACAGCACAGCAGTCGCAATCAGGAGGATTCAACGTCTTTGAAGACAGAAGTTGTTTTGATCATCTATGCCTCTTATTCCCCAATCATTCTTGGTTTTCTTCTCCATTTGTACAGTTAGGACATTTATTGTCTGCTGAACATTTCATTATTTCCCTCATTTATGTCTAGTTCCAGTGTTTCTCTTTCCTGTCTCACAGATTGGCAAGAACTCAGAAGACAATGAGACGAACAAAAGATCAATGAAAGCTGGTTTTACTAAGAGGCGTCAGCTGGACTTTTACTGATAGTGTTAATATTACATTGAGCAACAAATCCTTACATGAGCATTCCTCTAAATATGTTCCAAATATGTTTTCTGTTTGACCAATTCAATCGCCATCATTATTTTAAAACAATCTTTTACTAACTTTGACTGAAAAAAATTATTTTTAATTATTTTGAGGAATTCATTGAGGATACGAGGCCATCGAAAAGAATACCCTCTTATCCACAACTAACAATGTGGAATATTAACACCAAATAATATATTTTCCATAAAAAAAGATGGAAGACATGATTTCATGTGATGTAAAAATGACATAAATAAATGAACAGTGCACTAAAAGGTTTGATTGCTTCTTTTACTGTCTTCTCTCTGTGGAGAACACTAGCATAACAGTAAAATCTGGAGTATATCCCTTTTTTAAATTCTCTTTTTATTCACTTTTCAAGTCTATACAATCATTGACAATGCTTTCAATGAAAGCACACATCAATGTATTACATATGTTGTGGACAATACAGAGGCAGGACTCACTGACCTTTAAACTTGCTATAAAATATAGTATGAACATGAACAAGGTTATGAGGGTGTACCTCAATTATACTATTGAGGTACTTGTGTAATTGTTTAAGGTTTGGGGTTAGGGTTAGGGTATATTGTAAATATACCCGAAAATCCACTTTATGGGCGTACTGACTTAAAGGTCCCCTGTTATACAGTTTTTCATCAATATATTACAGGTCTCTGATATA
>NW_011369945.1:13120862-13125538 GCF_000735185.1 Notothenia coriiceps | reverse complement strand
GATATATACAAAACATGTCTCTGAAGTGTTTGGCTCGAAATACCAAACGGATCATTGTAGCATGCCATAATCCCCTCTGTTTCAGCCCTGTTTCAAAAGTGCTGATTCTCTGTCTGTTACAGTAGATGATAATAAGGAGCCACTCCCCACGCCCCTCTGCAAGATATTTGGTTAAAAAGAACACAATGGTGCTCTAGGAGGAGATTCAGGTGATAAGGTGGGGGGGTGTTACCTTGGTTGGTTATACAAGCCAAAATAACATTATGACATCATAAAGTGGCCAAAATCTGAATAGCTAATTTTCAGGACAAAAAGTGAGCGAATCTTTTTTCCTGAAACTTTCAGAAACTTTCAGAATCTCTTTACACAGAGGGGACACATGTTTATGTATAAAAGACATGAAACAGTTGATTTTGCATAATAGGTGACCTTTAAGGGTTGGGGTTAGGGTTAGGGTATATTGTAAATACCCGAAAGTCAGACAAATGATGGGCGTACTGACTTAACATACATTATCAATCTTTCCCATCTTTTAAAAAAGATTCCCTGTTGCGATCTCAAAGCAAAAGTAATCATTTCCATCTTAGAGATATCATAAACAATGTCAATCCACTCGCCCACCATATGTTTTCCTGGTTTTAACCTGGGGTCTATCTACTGTATCTTTCATGCTTTCCAAACTTCAACTGATATGTACAGTAGTCAAATGCAGAGGCATGGATGACATCTGACAGCTCCCAGCTCCAGCCATCACACCGGCCTGTGTGTCCTGTCTGAATCCTGACCGCTGCAAAGACCTATAGACCAAGACAGACAGGCTGACAGCTGCAAACTGCTTCAAACTGTGCGTCCGGGTTTAAACACATCTCCCAGTGGGGTATCCGCATCAGACCTGACAATGCTCAGTCACCCATACACCGGAGACAAACTGTATGCAGATAGTCAGAGTCAGTTGTGTTGTGAAACTGAGTCAAATGCAAGACTGAATCAGCAGCGCTTTTTCAAACTGTTCTATTCATAGACTGTTAGTGATCTTGTCAATGTGGTGAAGCGTTGGGTGGACACTGCTAGACGAGAGTGTCACTTTACAGGTGCTACATTTTGGTGCAGTAAAAGTCCAAGTCTCAGTTGAAATTGGACATAGTGTGTGTCTGAGCAGTTTCACCCTAGATAGTTGGGCAGAATTGTATTTTTGTTTAGAGGAAAGGAGCTTTTTCCTTTAGGCAGTACATGACAATAGAAGTTTGTGCACCTGGATTTGTATGTACCCTAACACCAGAGCTATAGTACTGGGATCGTGCTCTGGTCTTGATTCCTGTCTCGAGACCCCTTGTTTGGAGTCTTTCTCTTGTCTTGAATTTGTACCTTGTTGGATTGGGAGTTGTCTTGTGTGATAGTGAATTAGTATTACGGGTAATTTATCCACAAAAATGTGTGTATTATGTCTGTGCAAAAGAGCAGAGGATAACAATTGGAAATAAACTTTTGCCCATCATGGTCAAAAACAGGATTTAGTTTAACTTGGTTATCCTTGGCTTTGAGATTGCTCTTGACTCTGACTTGACTTAACCTTGGATTGGACTTCATTAAGTTGTTCTAGACTGTAGCCCTGCCTACAATCCATTACATTTTTTACCTTCAACAATACAATACAATTATGCACCCTAAGTTACAAAATATGTGCCTTTTCATTGGTTGGCAATAACACCATTGTTCATTTGTGTTATCTTTAGTTTGAATAAATGTTTTTCTGTTTTAGGTAATTCTTTGTAAAGTCATATTCCCCGAGCCAGTTTGTGACAGTACTCCTCCTGTATTTCTATTTCGGAGCTGGCACAACTTTTCCCTGTGGAACTAGGGGAGTTCTTGCTCTGTCAAACACTTAGTATTCTCAGCTGGAAAGACTCACAATCTCCTGTCACCAGTTTTCTGCAAAGACAAGCCGTGTGTTTGTTTGTGTGTGTGTGTGTGTGTGTGTGTGTGTGTGTGTGTGTGTGTGTGTGTGTGTGTGTGTGTGTGTGTGAAGTATTCCACGCTCCTATTGAAGGCCTCCAGTTCCACATTAACCCTTAATCTGTCACAGTAATGCTTAATGCCAATGCAATCCACTATCTCCAAGCATAACAGACCCATTCATTTGCCTGCACGTCTGAATCCTTTCCTTATTACTTATTACCACTCATCCTCTTAAGTCTTTCTTTCTCTCATTCTCTCTGACTCTTTACTGTGCATTAACAAACCTCTCTATTCGTCTCCATGTTTCTGTCTCTTTTCAGTCATCCTCTCCCATCCCTCTCCTCCAAAGTCTCCCTTCATCCCTCCAGATCAGAAAGCTTAACTGTTCCCTGTCACTCATGTAGCTCCAGACACAGTATAGTTAATATACTGAAACAATCGATTTAAACGTGACCTAAAGGGGACGAAAAATGATATTGTGTTTTAATGTCAGACAAAATGAACAAAGTGTCCCTTGAGACCCAAACTGACTCCCCAGTTTGATGTTCGGTGGCAACATTTGTAAGTAATTATTCCTGGCAGCTGCTTACTAACCTACTGCCCTTTATGCCTACTGGCATGTACGCAGTGACAGAGGACTTCTCTCCTGTTTGCTTTAAGAGGCACTACAGTATAGTTAAAATAAGGCAAATGTACGGTGAGGTTAAGGAGAGATGACATCATCTTAAAAAGAAGGGTACCACTACCCAATAGTCCTGAACATTTCAAATTTCAATCGTCGAGTGAACTTCACAAAGATAAAAGGTTGTTTCTCTGCTTTGTTATCATCTATAGTTCGTTTCAAAGTGACATCATAAAAACACAATGAAAATGTTGAAGAAATAAAGATGGAGATTCAATGTTGAGAAAATAAATAATTATTTCGATGTTGCTAGCCCAATACAGAAAAGGTCACACTAGGATCTCTTTTTGAATAATCCAGATTATATTAAAGTTTACTGCTGTTTTGCTTCATTTTATATTTAGAGACATTTAGTATCAATAGTCGTACAGTTTGGCTTTAGTTGGGAGATCAGCTGTTTGAGTAGCAAATCCACTACATTGCATTTGCTCTCTTAGCTTCATGAGTCAAATAAAAAAAAGTAAAAAAGAAATTTACGAAATCTAGAGAAAGAAAATAATCTTACACTTATCCTTATCATTAATTTGACTACAAAACTTAAAAACACAACAAAAGTAAACTCAGCAAAACTGTCCACTGCCCAGACAATATACTCAACTCAACATGGCCGACACAAACCAGGGATGTGTTTCTGGAGGCTGACTCATAATGAGCTCAATCAAAAGTCAAACATTTCAATTCTTTCAAACCTGGAGGCAGTTTGTGGCACTGTGACATTAGTGGCTACATCTACTGACACAGCCGTCTCTTTTAGTCCTCATCGCTCGGTTGACATTTCCTATTCTTTAAGAGAGATGTATCTCTGCTCCTTGGTGCTTCCATCTTCCATACATCTTTGCTGACTAGCCGAATCACCCTCATCCCTATCCCCCATGGTACAGTCATAATTATATGAACAGCAGGTCTTCCTAACGATAAGTGGTGGCTGGTCGAAAATATTTTTGGTTGGGCTTTGGAAATGGTGACAAAACCATACTAGGGCGGTCCCCGGAGAAATGACCCCTTAAATTATGACTTCTGGTGATGTTAGAGGGGAGGGGGGGAGGACAAATTGAGGCTTAAAAATATGAGATAATCCATAATCTTCAGTGTGGTTAGCTATGAATCTTCCTGTGCAACAGTACAGTATAGGCCCACACAAACTGCAGAACACTGGTGCTTTGGGAAGACTCAAATGATTTAATTCCCATTCAAAATCAGGAGACTAAATACGGTGTGTGTGTGTGTGTGTGTGTGTGTGTGTGTGTGTGTGTGTGTGTGTGTGTGTGTGTGTGTGTGTGTGTGTGTGTGTGTGTGTGTGTGTGTGTGTGTGTGTGTGTGTGTGTGTGTGTGTGTGTGTGTGTGTGTGTGGCACGGGCACATAGTATCTGCCCCGGCTGTTTGAAGAGCAAGCATGGGAAACAAAAGACAGTGTTTGCATCCAGCTAGTCACACACACAGTTACAATCACACTCCCTGTAATTGACATAATTAATACATAGTTTAGCTTCTCACCATCATTTGCTGTGGCCCACTGATGTTAACGATCGTAACTGAAAGGCTGCCTGTCAAACGTAAACATTCAGCCACGTGACTCGCGAACTCTCGCGAGAGTTTTACACAAGACGGATCCTTTCTAGCCATAACCCTGCACCGGGCGCTGACATTGGCGCCCGGTGATCGTCAGATTTGACGACGCTGATTGGCTGAAATTATGTTTCGGAGCCATAGCTTACAGATCGCAACAGTCAGCTGCTGCGCTGCACTGGTTGAGGGCTCCTCTCTTAGCGCCCAGACGAGAGAGGGTAATGATACACGGGCAAGGCCAGGCAGGAAACATGTGACTTATCAGTAACTTTAGACATCGTAACACCATTTTAAACGAGATTTTATTGTAGAGTATACATTTTACTGATAACAATTATATAATATTTACCTTGTTCATTAAAAATTAAAATTTAAAAAATATATTTAAAAAAATATATATATTTTTTCATTTTAATTTTTTTAATTTTTAATGTGGGAAGAGGTGGGGCTGCGCCCCTAGCGCCCCTATGGG
>NW_011369945.1:13114775-13120822 GCF_000735185.1 Notothenia coriiceps | reverse complement strand
TTTTTTCAAGGTGGTACACTGGCCATAAAGTATAGCAATAGCATATTTAGGAATATAGTACATTTCAGAGATTCAGGTAGCCTATAGGTAGGTAGACCTTCTGTAAACTATAACACTTTGTTTTTTAAGTATAACACAATACTTTCAAGTACATTCAGAACATTGGAAACCCTGACTATTAGAAAACATCTCTCTGTTGCTTCAGAGGCCATAACAGACTTTGTTGATTTACCAACAGTAGATTTAAAAAATCTAATCAATTTCAGTCCAACTCTCTCAATAACCTTGGCCAAAACAATAAACAGTTCAACATAAAGTGCCAGTTGCACCAACAACGTAATAAATAGTTCAACATAAAGTGTACCATTTAAAATAAAATAATATTCTTTCAATATCCTGATGAAAAATAAAATCTCTCTGTTGCATAGGCCACTGTTTGATCAACGCGAATTGGGTGTGGGTCCTTGTACTCCGAGTCGGGCTAACGTCCACGCTAGCTTCCACGCTAGCTGCTATATGTTTTGCATTGAGGTGATGCTTGAGGCTTGATGTGCTGCGGTGATACGCAAATTCCTTTTTGCATAATTTGCAAACAACCGTGCTCTTATTGACGCTTCCATCCGTCCGTTTTTTAAAACAAAATGTCCCATCCACGGGGCCAACAAAGCGGTCTCATCAGCTTGTTCGTTCATGTTTGACAATTGTTCACTGTGATTTGTTGTTGTTTGAAGTCATGAACGTTAGTTGGTGCTCCAGTATAATCGGTACCCCTGAAACTCATCCAGTGAGAAACGTTCCGCGGTGCGATTAGTGCGATTAAAATGCGTTAATTTTTTTAACGCGTTAATTTTTGTGTAATTAATTAATCTTAATTAACGCGTTAAAGTCCCGGCCCTAGTTTTTTTGTCTTTGTAAGTCATAAATCATTATTCTTTTCTTGCTTTGTTCAAACAGACGACAGGTGAGTTTGAGTCTCCTCACCCTGGTTATTTTGTTTTCAGTAAAGAGATATTACAGCTATCCTTTTCCTCAATCAAATCCTCATCGCTGCTTAATACTGTATCTTTGCCACTAAAGCCACACACTACATGTAGAGTGTGCTTTTACTGTTATCTGATTCCTACTCTGTTTAGTTTTGACTGTGTATTTCCTCCCACTTCTCTCTGTGTTTTGTCAGTTTATTGCTCTTTTTTATCAGGATATGCCTGGAGCAAAACGGCCATCCACTCCACAGCCAAAGCACTACAAACATTGAGTTTACAAAAGTCACATCATCAAATTCATCATCATCATCATCATCATCAACCGGCCATCTGTGTGAAACATGTGGTTTTAGAGATGGAAAGAGAGTGATCAGGTTAATGGCAGGACACAATATGTTTTATGTTGTCAGCACTTTGTGAAGCATCACATTAGAATAAATCAGGTCCCTCTGTGCTACGTGGGTCTTCAGTTTCTCTTTTTTGTGTTTTTGTGTGGCAACATTTGTTACTAAATCACAATTGGTTCACTTATTATGATTAGGCTAAATGTTAGAACACATTTCCTCTGCCTTGTAGTGAAAGCTTGATGTGGTTTGTCAGTTACACTCAGGATGTGGGAGTTTTGCTCCACCACTGTGTCAAAATGCATCTGTACAGCTTTCTAAGAACTGGACTGGTGTGTCTATGACTCATTATGGACTGGTGGGGATGAATCTGTTGTGTTTCTGCTGTCAGGAAGTGTTCAAATGTATTATACGATATGATAAGATAATACTTTAAGGGTCAGATCAAGTCTGAAATTTGACTTGCATCACAGTGTAACTTCAACATAGACAAATATCATGAAACAATACATGAAAAACAAACAACAAATGTTTAACATCACAATCACTGAGAGAAAACATGCTCAAAGACCCTTTAGATCTGTATTTACTGTGAGGGTTGACTGATTCACAAAGGAGTGCTTCAGACTGACTTGATTGAATAATGGGCCCCTGTATCTCCGATTAGGTGGTAGCAGTTCATATTTGCTGTTCAGATTTTTTTTTTGGGTCCGAGATGATGTTGTTGGACAGCCTTATTAGGTTATTATGATTCGTAAAGTCTCTGACAGGGTTGACCAACAATCTTTGAGCAGATTGGAGCAGTTTTGATTTGAAAGCTGTTGACAAACACTTGTACCAGGTAGTATTGCAGTGCTGTAGAATAGACAAAATCACAGATGTAAAGAACAACAGTTATGAGTGCTATTCTAGCGATGTTAATCGATGTCTCTCCTTTTGTGTTTCCTCAGACTTGCGGCGGATGACGGCAGGTTTCATGGGCATGGCGGTGGCCATAATCCTGTTCGGCTGGACCATCGGAGTGCTGGGCTGCTGCTGGGATAGAGGCCTCATGCAGTATGTGGCCGGCCTCCTCTTCCTCATGGGGGGTGAGTCACACTCTGGAGAGGTCGTAAACTGACTAGCTACTCTTATGCTACGCTAGGCTAACCCCTTTCCTATGTTAGCTCCGTGCTTTTGCGACCATTAGAAATGCTCAAACTAATGACCAATTACACAATTCCTGTGACAAGTTGGAAAGAAAATATAATTCTAATGTGGGAAAGTGTAGTCATTTCAGTGAGCTTATCCAGCCACTGCATCCCTCAAGCACACACACGTAAGAAATCTATCCCTGACTTCACTTGGAATAACCCATTGGGAGGCAGGTTAAAAGGTAGTGAACACAGTGGGACATACAGAGGTTACACGCACGCACGCACACACACACACACACACACACACACACACACACACACACACACACACACACACACACACACACACACGCAACCCTGTGTGTCCTAGTTTCTGGCAGTGGGCAGTCAGTAGTAGCCTCACACACACATTGACATGCTGTGTGCTGGCAGAAGGCGACTGCACACTCAATTATGATGGGCTGTGGATTAGTGTTGTGCCCTACAGTTGTATAATGAAAAGGCAATTAAAAAGTCAATTATTTTGCTTGGCAATAAAGGCACAAGAAATAGCCTGGGTCAGTCTGCAGTGGCCAAATCACTGCAAAGCCGCCCGAAGGGTCACAGCTCTCCCAAAATGAGGCCAAATGTAGCGCTGTATCTCCAAATGCTCCTACTAAACACATTCCAAAGTATTAGATTCATTCAGATGGGATAAAGTGGACTGACTACTAAATCGTTTTGCAATTTGAAAAGTAAGAGATGTCAGCAGTTTGGTGGCATGTTCTCCTTGAGATCTCTTGGGGTTTTGCCAAGAGTTAAGTGTAGCAGAGAGAAATTGGACCACAATGTAACGCAGATCATAAATACCTTCAAGGAGAGACTGTCTAGAAGCGTGCACCATCGTTCCCATTAGCATTAACTATGGAATGCTTATCACCAATTACATTTTCGGCAATAAGCCACCATTTTTAGTGTTTAGTGGAAGATACATATCCATATATCTTGGTTTAATATGCATGAGGTCAACACTGACTTAAAATCACAAGCTGGCATGTGTTGACGTCCTCAATATTTAACCATATCAACATATTTTCCCATGGATCATTGCAGGATGTGACCTTGCACCAGATAACGAATAGAGGGTTGTCACAGATTGGGTTTAATTTAATTGGATATGGAAATGCTTTCTGACATGGCCAACATTTTATCTCACATGCCTTCCCAGATATATAATTCTGTCAAGGACAACATGAAACATGGCCACTATAAGCTAGTGAGAAAAAACAATAAAACCCTGTCCTAATGAATTAAAATCCAACATATTTCCTTTTTTCTCTTGTGGGTTGAATGTTAAAGTTTTCCACAACCTCTACTTCTGTCTCTGTTAACTGGTGGATTTCTGCCATGTTAAAGGTGTATGACATTATCTGACAAAAATACGCTTTTCGTAGCCAAACCGGTTGATAGTTTTGATTGTTTGCCAAAGCGATTGACTGGAAACAGGACTTATTTGTCTTAAAGGTCACCTATTATGCAAAATCCACTTTTTCATGTCTTTTATACATAAACATGTGTCCCCTCAAAGTTTCAGGAAAAAAGATTCGCTCACTTTTTTTCCTGATCCATTTATATAAAAATATGTCAGAAAATTAGCTGATCAGATTTTGGCCACTTTATGACGACATATCGATTTTTTTGGCTTGTGTAACCATTAGCCAATCACCAGCAAGGTAACCCCCACCTTAGATCAGATCAGAATACCTTTATTAGTCCCACAGAGGGGAAATTTGCATCGTTACAGCAGGAAAGAGCCACAGACAGCTTATTGTTGCATATGTTAAAAAAAAAAGTACTAAGTTATGATATAATAAAAAATATAATAAAAAAAGAATAATAATAATAAAATCACCTGCATCTCCTCCTAGAGCACCATTGTGTTCTTTTTAACCAAATATCTCTCATGCCCCTTTCACACCTACGCGTTTTCAGCTGGAGCCTGAAAAGTACCGTTTTTTCCTGTTCACACCGCAGCGGTGCCGCCTCTTAGCTCCGGAATCCGGTTCACTTCCAGCTCCAAAAAATTGTCGGTCTAGAGGCAAGAGCTTCGGAGCTAAGAGGCGGCGTCGCTTACATCGAGGCGTGCAGGAAACTAAACCCACCTCCCCTGAACATGGGTCGACTGAAGAGTCTCCTCATGCCTGCCTACAAGCAGTGCTGAGCAAAGTGACTAGAACCAACCACACACTTATAAAAGAAACACACTTTCTAAAGTCAGGCAACACTAACCAGGCTTCGTGTGATTCTGTTTATTTGTACCTTACTTTGACCATCCGTTCACTGTTATTGATCATTGTGGAGAGAGGCAGACGTTTTGTTTTGTATTATAGCAGCTATCGGATGGAATCAATACATGTGCTGCACAGGTTGTCATGTCCGACTATCACAACTAGAATCATAATAAAAATACGCCGGTAAAATGTGCCTGTAGAAAACGGTTTATGCCACAATAGGATAGCAACNGCTAAAGAGAAGCTGTTCGCGAACGACGAACTTAAAGAACTGGGCCCCTCCGAAATACTGGATGTTCCATCTACACAGAGTTGGACTCAGTTAGACAACTACCACAAATACAATGAAGTACTTTACTGTTGGACCCAGTAGTTGGACTTCTACCACAAGTAGGCTACTATGAAGTTATTTTACTGCGTACTTTTTCAGTTATTCTCTGTCAAACTCCTGTGGCAGAAAATCATTTGATCTCTCATCAAATATGGCAGAAAACATGCAGTTTGACAGAGGATTAAAACTGTAATCAGAGCCCTCTCATCTGAGCTCCGTTACACACACACACACACAGGAACGGGACATCCTCCTCAACCTGTCCGCCATAAATGCCTCAGAGGACGGATACCTGAACCGTAGCGTCCAGCTAGCTTAGCCGCTAGCTTAGCGATAAATACACACGTTGTATTTTCCTCCCCCTGTCGGCCCTAAAAGCTTCAGAGGGCGGATACCTGAGCTCCATAGCGTCCCGCTAATGTGAAACACACACTCTTGCCCCTTTCACACCAACGCGTTTTCAGCTCCGGCTCGGAGCTGGAGCCTGAAAAGTACCGTCTTTTACTGTTCACACCGCAGCGGCGCCGCCTATTAGCTCCAGAATCCGGTTCACTTCCAGCTCCAAAAAATTGTCGGTCTAAAGGCAAGAGCTTCGGAGCTAAGAGGCGGCGTCGCTTACGTCGAGGTGTGCAGGAAACTAAACCCACCTCCCCTGAACATGGGTCAACTGAAGAGTCTCGTCATGCCTACAAGCAGTAGTGCTGAGCAAAGTGACTAGAAGGCAACCACACATTTATAAAAAGAAACACACTTTATAAAGTCAGGCAACACTAACCAGGCTTCGTGTGATTCTGTTTATTTGTACCTTACTTTGAACATCCGTTCACTGTTATTGATCATTGTGGAGAGCAAGCAGACATTTTGTTTTGTATTATAGCAGATATCGGATGGAATCAATACATGGGCTGCACAGGTTGTCGTGTCCGACTATCACAAGTAGAATCATAATGAAAAATACGCCGGTAAAATGTGCCTGTAGAAAA
>NW_011369945.1:13101553-13114768 GCF_000735185.1 Notothenia coriiceps | reverse complement strand
GAGCGAGGTGCAATACCTGACACCCGCTCTCGCTACCCCGCACATAGTTACCCATTATGTTCCGGCTAGAGCCGTGTGGTCGACTCCCGACCGCGTCGCACAGGATTGCCGCGAACATCCGTACCCGAAGGCGGCAATATATATGTGGTGGGGTCCTATAGAGCAGTGGAATGAACGTGCATTATCTAAGCGACACGCAGTTGCATATTTGTTCTCTAGATAAAGCGTGGGATGTTGGTTATGGTTTATCTCACTAGGAGGACACCAAAAGCTCACAGGACGTTGGATTTCGCTCTTGAGGAAGTGTTGGAAAATGCTGTATTCTCCGGCGGAGAGCTTTCACCCTCAGCGCATTCTAAGAATGGTGGCGCGCTCAGGTGAAGCAGGGTTGATCGCTGGCATGAGGGATTGAAAGTGATTATGGGCACCCGTCACTGGGTGGCGGGGGAGAGGTCTGAGGTTTAAACATTAAAAAATAGGGCTCCCCGAAAGCAAATGGGTAATTCGAAAACTGACAGAGCTCCCTCTATACAAATCAAACTGTAGACGGTGTGAAAGCACCTATTGTTTTAAATAATGGTCGGAATGTGACCTGTGAGCCTTCTGAATTACCGTGGGACAGCACATTCTAAACTAAAATGTTCAATCAATAAAGTAACATCTTATCTTATCTTAATAATATCTTCATATTAATAATAATAATAAATCATACAGTATGTGTCCGAAAGGGAGCAGGAGGAAGCAAACACAAAAATATACAAAAAATATACTGCATATTAAAGCAAACGATTGTAAAGGTTAAAGTATGAGCATAACAAATAAAGAAGTGTAATGTAAACATTTACATTATAATTATGATTATTTAATATATAAAGACTATATATTATTGAATTACAAGATTAGATATACTTTAGTTGATCTAAAATATTGATGTGTTCAAATGCTCTTCAAAACACAACTGAAAGTCCATGAAACTTGTCTTTATGTATTTGTGAATGAAGCGCCTTCTCCTGGTTAAAACCTAAAATAGAAAATCTGGCAACGCCCTCTTGGAAAATAGTGGGAGGGCTTAACATTCCTCTATACTGGTCTTTGGCAGGTCGTAGGCAGGAAGCTGTAAGCTGGAGTCTGAAATAAAGTGCTACATCTGTAAATCGGTGACGATTTATTCATATTCTATGTACCCATCTATGTTTGTTTACCTTTAGCTAGCGGCTAAGCTAGTGGGACGCTACGGAGCCCAGCTATCCGCCCTCTGAAGCTTTTAGGGCCGACAGGGGTAGGAGAATGTCCCGCTAACACTGTGTGTGTGTGTTTCACATTAGCCCCAACAGGGGGAGGAGAATACAACGCTGTGTGTATTTATCGCTAAGCTAGCGGCTAAGCTAGCTGGACGCTACGGTTCAGGTATCCGTCCTCTGAGGCATTTCTGGCGGACAGGTTGAGGAGGATGTCCCGTGTGTGTGTGTGTGTGTGTGTGTGTGTGTGTGTGTGTGTGTGTGTGTGTGTGTGTGTGTGTGTGTGTGTGTGTGTGTGTGTGTGTGTGTGTGTGTGTGTGTCAGAGTCCTGCATCGGGTCGGGTATCCNTCCAAACACCAAACAGATCATTGCAGCATCCCATAATCCCCTCTGTTTCAGCCCTGTTTCAAAAGTGCTGATTCTTTGTCTGTTACTTTAGATGAAAATAAGGATATTTTCATCTAAAGTAACAGACAAAGAATCAGCACTTTTGAAACAGGGCTGAAACAGAGGGGATTATGGGATGCTGCAATGATCTGTTTGGTGTTTGGAGCCAAACACTTCAGAGACATGTTTTGTATCTGAGACCTATAATATATTGATGAAAAACAGTATAATAGGGGACCTTTAATGTGTTCCTTCAACGTTCTGTTTTGTCTTTGCAGGAACGTTCTGCATCATCTCCCTCTGCACCTGCGTTGCCGGCATCAACTTCGAGCTCTCCCGTTACCCAAAGTACCTTTACGGCCTGCCTGATGACATCGGCCACGGCTACGGCTGGTCCATGTTCTGCGCCTGGGGGGGTCTCGGCCTCACCCTCATCGCTGGCTTCTTCTGCACCCTGGCTCCATCTGTCCAGCCCATTCCCCGATCCACCTGCCCCAAATCCAGACAGGAGAACGGCACCGTCTGCTAAAGCTGGCAGCGTTTTTTCGACGCCGATAACAAACAGAGAAACTGTTCCACGTCTCCATCCTTCCACTCATCTCCAGTCTTTCCTGGTTACAGATTTCTTTTTTTATTTGTGTGTGTGTGTGTGTGTGTTGGGTGTCTTGATGATCTTGAAATTAACAGAAAAAACACTGAAGAACTAAAGAAATATTATCAAAAATGTGAAGTTGTGCTTGTTTTGTTGTTGTGGAGCAGACACCGAAATGGACCTTAACCAAGAAAAAGGTTTCGAAGGAGACAACGAAGGACTACATTTTGGATTGGTGATACCAAGAGGGCTTTCGACCCCTGAAGGTGACGGACAATGGTGTTGAATCTGGGAACAGCTTCTATAAACTGGCCTACTGTGAGTGTGGAGAACTCAATAACTCAACAGTATTGGACGAAACAGTTTAAATTGTTAAGATCAAGTTTCTGTTGGACTTCTTGGAGCCTCCTTTGGGATAATTCACAAGGGAATGGACCAGACTTGAAACTATTTGACTTGCTTGGATCTTGTTAAGTGGCCATCTGTTCCAGTATCTATGGTCCCTGAAATTGGGACATGCGAGCAGCGAGGAGACCCAGGACTTCCACTGTTGTACATTATTGTACAGAATATTCTAGAGACAACCAGGAACCGTCATGTTGGACCATTTTCATTCCCGTGTAGGTGCATTTCATTCTGTCTGATGACCCCATCTGCCATTTAGCATTTTATACATGCATTCCTCTTTTATTCAACGTGTATTATCCTTTTTATCGAGCTCTCCATGTTGTGAACGAACTGAGTGTACGTTCGGAGCAAATGTTTTTTCCATCGTAGTCATAGAGTGATATGTGTGTATGAGTGTGTATGTGTGGGGAGGGGGTTTGTTTTGCAGTCTCTACAGAGAAAAGTTGTAAAAAAATGATCATAGTGACAAAGTGGAGCCCTGCCTTGGGGATGTATAAAGGCAGGAGCTTTGAAGAACTGAACGGCACAATGGAGAGATGTAGTATCCTGTTAAACCCAACTGACTTCTGCCTTGTCATCTTTTTCGGGACGTTCCCAGCACACATGGCAGATCAAGAAGAGTTTGTTTTAAAAGGGAGAAGCATATTCCACTCTCTGCTGCCCTGAGCAACTGTGGGAGGCTCGAGTAATCGCATCCGACGACGCTCCGCCTTTACTTCCTGGGAATGTGTGAAGCTCTGCTGTTTCTCCGAGAGTCTTTATTTTTCAGTATCAAAGTCCAGGGTCAAAAGTGTTCACCTTACCCAGCGAATACATCTAGACTGAGTAAGAAAGTGTTCTGTATTAGCAAGATTCTTCAAGGCCTCAGCCCCCAATCACAAGTCAGAAATCAGAGTACACACTAACATGAGCTTGAATATTTTTATGTACATTAAGGATGATGATGATGATGATAATCGAATTCTCACCAGGACCAACTGGTTTAGATACGGACATGCAGTCATTAGAACTATACAATACAGAAAGCAGTCAATGGGATCCTCCAACCCAAAAACAAAACTTAAACTTCGATTTCTTTTTTTGTTTTGCTTTTAGAATTCAACATTAACCATGTGTTTATAACAGTGACAGCTTTCACTATGCTTTTTCAGCTTGTGGGTTCGTAACAACTGGAGATGATATGATATGGGTTGATAAAATGCGAAACGGTTGTTTACGGAAAGAATGAGTCAACATGTGTCACTAACCCTAACCCTAACAAACAACAACAATCAAGTCATCATATCATGTAATCCAGGGACTATCTGTCAATAAAATGAAATAAATAATCGAAGTTAAAAATAAAGTGGAGTTTTTGTGAGGCAGTACATTACATTTGTCAACATTGTGTGATGGATAACATATTTAGGGCCCAGTAGTTAACACTGCTTTGGTTGTCACTGTTTTGAATCTGTTGGTTAACATATTCAATGTAGACCACTAACCTTGCAGCTAAACCTCAACTAGAGACCAAGAAAATGGGATATGACAGTCAGTGTTTTTAATAGTAATGTCATTGTTATCTGAAGACATCAAACAGAGTTTTTTTTTTTTATCAGAGCTGTATTTTCCCATTATCTGGGGATACTCATGTTCTTTCATGTCTGTTTCATCATGGAAGCCTTCAAACAGGCCTCTTAGACGAGACCAGAGATCATAAACTGGGGAATACTATTCTTTGTCATTTTTCCCAATACCTTTTTTTAACGTTTGGTATAAATATTTGGGGTAACGCAGGTGGTCAAACTCAATGTCAGAACCATTAAGAGGAGTAAGCTGGTAAGCACCCTGGCATGGATTTACAGTATGTTAGACGAACAGATTGAACCACGACTCACCCAAACAGCTGGACTCCCTTCCAGATGTCTACCAACACATCAGCCCAACAGCTGGGTCACTGACGACAAAGTTTAAGGACAGCGATACTTCAACTTCCATTGTGGACTGATGGTAAAAATGAGAATGATCTATCAACCTTTAACATCAGTAATGTGTCTGTTTAGTAAACATTAATACAATTGGAAAAAAAAGAGGAAAATGTTCAACTGTGGAATGTAAAATCACAACAAAATAAATCTCATCGGTGTGTTTACTAAAACTGCTGGTTGTCGTGAATTAGTAAGAAAGAGTCTTTGGTAAAATGTCATTTTACGGGGGAACAGGAAGAGTGTTCTCAACAAGAGCAGAGGATGGTTACCTTAAAGGTCACCTGTTATGTAAAATTCACTTTTCATGTTTCATGTCTTTTATACATAAACATGTGTCCCCTCTGTGTAAAGCGATTCGGAAAGTTTCAGGAAAAAAGATTCTCTCTCTTTCCATTAATATAAAAACCTGTCGAACGAGCTGATCAGATTTTGGCCACTTTGTGATGTCATAATGTTTTTTTGGCTTGTGTAACCATTAGCCAATCACCAACCAAGATAACCCCCGCCCACCTTATCACCTGAATCTCCTCCTAGAGCCCCATTTTGTTCTTTTAAACCAAAAATCTTGCAGAGGGGCGTGGCCAGCAGCAGCTCATTACCATTTAAAGCTACAGACACAGAATCAGCTCTTTTGAAAAAGGGCTGAAACAGAGGGGTTTAACGGATGCTACAATGATCCGTTTGGTATTTAGAGCCAAACACTTCAGAGACATGTTTTGTATATACCTGAAACCTATAATATGTTGTTAAAAAATATTATAATAGGGGACCTTTAATATTGCTTACTGGTTGTATGGATACAAGTCTTCGGTATTTACTTATGTATATTATGTCCTAGAACAAAGCGTGAACATTGGTAAGCTTGTTTTGACCACAGACCCTATGTCAGGCTTCTTACCACATACACATTTAAATGTAACATTGATATTCAGCTGAGGGAACCCGGAATTGCTAAAATGCTAACTCCCCTAATTTCCCAGTTTAAGACTCAATCCTGCAACCCTCTATAACTAGGCACAATATCAGTGCTTCTCCATTGAGGCAGGTCCAGGACCAGTTCAGAGCCAAAGCCCATTCAAACCAGTTTTTCTGTTTACACTTCAGAGGGGCCAACTCCGGAACCAAATCCAAGCCTGGCCAGCACATAGACCCAAGTGAATACAGCTAAAAGAAGAACATGTTGTAGAATTTTAGAAATGTGTTGGAGAAGTACTGCTCAATTTTTCTTTGAGTTAGCTCGGACGCAGTAAGTCAATTTTGCGCTGATAGGGAATTGGAGAATTGGGGAAAATCCAACCTTCTCTTCCTGTCTTAACTTGGGACGTGACTGTAATATGTCCCTGGAGGTTAATTCCACTACAAAGGAGGGTAAATAAAGTCCAAATAACACGCTTTTTATTTTCTCTTTTATTTAATATTTAGTTCTATGTTTCACTCCTCCGCTCTTCATTTAAGACACGATGGACATTGTGAAAACATGTTAGATTGAATCAGTGTTTTAAGCGTTCAGTATTGTTAAAGTTTTCTGGACCTTGTGAAAAAAGGACGATTCATTTGAGAAGCTTTTGGATGATAAAGGTGTTCATGATGATGGTTTTGATTGAAAGATCGTTGATATTCTCCTTGGTCGTGTTAAGACTGTAACGAATAGTTTCTTCCTTAACATTGACATTTTAATTATTATTATTATTAATAACCTAGGCTGAGTCCATTTAAGTCAGAAAGCCAGCATTTTTTTTTCTTCTCTTTGTGACCACTCAGAGCTTTTTGTTGAACCTTTCTCTGTGCTCCACAGTGCCCTGACTGCGATGTTTTTATCTGACAATATTCTGCTTCAGTTTGTTTAAGTTGGTTTTTAGTCGTGCAATAGCTACTTTTTCACTGAGGCCAAAACCGCTTGCTCTCCTGCTCCCACAAGATGGAAGAAAGCAACTGTATTCACCAACTCTCAAAGCTATTGAAATCCTAAATATCATTTTTAAATGTGAAAAAGAATATCCTGTACAGCCCTGGTAGCTCAGTCCAACTCACTTTCTTTGTTTTTATTCATGGAGGCAGGCCTATTTATAATCCAAGATGTGTACTCGGCACACACTAAACTGAAAAAGTGTGTTGGATTAGAATCACAGACTCCACCTTTACATACTGTATGTAACAGCTGACACGTTCAACATGTAAAGGCTAAGATCTCTCCTGTCTGAAGAAGTACAGATCACCTGACCTCAGAGCAGCAGTGACTGCCTTTAATGTCAGCAGTCCTGATGCAGCTGAGCTTTAAGCTGTGATGTGAATCTGGGACGAGGGTCTCTGCAGACGGCTGACAGGGGGAACCACAGACTGCTAACCCTCGTCTGAGAAACTCCACTTCCTGTCCAGCTCCAGCCCTCTGATACAGAGGCTCGGCTGACTTGTCTCCCATGACACACGGGGGATTTCTACCCAGATACACACCTTTTGTTTTTGTAGCATGTGGAACAGATCCAAACCTCTTTAGCGCCCACGTCTACAAGGACAAACATTATAACAGTTCATGTTTTCAGAAACCCAAAATAGGGTTAGGGTTACCTAAATTATTTTTATTTTTTATTTCTTGACATTCTTTAAATTGAAACTGTTGTCCCTTCCACTTTAGCAGTGCCTTTTCTCATCATTGTCAGTATCGTGCGGGAGACAAATTATCGATGCAGCAGAACCACGTCTTTTTAATAAATCCTGGCTCCCATTACCCACAATGCAACGTGACCACTGGCAGTTTATTCAGGCGTGTTATGGTTGCCACTATGATATATAGCTGGCATTTAGTTTTAAAGTGATTTGACTCCTGATTTTTAGAGAACTTTCCCCAGAAAATGACTATTTGCATATCAATCAGCCAGCCCATGTTGCCAATGTGAAGGAAGGATTCATAAACCTTGATGAATTCAATGCAATGGCGAATTGGTTTAGCAAAAATAAGACTGTTAATTTAACAATTGGTTGCATAAGACTTTGGTCATTCTGCCCAAGTAGTATAACAGGTGGTAAATAGATGCGTCCACTAACTTCAATTCATCAAGACATTTTTTGGTTTTCTTTTTATTCTTCACTCATTGCTTGAATTCAAGGTCACACAGGTGCCAAATAGATATATATTATCTTTTCTCCCTTATGCACAAATCTGATCAGCTCTTATAAGGCTGCTAAAAGGCTAATGAACATTAAACCCTAAGTGATTGTGCAATGGGAGGGGTCCACACGTCTGGATCAGTGATTCAATCTGTCTCTAAGTTTTGCCAAAGACCATTTTCCACAGTCGCAGGCTAAAAGCACTACCCGCATTGAAATGAATGGGAAAACAAATGTTGTTTGAATGGATTATGAATCAGTGCCTGTGCACTCTCAAAAGTAGACTTGTAGATTAAGTAGTGTTACAAATAGTTTTGAGCTCTCTCCAATATCTTGTTATTCATAACTGTGCTGTTCCTTAAACCCTATCAAACTAAACCTTCAGTAACTTGATTAGCAGTTGATTCTCAGATGAAGTTTTTCTAAATGACTTTCCTCAAGAGTTAATGAAAACAGCTTTTGATATTCAATGGCAAATCACATGAGTCAGCAGGTTTTATTTCAAAGCATCTCTCAAACACACTTTGTCAACATGATGTCTGTAATGGACCATGTGGTTACAAATACTTCTTCAGATTCAGGAAATGGCTTCAGATCGTTTCTCTCTGTCAGCAGGACTTCCTGATCATGGTGCATTAGGGGGGGCGGGGGTAGCTTGAGACCAAATCGAACAACCAATTAGAAACCAAGACAAGAAACACACAAGCTCTTGTGCAGAAAGAACTATTATATTATATTATTAGTCGTTAATATTTTTGCATCTGCTGATTGGCCGTGGGTCATGTGATTTGTGTAGGGTCCCTAATGGCGGTCGATATCGGCGCTCTGTAGCAGGTCCGCCTGCGTCTGAGTGGGGGGTCTGAAGGCTGTCTGAAGCCGGTGGAGTGGAAGGGGTGCTGGGGGTGGAGAAAGTGTGCCCAGCTGGCTCTGTGGGGCTGGCCCCCGTAGAGCCGTGTGTGAGGCGGAGCTGGGCGGGGGGGCATCGTTATCTGTGAGCGTCTGCAGGGACTTGAGCCAGTGGGGGGGGTTGTCGTCCTGAAGAGAGTCTACACTGTTGCCGGGGGGGAGTCCTGCAGGGGGACAGGAGACAGTTACTCACACATTGATGGAAATCCTTTAAAGATTAAGAGTCTATAAATACAATGCCTTATTATTTTTAGATGGATGGATGGATGTGGCTATGGTACTACACAGTATTCAGCAGAGCAGGGTCTGTGGATGGTGTTTGTTTGTGCAAACTTTATTATTATTGTGACATTTTAAATCAGTTTGTAAGGTATTTTCACTGCATTTCCCTTGATACACTTTCCTGGAACCAGCCAATAGTTTCCAAAGGGGCCCTATAATGCACATTCTCAGGTTCATAGTTGTATTTTGGGACATGTCTCCAGGCTTTAATGTTCAAAAAGCTCTTATTTTTCCCCATAGTGCCTGTGCTGCAGCACCTCTTTTCACCCTCCGTCTGAAACCAGAGCCCAGTCGCTCTGATTGGTTAGCTGGCCGGCTCTGTTGTGATTAGTCAACCGCTTAGAGATGTCCCTCCCATTAGCCTATCATGTACAACTTGTTGGAGTGCTAGCCAATAGAAACTGAGAGAACTTTTGGGGATTTTGAGCCTAAAATAACATTTACAAAAACCAATATAAAACCCTACAGGAAAGTGAAGCACAATAGGGCCCCTTTTAAAAAGGCTTATCAGGGGGCTCCTACCTGTGATGATGGCGGGGTCCATCCATCTGGGGGGGCTCTCCCAGGAGCGGCTGTGAGGAACACTGTTGAAGAGGCCCGGTGGCCCCGTGTGGTTGACGCTGGATAAGGAGGAGGAGGAGGATGATGATGAAGAAGAGGAGTTGGGCTGTCCTCCAAAGTTGATGTTGATGTTGGGTAAGAGCGCTCTAAGGCCGTCCTGCCACTGTTTCACATGTATACTCTCTGCACAGCTGCTGCTCTCTGCACGGACACAGGGGGAGAGGAGGCTCATGGGAAACAAGCAGACCACCAGAAACACTGATACAGTATAAACGATAAATACAGCCACGTCCTAAATGCCCTTTTTAAAAACACTCAAATCGCGAATAGACAGACTAAGAGTTCATTATGAGCTATATGCGAACATATTGTCATTTTATGCATCATTTCAAGGTTTCTATTGCTTTGTGTCCCAAAGACAAACAGTAGGAGTGAGTACTTTTGGGGTTTAGTTAAGGAATAAGTCAACTAGATGATGAATCTGAACATTCGACAGATGCCACATTTCAATTCTAATGTCACGACAAATGAGAGTTGGCTGATGATGCTCAGAAACAGAATTAAATAGGTTTGAATTTCACTGTTTCTATCCCCAGAAACAGTATAAAAAGACACCCCATCAGTGTGAGACGATCCACTGACATTCCCAGTTAGCTTCTTGCTACATGTTACATCACCTATTCAATGATGGAAGTCTTTGGAAGGTTTTTTTAAAACATACGAGAACAACAAATAGGATTAATTAAAAAGAAAAAGGCAATCTAATGATCAAATAAAATGTGCCTGTGGTGAAAAGTGTCCCGAGTCCAGAGAGGCTGCAGCAGAGAGCTCATTATTCCTCCTGTTAGCTGTGTGACGCTGAGGTTTCAGAGCTCTGTCTAATGACACGGTGCAGGACAGGAAGAGGAAGAAAGCCTCCCCAGATATCATGGCTCCATAAATAATAAAATACTAATAGACAGGATGTTAGTCTGCTCCCTCATTAACCCCAAAAGCTAGCTTCCTACAAGGTGGCGAGGGAACAGAAGCCATTCAGATATTATTTATTCATCATATCGTGGTATGTTGTATTTCTATAAATATAGCCATTAAAGTTACCAGAGACATAACTTAAGCATTGAGGCTCCGGAAGAGTTCATTTATTTATTTATTATTAGGGATGGGTTTTGTTACGATTTTGCCAATACTGATTTTTTAAAAGATACTCTAATCGATAATTTGGTGAAAATGTAAAACGTTCCATGAAAAGCTGTTAAAAGATTCAATAAGTTATTTTATTGGGCTATTTTTGCTGAAATAACTATAATTACAGTCCTTACGCTTCTTAAAAGTGGTAAATAAAGAAAAACAAAGACAACAAACACCATAAAAACAATATTTACAAAGAACATCGCTCTGGGATTTCTCGGTATATTTCGACACCGACCAAACAGGAAGTGGTACCAATTTAGTATTAATTCTACCCATCCCAATAACTATTTAAAGCTTTGGCATTAACCCCTGTCACACTTAAGGAGAATACTTCCTCCCTCAGTACTGCCTCTTTGGTTTGGAATCAGGCTGTCAGGCAGCGGGTAGCATTAGCATTAGCATTATCCCCTATGTTGCCATTTGCATCCTCAGATAAACAAGTGCCGCCATGTTTCATTCATGAGAGCGACAGCTGCCTTCCAAATCAATTTGAACCAAGTTAAGCGATGCCACAGAGAGATTACTTTCCATTAGATTAGCTTTTGTCCTTTATGACTGCTTTTAGTGTCTGTAAATGCTTCCTCATCGTCTCCAACTAGCGCCATTTAACATCCATTAGCTTCCATTCAGATGCTGCCAACATTTCTGCGGTTCAAAAAATGGTGAACAATTTCAAAATGAAAGAAGCTGCTTGGTTTGAGTAGCTTTCTTCTTCTTTTGGGGCTATGCTTTGTTAGCATGCCGAGCTGAATAGCTAACTACCCAGAGTACTACGCCAATGTTCCTCCCTACGTAAAATAAGCACATCAAAACCCTGATAGATTATTTTGTTTGTTTACATGTTGTGTTCAAATCTAGTACACATCACTTCCACTGTGTAGTATTTCCCAACTGGTAGTGGATGCCAATTCAGAGTTGTGGCTAATGTTAGCACCCTCTACTCTGCTTTTTAGTTTAAATTATTGGCTTTTTTCGTGGACACCCTTCTAAAAATTCTGGAACAAATGTTAGGTGTGAAAATGTATCAATGTTTGGCTTTTATGCTAAAAAAGCATTTTAGAAAGTCCAAAGAAGACTGTGTGTGATCTGATCCGTCTCGACCGCAGGTGAGCGGTGATTTGGGACGGAAGCAAAATCATTTCTTGTGAGGGCATTTACAGTCAGATTATTTCAGTTCATGAGGGGCTTTTTGAAGGGGGATTTGCTTATAGAGCAGGTGTTGAGGGAAGGTTTCAGATAATCCAGTGGAGACGACAGTAGGCGTGTGATACAAGATGGAAAGAAATGCTCAGGAACACAGAAAGAAATTCAGTCTGCTTTCTCAATATGTACTTCACTTCAAAAACGGTCTGCTGTGTGTTGCTACAGTTAATGCTGTGCTGCCACCAAGTGG
Organism: Notothenia coriiceps; assembly: GCF_000735185.1. Taxonomy (NCBI): domain Eukaryota; kingdom Metazoa; phylum Chordata; class Actinopteri; order Perciformes; family Nototheniidae; genus Notothenia; species Notothenia coriiceps. The sequence goes on along the minus strand of NW_011369945.1, from coordinate 13,102,737 downwards.
CCAGTGAAACACATTTTTACCCACAATGCAATGCACTAAATGACGTCATGTATCTGTTCTGCAGACAGACACTTTGGTGAATAAATGACCTGAAGAACAAACTACTCTGCATTCTATGTGGTGGTAAACTGCAATCTAATTGTAAATATGAAGCCTTAATAACACATTAAGGATTTAACAAGATCAAAAAAAGCGAATGCTAACTTCTTTAGAAATCTGTTCATGACCATTTTAAATCACTACTTAGACACAAAAACGTTCATTCATACCTGTAATCCACTTTATGATCTAATAAAAACACTCACATTGACCTTGAAACGGAATTTGAGTTCTATGAGTGTTATTTTGTATATTGATTGTTGTGTTTTATCTTAATGAGTGTATATGTATAAATGTATCTGTTGATTGTATATACACTATATATGAGATACATATTTTATACATATTTGTATTATTGTATTTTTGTATTTCGGGATTCGGTAAAATTGACATTAAAGTTGACTTTGACTATATTCTGTTGGAAAGAGGAGAGGATTAGCTTTCCGATGCTATCGTTATGGTATTGTACTCCAAACATGAAAACATGAAAATCCCCTGTTCCTGCCCCCATGTCATTTCCTTGAGATATAGGGAGGGGGGTGCGCTGAGGAGCAAGAGCTAGTGTCGACGGTGATTGCTGAAATTCTCATCCTGTCTCTTCAAGCTTCAAAAATGTATTTATTCGCTGAAAATGATTACAATCATTTCTTATTCTGGAAGCAAAACTGTATTTTGAAATCAACCAAAACCCCATAAAAACTAAGTTCATCACAAAATGACCTGCTCTGACTTCAGCGTGATGTTGATGAAGCGTGTCAGGTGTGCTCAGTCTTACCTGCGATGGGGATTCCTCCGAGCCCAGTACTGTGATGTCCCAGCAGCCCTGTGGAGTCCAGGAAGCTGCTGTGTGAGGTGGACGTGGTTAGACTGTTTGTGTGGTTCAAAGGCACAAAGTTTCTGCGAGAGGAGGCGGGGCCCATCCAGGATCCACAGGACGCAGAGGAGGAGGAGGAGGATGAAGACGATGATGATGTGGGGAAGCCGAAGGTGGTGTAGCCTCCCCTGTGAGGGTGTTGATGATGGGGGAAGTGGTGAGGATGTGGGAGGGGGTTGGGGAAGGGGCCTCTGTGTAGCGGGGGGGCGAG
>NW_011369945.1:13081627-13101533 GCF_000735185.1 Notothenia coriiceps | reverse complement strand
GGAGATGATGACGATAATGATGCATTTGTTTGACAGTTCTAAAGAGGACTTAGAATCTTTGGGAAATTCGGGAAGATTCACAAAGTGTGATCACAACAGCCACTTCATACGGCTGGCTCCCAGGTGAGCCCCCCCACACACAGTAACAGTCCGTCATCGGCCCACATTAATGATAACTAGCATTTTGAATTCTGGCTTTGTCTCTGTCTCTTCTCACTCCCAGGGCCCAGTGCAGGCTATGTCAACATATCTGCGTTCTGAAGACGCTCTCAGAGCAATCCAGTGGTCAACCAATGTGGTGGTGAAGCAGAACACTCAAGGTAGGCCTTGAGACGTACATGGTCATATCATTGTAGAAAGACGGAGAGTGAATGGTTTTGTGATTGTAGCGTTTTGTTTGCAGGCTTCTTTAGGACAACAAAATACTGCAGTTACGCTTTTTAAAGGATGCAGTGCCCCAAACCAGACTGCAGTATCCTCCACGGGAGCTGGGGGACGAGCTGCCAGTTTATTAAAAGGAGATGCAAGGTAAGCCAGTCGGGAGGACGGCTAAACTAAAAGCTCTATATTCAATGCATCAGAAATGTAAGACAAAACTAAACTAGCAGACTATAGCTGGTCAGCTACTGATCGTAAATCTTCGAGAGTGAAACGTATTCCAATGATAACGTCAGGTTGTTTTCGGAGCTAACTTTAAGCGTCAAGAATATGCAGTTAAACTTGGCATCAAGCATTGACACAATCCTCGTGTTTTTATATACAACTATTTATTATAACTCCTCAAAATACAGGCAAGAAATCCAAACTATGTGGTAGCTAAAGGATTCTGATAAATAATATTTCACGTGACCAGCAAGGTCAGATATAGGAATTATTTATCATATACCTGTAAATACCAGTTTTACCCATACCCCCTGTAATATTCCTTAAATTTCCGCCAGTCGTTACCATAGCTCACTGCTCAAGTGTTCTTTTGCTGCAGGCGGGGAAAGCATCAGGAGTACGAGCAGAAACTTCTCCAAGACCTCTCCAAACAACCCCACTTCCGCAGACCCCCGCTGGCAGGGGACAAACCCAAAGGGCAAGGCCAACTCTTTACAGAGGTATTCATGCACCCTTGTGTCTCTCAAGAAGTTCATGTGACATCGTTCCCTCAAGGCCCAGGGATTGCGTGACTTCACTGTGAATGGAGATGTGTTAGCTCTCTAATTGACCGTTCTGTTCAGTGCTGACCGTGGGCTTTCTCTGTGTGCTGCCCACAGGTCCACAGCTCCAGTAAAGACGGGAGGATGACCAACGGGCTTGTCCTAGAGCACAGGAGGAGCCCGCACTCTGAGATGGCTCCGACTCTGAACACCTGAGCCCCGAGGGGCCCGGAAACCTTGATCTCAGCCCTGACCCTGGTCCGGCTCTGCTCCTTCTCCTCACACCACGCGCTTGCGTAAGGTAAAGTTAGATCGCAAAGATGAAATTATGCCGAATATTTAGAAGTTTTTGAAGAGAATGTGTAGCAGCTGACCTATTGGCAAGGTAATCGAATATATCAAATGTGTCACTTGTTATCTTTGTAAGCTACTGGGAATTTAGGAGCCAGAAACTGACCATGATCAAATTCGAAATCGACAGCCCTGGGCGGAATATTAATCGATTTTTACTATATAAATAAAAATCGAATTAACATTTTTTTTTTAGATTATGGAGACTGTAACGAATATTTGAAATAATCGGCTGGCATCCCGTACTGTGAGCAACCATTACAGCTGTTCCCTGTTGTTGATCAGGCTTTGTACTCTAAACTGACCAGTGTTTATTTCTAAATTGCCCTGTTACTAATGACTCGCTTTAATTTGCAATTAACGTTTATGTACATTATTAATGTTCTCTGCATTTTGGTTTACAGCCCCAGAAACAAATCTGACAGACATCAGTATAGGCAACGGTGAAACCTCACAACTGGTAAGTAACGGCTTTAACTTACAAAAGCATCGAATGTGTTCCAAGAGCCTTTTGTAGTAAACTAAAAGAACACATATTAATGTTGGTTATGTGTTGTCCCTGTTGATAATCTTAAAAACAGGGATATGATGACTTTGCCATTTTAAATATAAATAGCTGTCTGCGTTAGACCGGTTGGTCATATATTTCAACCTACAATCCCCATGAGACAAGCAGATCCAAAATAAATGATATAGAAGTAAGCCCGCTCACCTGGTCCTTGTGCTTCAAGTCCACAGCAGTGACGTCTCCGTCGCCCCCCCTGGCTCAGTAAAGCCGGGGCTGATGGTCCCCCCTCAGCGGACGGGACACACGCCTCGCCCCCTGTCAGGCGGCGGCGCAGGTCCCAGTCTCTGTCTCAGACAACAGCAACTTCAGGCATCCCAACCCCTGGGCCCAGCGGCATGAAGCGGGTCCCCACCCCCCCCACAAGCAACGCCGAGTGGCCCGACCACCCCCGAGCCGCACAGCCTCTTCACCTCAGTAGAGATAAGATATGGAGGGATGTGGTAGCAACTGTAATATTGCGTGTTGTTTTGGTGTCAACATTTCCTATTTTCTTCTGTATTAATAATTCCTGTGTGCTGTACAGTGACTGCATTTTGGAGGTCAGCTCTTTAACGTTTAGTAAATGAAGAACACAGAATTATTAAATACAGAACACAGAATTTGTGTGAAGAAGAAATGTTTGACACCAAATATTTACAGTTGTTACACACATCCTCCGTATCTTATCTCTACCTGAGGTGAAGAGGCTGTGCGGCTCGGGGGTGGTGGGCCACTCGGCGTTGCTGTGGGGGGGGGTGGGGAAGCCGCTCATGCCGCTGGGCAGGGGGTTGGGATGCCTGAAGTTGCTGTTGTCTGAGAACAGAGACTGGGACTCTGCAGCCGCCGCCTCGAAGGGGGAGCGAGGCGTGTGTCCCGTCACGCTGAGGGGGACCATCAGCCCCGGCTTACTGAGGCCAGGGGGGGGCGACGGAGAGTCACTGCTGTGGAGCTGAAGCACACAGGACAGGTGAGCGGGCTTACTTCTTATATCATTTATTTGATCTGGTTGTCTCATGGGGATTCTAGTTGAAATATATGACCAAAACAGTTAATAACTGCAGAACAACAATTTATATTTAAAATAGGCAAATCATATATCCCTGTTTTAAGATTATCAACAGGGACAACACATACCAACATTAAATATGTGTTCTTTTAGTTTACTACAAAAGGCTCTTGGAACACATTCGATGCTTTTGTAATTAAAGTCCGTTACTTACCAGTTGTGAGGTTTCACCGTTGCCTATACTGATGTCTGTCAGTTTGTTTCTGGGGCTGTCAAAACAAAAGCAGAGAACATTAATAATTGTAGTAAACGTAATTGCAAATTAAAGCGAGTCATTAGTAACGGGCAATTTAGAAATAAACACTGGTCAGTTTAGAGTAAAAGCCTGATAACAACAGGGAAGCAGCTGTAATGGGTAGCATTCACAGTAGGGATGCCAGCGATTATTCAAATATTCGTTACAGTCTCCATAATCGAATTATTATTATTATTTTTTTTTTTTTTATTTTTTTTTTAAAATTCGATTTTATTTATATATTAAATAATTGATTAATATTCGCCAGGGCTGTCCGATTTTCGAATTTGATCATGGTCAGTTTCTGGCATCCCTAATTCCCAGTAGCTTACAAAGGATAAACAAGTGACACATTTGATATATTGATTACCTGCCAATAGGTCAGTGCTACACATTTCTTCAAAACTTCTAAATATTCGGACTAATTCATCTTTTGATCTAACTCTACCTAGCAAGCTCGTGGTGTGAGGAGAAGGAGCAGAGGGCCGGGACAGGGTCAGGGCTGAGATCAGGTTCGGGCCCCTCGGGGCTCAGGTGTTCAGAGTCGGAGCCATCTAGAGTGGGGCTCCTCCTGTGCTCTGAGGACAGCCCGTTGGTCATCCTCCCGTCTTTACTGGAGCTGTTGGACCTGTGGCAGCACACAGAGAAAAGCACACGGGTCAGCACTGAACAGAACGGTTCATTAGAGAGCTAACACATCTCCATTCACAGTGAAGTCACACAATCCCTGTGCTTGAGGGAACGATGTCACATGACTTCTGAGAGACACAGAGGTGCATGAATACCTCTGTAAAGAGTTGGCCTTGCCCTTGGGTTTGTCCCCTGGCACAGCGGGGGTCTGCAGGAAGGTGGGGTTGTTTTTGGAGAGGTCTTGGAGAAGTTTCTGCTCATACTCCTGATGCTTTCCCGCCTGCAAGCAAAAGAACACTTGAGCATGAGCTATGTAGACGACGGACGGAAATTAAGGAAATATATACAGGGGAGTATAGGTAAAAATGGTATTTACAGGTATATGATATATTCCTATATCTGCCTTAGCTGGTCACGTGAAATATTATTTATCAGAATCCTTTAAGCTACACATAGTTTGGATTTCTTGCCTGTATTTTGAGGAGTTATAATAAATAGTTGTATATAAAAACAGAGGACTGTGTCAATGTTGATGCCAAGGTGACTGGATATTCTGAGCTTAAGTTAGCTCAGAAAACAAACCCACGTTATCATGGAATATTTCACTCTCGAAGATTTACGATCAGTAGCTGAACCCAGCTATAGTCTGCTAGTTTAGATTTCTCTTACATTTCTGATGCAAATTGAATATAGAGTTTTAGTTTAGCGGTCTCCCGGACTGGACTTACCTGCATCTCCTCTTTAGTAAAACTGGCAGCCTCGTCCCCCAGCTCGTGGAGATACATGCAGTCTGGTTTGGGGCACTGCATGCTCTTTAAAAAGTAACTGCAGTATTTTGTTGTTCCTAAAGAAGCCTGCAAAACAAAACGCTACAATCACAAAACATTCACTCTCCGTCTTTCATCAAATGATATGACATGTACGTCTCAGGCCTACCTTGAGTGTTCTGCTGTCCACCACCACATTGTTGACACACTGGATTGCTCTGAGAGCGTCTTCAGAACGAAGATATGTGACATAGGCACTGGCACTGGGCCCCTGGGAGTGAGAAAGAGACAGAGACAAAGGCAGAATTCAAATGTAGTTTCATTAATGTGGGCTGTGACGCACTGTTCACTGTGTGTGGGGGGGGGCCTCACCTGGGAGCCAGCGTATGAAGTGCTGTTGTTGATCACCACTTTGTGAATCTTCCCGAATTTCCCAAAGTATTCTAGTCTCTTTAGAACCTGTCAAACAAATCATCATTATCGTCATCATCTTATTGGTCTTGTTTGGCGTGTCCTGTGGAGCTTGATTAGTGTTATACCACAGGGCTATATCACATCTCTGATATACCACTTGCTAACCTACTCTCTGAACTTGTTTACTGTCTAAGACTCTTAGACTAAATCCTCTTTATGTATATACTGCTTATGTTATACTTTATGCCTCCTCATCCTATCTTACACCTAATATTGGTTTTCATTTATAAAATCTCATCTTTAACAGCTGAAGTTGTTCTTTGAGGAAAGGGGATCGGGCCCCTTTAACTTGCATGCAAATGATAAAGTAAATAAGTGTTGACTAGTTGTCATTGGACAATCCACACATCCAGATGTTTTTATTTGACGTGGTGCCTCCAGACAGCTTTCACTGCTGGAAATATGATTAATAGCTTCAAGGTATTTCTGGCATGCATCGTCATGGTGATGCTGCTGTTGTTGTTTCCGGGCCTGCTGAGTGTGGGAGACGTTGGCAGACTGAACTGCTGCGGCAGGATTACATCCCATTCACTTAATGCTTATTCTAGTCTTCTGCGTGGTCACGGCAGCACACACACTGAACACTTGTTGTGTGTGTGTGTGTGTGTTGTGTGGCGTCTCACCTCGGGGTCAGCCAGCCTCTGGGACAGCCCCACTACAAACACCAGGTTCCTCTGGACCACTCGGACGCTGGCCAGATGCTTCCTGTTCTCTGTGATCTTCTGCTTCTTCTCCGTCTGCTTCTGCTTCTTCTCGTTCTTTATCCTCTGCAGCTCCTCCTGTGACAGCGGCTTGTACACTGCAGGGTCTTCTGGGTACGGCTGCAGAAACACACACACATCATTCAAGGAAATCAGAGAAATCAGATGGTATCACTTTCCATTCATTGTTTTGTATGACAACCGTGTGTAAGATCTGAAATGATGTTTACAACACACAGTTTGGGTAATAATTGAACCGGTTAGCCAAATGAAATAGATAAAAGCTGGACTTTTCTTATTCGACTGCTGTTTCTTGACCTGTCTGATGTCATGGTCATGTGACATTGCTGCCCTTCACTTCTGGAGCTCTACCTTTCTGCAGGCAGGACAGAGCCCGTTCTCGTCGGTCCTGATTCGATGCCAGCAGAAGCGACAGATCTGGTATCCACAGGTGCAGGGAAAGAAGTTGACATCATCGATCTCCAGAGGTTCCATGCACAGAGGGCACTCCATCATGTCGTCCTTCCCACAAGGGTGCCGGGACATCCTAGGGTTACGCACTAGTGGGCCGACAGCTTTCACAGGACAGGAACAGGAGGCCTGAACTGGACCAGAGACACAACACAGGTTAGACATCCTCTCGGTATCAGGCTGGAATGAAAGTGAATGGATTCTCCATAATGGACGAGGCCTTCGAGGTAAGAGGGTAATATTTACTATTTGTGATTCAAGCAAATGCTATTTGTGTGTGACCTGTTTTTGTTTAAATAATTAGTATACAGCTCTGGAACAAAATAAGAGACCACTGCACGATTATCAATTTACCTGGTTTTACTATTTTAAAAAAGGTATGTATTTGAGTAATATTAACTTTTTTTTATACTAAATGTCTTCCAAATTCTAAATAAAAAAAATAGTCATGTAGAGAATTACTACAACTGGTCAAAGTAACAAAAAAGATGCAGTGGTTTTAGACCTTGGATAATACAATGAAAACAAGTTTATATTCATTTCTAAACATCACAATACTTTTGTTTTCTAAATTAGGAAGAGTTAAGGAATCAAGGTTAGGTGGAATAGTCCAGAAACAGTATTTGTGTTTGGAAATATGCTTGTTTGGGCGCATAACAGAAAGTAATCTAAATGTAAACAATGACTAGTGAAACCACTTAAATGCTGATTTCCAGCCAATGATGTGAGACAATCTAATGATCTGTCATTGCACAGAGGGCTGCAGAGAAGATGCACAACTTTGTCTAAATAAGTCCAAGTGGCCAATTAAACTAAAACCCCTCTGCAGGCAGATACTGCGGGTTAATTGGCAAGAAATCGGGTTATTTCAAAACACATGATTTACCTTAATGCATGGCTGGGCATTCAGCTAATGGACAGACAATGAACAAAAATAAAAACGTAAAGGCTGTTTTCTTTCAGGATTTGGAAGTTGGATTTTAGACCTATGTTTTGCACGTTTCTCTGAGACTGATTGAACACTTTTGATACTTAGAAATAAACGGCTGTGCAGGTTGACTCTGCACACCTTCATACTCACTACGGCCCTTTTGTGACAATGTGAGTATGTTGTGATGCATTTTCATTTAGACAATATCATGTTGAATAAACTCAGATTAGCGCCTGTTCACACAATTATATCTATAATATATCCATGTAGAGACCACAAACTTTCATTATTGATCGTTGAGTGTTCCAATTTGTCTGTGTTATGACTCCGATTAGCATTAGTTGTGTTCAAAGGACTAAGTTTACACATAACGTCTGCGACTATTGCCGATCACAGGAACTTCCTAGGTAACGAGTCCTGAGTTTTTTCTCTCCAAGAAATGTAGTGCTGTAATACCACCTACTTGTTTACTCTGCCTTCCTGCATGATTCCTAGGTTGGAAAACAGACTTTTCCTTCTTCACTTATTGCTGAATGATCTCAACTTATTTCACCTTAGCCCACTGCTGCAGAAAACATCGACCTTTGTATTACACAAGATGAAGAACCTTCTATCAGGGCGCAATGCACAGCCTGGAATATCTCTATTTACATTGTGTCAATTACCCTAGAAAGTATTACCATCATTTTCCCAGCTCGAATGACTGAAAACAAGTCGCTGAAGCCACCACTAGCTAGTAGACACAAAAATGCAACACATCCAGAATGACGCTGATACAAATAAAGCACACACACGGAACTAATAAAGATACCTCTGAAGTTTGATTGTGATGCAGTTATGACTTTTTCTCATTAATAATTAACTGAAATGTATTGTCTGTGTGTTCACAAAGAAACTGGTGAGCTGCATACAAATTGTCTGACTCAGGCATGTCAGACAACAGGTCCAGATTGCCCCGATGCAACACACACATGTGAAATGACTCAAGGCTGATAATATCACAGAAGTGCAGTTACAAAAATGGCTTCAATCTACTTATCAAAACTGTATGTTACAATGAAGTTAATACATTAAGGACGTAAGAGCCTCATTGATAGCCCTTTGATTCTACTATCTGTTCAGGGCTAGCAAGTCAAAGGAGAATAATGTCAGGTGTGAACACAGAAGTGACACTTAAGAGACCTTTGGCTGAACGGTAGAAATGTATGAAGGTAAAACTGTAATAACTCAATACGGTTTGTTGTGAGAAGCCCTGCCTACGGAAAGCTGGCGACAGACGGAAGAATTAGTGAGTCGCAATATAGAAGTAATTTAATAATTGCTGTACAGGTGCTAGGCTAGGTTAGCGGGCTAAAGTGAATGAGCCTGGAGTGAACAACATTGGCATTAAATAACGAACAGTGCAGAGTAACTGAAGAAAGGAAACAGGAATATACATTTTGCAATATAGTCTACAGTCTAAACATGTGTGGAGAATTTACTGAAAATGTCTTTGCATATATCATTAGTTCACTGTCATGTAGCAGTGTTTGACCCAAACAGTCATGAGTATGTGTTTACGGTAATTCCAGGCATGTATTTATTCAATTAGCAACCAAAAGTGCCATGTATCCTGACATCATCTGGTGCTTAGCTGTACACATTCAGCCTTTGCACCAAAATCAATATGTGGCACAGAATTATCAACAATGATTTTGTCCCCAACATATCTTTCCACCTTTCCCGGACTGTAATGTTCTTTTATTAGTTGCATGGCTGAAACAGGACATGACTAAATGTGCTTCCCTATTCATCATATGGTTATAGTAACGTTAGCTTTAAAGCCGTGTAAAAAGACTGAATGCACCATTACGTTTCAGGTAAATACCACCGACAGTATACAATGCTACCAGCACAGTTTATAAGCAGTGCTAAGTCCCCTTTTAGCTCAAATATAAACAGTCAACTGGGACAATGGTGTTATAGTCACATAGTTGTAATAAAAGTGTGAAATAGCGAGCAGTATTTGTTGACTGTCATGTGACTTGTGAAGAGACACTAAGGGCGCCGCCGGGGCTAAGCTAAGCTAAGCTAACCAGGCTAATAAGTTAACCAGCTATGCTAACCGGTTAGAGTGCCAGGCATGGTGTCAAGCTGGAATGCTGCTAGCTACGGTCTGTCTTACATGACGTCGGCAAATGGTTTTTCTCCTACTCTATCGTATCGTGTAATACAACGCAGACAGTGGTGATCCCCAGCCAAAGTTATTAAAATATACTGGCACTTCCTCTCACACCAGAGCGGTGTGTCTAAGTTGTGTTGCTCACTAAAGTCTGTCAGGAAGACGAGTTTACGCGGCCTGCCCTCCGCCGGCAGAGCCCGATATAACCGAAACACCAGCCCGATGTGAATGGAGCTGCCGCGGCTCTTCTCCCGGAGCAACGCCTTTCAATGACTACCGGACGTGGACAGCCGTTGAAGGCTATGTCTGAACTATAGTGTGTCCAGTAAAAACGATGAATAGCCTTGTTTATGGCGCTGGGTTAATAGGGATAACTGTTAGTCTGGATACTCACCCTGCCTATGTGCTTTTGGAGATTCTTGTCCAGGATGTGGGGGAGAAGTATGCCTGTGTGCGTCGGTAGCTCCGTTACAGCAAGCTTCCGCCCCCGGGACTCGGTAGCCGCTCTCTTGAGGAGACAACCGGCCCGTTTTCTCAGCTTATAGAGGTGTTGGCTACCTACTTACTCTACAAACCACCATCTTACATTGAAAGGAGGAGAGAACAGGGGCAAGTATCGGCTACAACTCAGTGAGTCGGCGCAAATAGTCTTGATGTTACATGCATTGCATTATGGGTATTGTAGTCTCTGCTAGCAAAGCGTCAGACCAAATTCGTCTGTTTTGCTAACATACATCAAGACAATCTTTAGCAAAGAAAGGTGCTTTGACTTGTGTATAAAAGAATGATGACAACAACATAAAATAACTTGAATATCAGCACATATAAATCATCTATTCGTATTTCTTTCAAAAAATGCCCCCATTATATGCCTAATAGCCAAATAATATATTTATGAATAACTATACATTAATGTCATTTATTTGTTCTTCAAAGAAAATTAAAACAACTTTTGATTCCCATGTTTGTGAAATAATACCCTATCCTTTGCTTTTGTATTTATTTATATATTTAAGGACAGAACCAGCCAAAGGGATTTAAAAAAAGTTTTTATTAAACATAACTTGTAGGTGATTTAAAAATGTTCAATACATGATTCATTAATAGACAAGACAGAATATTAAACACCAACTATGCCTTTTATACATGATATAAAGTTGACAGCAATGGGAGTTACCACCTTACATATATTTATAAAATACACAAGGATAACCCAATTCTCCTCACAAATTACATTATAAGCCTTTTACAAGATACCCTGATAAGCAAGTTCAATGTTTGAATATGTTTGGATATATTGAATAACAGTGTAACAGTCTTATAATTCATTCCTTCATAGTTTATGGTGTAAAGACTCATTATAAACAGTAGATGGAGACATTTGCTTACATTAAAAGAGGCTTTCAACAGATGACACAAACATTAGGCCACATAGCAGAATACAAATATTTTTCTCTAGTGGTAAATTACATTGCATAGAAATTACATATTTGTATCAGTTAAAAAATATGTTCTAGTTGTTGTACCTTTTAAGACTTCTTCTTTTGTTGAATGAAACCTCTAAATAGGCTTGATTTGTGTTCAAATGTAACTGTAATTTTGACTTTTTACAACATATTATTGATATCTCCAATTTTGTATAACCGGCAGATCTAATGGTGGTGGTATTAGCTTTAGCATTTTCAGTTAGTAGGGGAAGGTATTTCCCAAAGTTAGTCTTTTCAGTATTATATTAATACTGTGTGTGACTTGGCATTTGTGGAAGCAATTTCATACTAGAAAGACAAAATCTTTGTAAAATACTAACCTGATTTGTCTAACTTGACTTCTGAAGCCTTGTGTTAGCATTAGCTGAACTTTGGAATGCAGATTTGTAGATCACACACATTTGTATTGCACGACGAAGAAATATTATGAACAAGAATAACAATTTCAAATAGAAAAACATTTTTGCCGTACAAGAGGGTATTTTTCTAGATTTGGTCTGTAACTAAAGTTGCTGTATCAGCAATGGCCAAAGCCACATCCTTCAGAACCATAGATTTGTCTGCAACACGTAGCATCGATTTAAGACTTGCCCAGAAAACCTGCTGCTTCCGTTCGTCGTTCGGCCATTCAAGGTATGTCTGCTGCCTTAGTAAACTTCTAAGTCTCGAGAACTTCTTGGGCAGGGAGTCAGTTGGAATGGGCTCCAGCAGTATGAACACTAAAGAGTCCTGCTGGATGTTAACGGCTCTGTGCTGGGCAAAGAACAGCTCGTAGTTGCACCATTCACTTTGGACAAAATGTTTGGAGAGGATAAACAGCGTCTTGTAGCTAGACTCCACACAGTTGATAATGTTGTCTATGATCCAGTCACCAGGGACAAAGTCACGCTCATGAACGCAGAGTGAAAACCCGGAACCTTCCAGAGAGCGAACCAGTCGGCTGTCCACCCATCCCGAGTCCTGGTGACTGTAGGAGATAAACGCATGATACTGGAATGATACATTCTTTAACATGTTGGAGTTTTTCTTGCCTCTCCTCTTCACTCTGATCCAGACCCATAACATCTTTGTATACCAAACTCCGTCACATTTATAGAAGACCAGACCTATGGCAGCAGATATAATTATTAATACAGGGATAGCAACCGCAGCTTGAAGCCACATCTCACATGACAGCTCACTGGTTTTGTATTCTGAGAGGGACACTCCTGCAAAAGACGGCGGCGTGCTGCATGTATAATCTAAGGGCCAGTCCGCGAGCAAAGACTTGTTGAGAACACTGACGAACCAATAGGAGTCACATGAGCAGACAAATGGATTGTTTCCAGCTTTGAGGGTTTGAAGCTGCCAACTTGGAAATGGATGTGATTGCGTTCTGGTCTACGTAGAGATTGAGCAGCGATGGAGCGTTGAGATCTGCAGGAATAACCTGGATGCTGTTGGAGCTGAGTTGGAGGTGTGTGAGCTTGGGAAAACGAGACAGATCCTTTTGCGTTATGGCTGTTATTCCCGTCTTTGACAAGTCAATCTTCTCAAAGTTCACCGACAGGTAATTAAAGACGTTGTTGCCCAGGATATTGTTTGCCAGGCTGAGCTCAATCAGCTGAGCAGGCCAAGAGCAATCCCTGTCCAACGAGATGGAGTTGAAACTAAGGTCAAGAAACTCTAATGTCTTCATCTGATTTGTCTTTTCAGAGATGAAGGAAAGACTGTTGAAGCGGTTCTTGCTTAGATACAGTCTCCTGAGTTTGGGGAAGACTGAGGTGGGCGAGCAGAGAAACCACCAGAAGCCTGTATCCTTTAAGAGGTTATCGGATAGATCCAGTGTTTCCAGTGACGGCAGGACAGATATGAGATTGCAGGGTAAAATGTTCATTCAGGTCCCTCAGAACTTTAAATAGGTCAGATTTGAGACAGCCTCTAAGCTCATGTTGATTTGGGGGTATTTGTATTGGTAATGCTTCACACCGTTGAAGTTAATGGAGCAGAGATTGACCGAGTGATTTATGGTGCAAAACTGAAACCCGTCTGGTGTGTCTTCATTATAAGTTATGTTGACAAATGAGAGGTCATAAAGGTGGGAAAACCACACATTCTTCATAAACACCTCCATAAATGAACTGTTTATCCAAGTGTTTTCTATGGTGAGATTCTTTAAAAGTGGCATTGTTTTCAGGCTGTCCAAAAAGTTCCCGGTCACGTTACAGTTGTCTGGGAATAGAGTGATGATTCTCAATGATTTCGCTCCTGTCACATTCACGTCGGCAAGGAGGTTTTGAAACATACTGGCCTCCTCACAAAACGATGCAAAAACTGAAATAGTTTTAAGAGATTTCAGTTTTGCAAGGGCACCAGAATCATATTTTTGCCAGCGGATTCCTGCTTCCAACACCAAGTGACTCAGAGAAACGTTGGACAATGGATCAAAGTCATTGTAGTTTACCGACAGAGCAGTTGGACTACCCAATGACAGCACATCCAGATTTGCGAGGTTCTGAAATGATGCTGGAATTCGATAGCTCTTGTACAGATTGTAAGCCAAATCGAGGATTTTCAGCTGTTTCAATGAAATGTCAGGGACGATAGGTAAGTCATTGAAAGATATATTGAGAACTTTGAGTGCTGGTGTGTAACTGAATACACTGGGAGAAATCTCCTGCAGGCCACAGTGAGTTACCTTCAGACAACAAAGCTGGGACAGCCCAGAAAACGAAGCTCCGCTAAGTCTTCGGATAGAGTTGTGAGAAATGTCCAGATACTGCGTGTCGTCGGGTAGATTTGAGGGAACATTCGTCAGGTTTTGATAAGAGTGGTCTTGCATTCCTCTCCTCGATGTGACACACAGTATGAATCCCTTTTCATCTTCTTTTACAGCAACACAGTCAGTTTTAATCAGGGACAGGATGGCATGGTCCCAATCAGAAAAGCTACGTTTGTACTGAAAAACATGCAAATAAAGGAGTAATTTAGAAACATGGTATTTCAATATTAAAAACAAGAGGAAAAAGGGGCTTACCTTTGTTTGGACATGGCTTCAGAGATGGGTTTCCAGCAGTCTGAGTGTCGGGATCTGGCGTCTGCACTGTTTTGAGCTCTGACTTTTATACTCTGTAATCTGAAGAGCAGTCTATCAACCAATAAATCTCTGTTCCTGTTTCTGTAAATTCCTCTGTAAGGGAAGGCAAGGCAATTTTATTTATATAGCACCTTTCAACACAAGGCAATTCAAAGTGCTTTACAAAAAATGAAAGACATTAAGAAAATGGCATTTAAAATCAGTCATTAAAAAGCAAAGATAATAGTCTTTTAATCCTAGAAATATTCGTTAGGTGATAGTATGCTGATTTAGTAATTGTTTTAATGTGACTGTTGAAACTCAGGTCACAGTCCATGACTACACCAAGATTTCTGGCTCTATCTGTTGTTTTGAACATTGCAGACGCTAACTTTTATACGTTCTGCCTTGGCTCCAAAAAACATTACCTCAGTTTTATCTTTGTTTAATTGGAGAAAGTTCTGACACATCCAGTCATTGATTTGTTCAATGCACTTACTCAGTGTTTGAATTGGAGCATAGTCTCCTGGTGAAATGGTTACGTACATTTGTGTGTCATCCGCATAGCTATGGTAACTTATTTTGTTGTTTTTCATTATCTCAGCCAGTGGTAGCATGTAGATGTTAAAGAGAAGAGGCCCCAAGATGGAGCCTTGAGGTACCCCACATGTCATATTTGTCAACTCAGATGTGTATTTACCTATAGAAACAACGTTTTTTCTGTCCCTTTTCACATTCTTTACGTTTTGGTAAGTTTTTAGCGAAATGTTGTAATATTGCAACGTTGGGCTTAGGTGGGAGCAGAATTCCTTATTTCTAATCACATTGTATGAATAAATATATTGAACAACTAAGGGTTGCTCTCCCTTTTTTCTTCAAGCTCTTCTCCTCTTCAAGGTTGCAGTTGGAAGCGCGGAGGCAAGCTTCATCACAACATCACCCGACAATCCAAGTTCAGACTTGGCTCGTATCCCATTGACACTGCCTTGGTACACATCAAAGTCACAGATCATTCCAGAGATTCCAGTTCTCACCCACACTTTGAACCCCCATGGGTTGCATCAAGCAATCATGTATTGCTTGATGCTGCTGAATTTTCCCTTGAAAGTAATCATCATCTCATCCACAGAGTTGTGTTCTTCTGGTACCACCTGCAGGCATTTCTCTCTGAATGTATCAAGCCAGGGTCTGAGTTTCCAGAGTTTGTCTTTCTTTTCCATCTCTGACACTGTCAAGTTGTTTACAAAATGTAATGATGTCAACAATGTTGGAATCTGTTGCGTGCCATCACATCAGAAACAGGGGGGTACCGTGTCTGTGTCCCAATACATACGGACTCCAGCCATTTTTGGCTTAGCCTATGATCATAATAAAAGCAATACCTACACCATGCAGGTAAATTAGTTCGACAAGTCACACAATGCTGTCTGGCTAATAATAATAATAATGATGCATTTTATTTATATAGCGCTTTTGATTGAGAGAGGGGGGCTTATGGGTAGACAGAGTTAATGAAGTTAAAGTTAATGTTAATGATAACAGGCTAATGATCATACTAAAAGGGATACATCCAAGTGTCCCAACACATTTCAGAAATAACTGTTTCTGCCAGAACCAGAGAATAGTTAAATGAATTGTTGTAACTAATTAACTGATAAGATACAAGTAGAGTTTAACATATTGCTAGAGATATAATTTCACACATTCTGGTCTTAATTCAAAATCTTAACAGAGGACACATTTAGAACTGAGTTATAGTTAATTATCAAAGACAGTATATTTCTATTTGTGTTGTGTTTGTGTTTGGCAATCTCCATTACAGGGACACATGCTATTTTGACTACCACACTGACCCAGTGTTGTAATATTACAACAAAGACATAAGCTGCTCCAAATGTGATGAATGTATTCCACAAAAACTAAATATGTACATGTTCTAGACATTGTAATAATCACAAAAATATCCAGTCCAATAAAACAAAGAGATGTTGCTCGTTTGAAGATTCTGAAGTTTTGTGAGTGTATGGCCAGAGGGCAGGACCTATAAACACATTTACTACCCAATAGCATTGTGAGGCTGAACAAAAGGACCTTTTGACTATGTAAATGTAGTCTTTAAAGAAAAAATAATAATTTACTGACTTTTTTAGGATAGCTTAAAGTAATGTTGTAAACTTACAACAGTGGGCCTTACAGGGTTAATGCTCAGAGGCTCCAACAGAGAAGAGGCCAGCTTCAGAGAGGTCACTGACAAACACCAACATGTAGATGCTAACCCACCAGTGCTGTGAAATAATGCCCTGCAAATATTCATTTAAATAAGCTTCTTGTACGCATATCAGATGTAGCTGAAGAAGAAATGATCACACTCAGCTACGCATAGATTACTGTGAATAATTAATATTCATGGCAAAGGGGAGTGTTATTAAAAAGTTGTTTGGAGGCTGATTCCCATGATTTATTGTAAGCGTTGTAAAAGCCATTTCTTTTTTTTCCATTACCGTGCCCAATCTAATGAGTAATTGCACTGCGTTTTTGGGTTAGTGTATTCTAAATATCTGCACTCATTAGAATTTCCTATTAGAAAGTGTGATGTGTGATGCTCAGGCTGCTACTCATGAGCGAGAAGATCCGGCCCCGCCAGGAACCCCAGCCTCTTCAATAATACATGCAGAAAATACCTTACGCTTTGAAATCCTACTGAGATGTTGATTTTACTCTTCTCTTTTTATTAAATGCATTTCCAAGATTGACTCCGCTGTCAGCAGACCATCGTTTTCTCTGTAAAACACTAAATTAGGCTCCCACCTTTATAACATATATCATATATATTCCCAATCAGCCAGGAGAGAGAGAGGTGGGATTTGGTAGAAGTAGTCAAACTTTTTTAAATGTATCCAAACTATGAATGTAATTTATCACACTTATCATATCAGTCAAGGACAAATTGCAAGAGAAATAACAAACCATTATTGAATTATTTAACTGTCTGTAAGTTTCGAATGAATTACATTTTCTTTTCTTTTTTTGAACACTGAATCAAGTCAAACACAGAACTAAAATATCATAATTTTAAGGCTGATATGAAAATGGCTGTTAAATGCTTCACCATGTTTACCATGTAAACATGAAATGCTCTGATTCACACTGTACAACCACGACTGTAGTGAAGATGAAGAGAACACAAAGAGAACCCTACTGTGAGGTTTGAAGATCACACTACCATCATTGACAAGATTTCAAACAACTATGAGAGAGGAAATCCCCTTTCTTTCAGAGTCCTAAACTTTATTTACATGTATATAAATTATGAAGCATCAGTTGGGTTACAAACATCAGCATGATATCATTAAATCTACTTTTCTGGTAACCTATTGGCTATTTTTTATTGTTGCGTCAAAATTAATTTGCCTGCTTTGATCCTGTAGCTCCTGTAGTGTGTTATTGTCAGTCAGTTTAGATAAATGCTGTTAACAATAAGCTCTTAAATAAAGTATAGGGTGTCAGAACATAGCCTCATTTTTAGCCTGCTCTGCATTCATCAGTGTTTTATACAGGAAAAGTTATGTTCACTTTACTACACACTGACTGTACATCTCCAAAAGATGAGTCTACCTGCATGTGCCATCCGACCTCTGCAGCTCATCCAGAATGCAGCTGCTCGTCTGGTCTTCAACCTTCCTAGATTCTCCCACACCACACCGCTCCTCCGCTCCCTTCAGTGGCTTCCAGTAACTGCTAGAATCCACTTCAAGACACTGGTACTTGCGTACTATGCTGTGAATGGATCTGGCCCTTGGTTAAACCGGACACCCCAGCACGTGCACTCCGCTCTGCATCGGCCAAACGGCTCGCTGCACCAGCACTGCGAGGGGGACCCAAGTTCCCATCTGCAAAAACACGTGGGTTTGCTATCCTGGCTCCAAAATGGTGGAATGAGCTCCCCATTGACATCAGGACAGCAGATAGCTTACACATCTTCTTCGCAGACTGAAAACTCATCTCTTTCGACTCCACTTCGAGCGATATAATTATTAACAAAGCACTGGCTTATCTAAAGCCAGTTGAGTAGCACTTGAAATGTTTTAGCTCTATGAAACCTGATGTACTTATATGATTCTGTTTTCTTCTAGTTTGTATCTTGTTGGTTGAATGCACTTAATGTAAGTCGCTTTGGATAAAAGCGTCAACTAAATGCAATGTAATGTAATGAATAAACAATATTACCACAGCCCACACAACCCATTCATTAACATGGCTCAGAGCATACTGCAGTCAATACTACCTCAAATATGCATATTAACTATTTATGCAGCTACTGCACACACCTTGCTTTACAGTATTTATTATGTATGAGGATAGCGCTGTTGCTCCGACAAAATAGTAGGAGAAAAATGACCTGATGGGATAATCACAGAATAATCACACATACAAAAACATGCATGCAATGAAAACCCAACAGAAAAAGAACAAAGCAGTAACATGCAGATGGGGGGGTGGACAGGGGTGTTAATGGACAACATAGAGTAGCTTGATATGTCTATCCACGCTGTCACCTGCTGAGAGTTACGGCCCGTCCACACAGCAGCGTTAAAAAGATCTTCCAACGCTTCTGCCCATTCACTTTGAATGGGGTGACGTCACTTTGCCTCACTTTTTGCCGAACTGCATTGTGGGAAGCAAAGCGGAGATTTCCAGGCATCTCAGGCTTCAAAAGTTGAGCAATGTTCAACTTTTGAAGCTGAGGTGGACGCGTCAGCCAATCAAATCCCGTCTATGCAAATCTGACAGTACAAGCGTTTGTTTTGTAAACCCCTCGGCGGATGTCAGGTGTCCCGGCAATCTTACGTAGGATTTGTTTGAAAAGGGGAGCGTTGCCGCGGTGACGGATCGCGTTGCTGTAGGGAGCCGATCTATCTTCTTTGTTTTTTACATATTTTTTAGCATGATTTCCCTCCCTTTTCGAGGGTTTCTAGAGAGAGTACCTCTCGCGAAGCGTCGCGTTCGCTGTTTGTTTTTTTGTTTGAAGCGGAAGGTCCCCAAGTTTCTGCTGGCGCTCCCGATCCGGTTTGTGAAGTAATCGCCTCCGCGGTTGGTCACGAAGCCCGACTCTCTCCGGCTTGTTTTCGTCTATATATAGACCGATTTTTGGCGTCTTTCTTGTCTGTGGCCACGTCTCCGCGATCGTACACTGTCGAGGACCGCGGGTAGGATAGATCGTCCATTTCTTTCCCGAATCTTCCCCCCTGCCGACCTGCACTGCCATGTGTTTTTTTTTTATTTTTTTCTGGCTCTTTTGCACCTCTGTCTTGTTCCTCTGTTTTTTCGCTTAATTTTTCATATAATATGTTTGGTGCGCCAGCCTCTCTGTATTTTTTTTTCTACGCTCTCCGCTTTCTGTCTCACATTTTCTATGCGGTATGACGTTCATATCGCCATGGTGTTTATGCTCGGTTTGTCGTCTTGTTAAGTTTTTAGAACCTCCTTTACCCGCAGTCTAGACTTCGAATTCCCTGTTAAAAAACGCTCGTGTGGGTTAGGACTTTACGTTAGGGCTAGGTTTTGGTTCTTTCCGGTTTATTCCTTTTTTTCTGTTTGTTCGTTTATCGTTATTCAATTGCTTCATTGTGACGTATGATGTTGTATGGTGTTGTCCGTTTGATGTTAAAGTCGGTGTGACAGAGACGGTGGTAGGGTATGTACCGGACAGGAGGCAACATATTTTGTTTTGGCGGCATTATTTTACTGGCCCTTTGGAGGGCCAGTATTTCCGTATTCCCACTAACGATGGAGTACGTTGATAAAGAGGGACGTAGATATCAATCCTTAGTATCTGTTTACTTGCACGCGCGCATACAGTGAGTCTGATGGTGACCAAACTAACG
>NW_011369945.1:13075847-13081582 GCF_000735185.1 Notothenia coriiceps | reverse complement strand
TATCATTTCTCCCTCATAATCGTTTGTGTCCGTGAACGGCCGATTGTTGTTTGACGTCAAATGCTGCGGCTGCAAGGCATTGTGGGGCAGCATTTTCTCCTCTCCTTTCGTAAGGGAGGTCCAGTGGTTCCTAAGCTAAAGGAAGTTATAAAGGAAGTTTGAAACCTCCTTTCCTTTCATTTGGAGAATTGGAACGGCACTTATCATGGCTGCCACTGACGTACTTCTTGGTCATTTCACTCCGTTAGGAAGGTTCCTAAGCTAAATGGACTATTGGAACGCAACCCTGGTCCTGTGTCAAATGTCCTTGTTAGTTTTAGTCATATTTAGTCACTGTTACGTTCCCTCCTAATCTAGAGGTACGAAGGGAAGTAACAAAGCACAGAAATGACCAGGCACAAGAAACAAGAGCGGAAACTGATCTTCACAAAGGGAGGTTTAATTACCAATGATGGACAAGCAGAAAACGGGCTCACCAGCCAACTTGCAAAGCAAATTAAAATACAAATATAATCAGGTCCCACACAGAGACAGAGACAGAGACAGAGACAGGGACAGAGACAGAGACAGAGACAGAGACACCATGCAGCAGCCAGAGGAGAAGGGGAGAGCGACTGCAGCTTTTCTCAGGTCCTTTATGGAGGCCCTGATTGGTGATTGGGAGCACCTGGAGGAGAAGCTGCACCTGGAGACAATCAGGGAGAGAGAGAAAGACACTCACACAAACACCAGCACCCACTACGGCACGTAACAGTCACCTTCAAGTTTTAGTCGACTAAAAGTCTGAGCATTTGAGTTTGTAGCCCTTAAAAAAGGCTTGGCTTATGTGAAGCTAATGCTCATGATTCCTTCTATCCTGACATTGTATACTTTTGAAGAGAGGAAGCCTCAAATGTCCCGCAAAACCTGAACACATCTGAAGGTTTTACTTCTATTATTAATACTGTTCACAAAGGAATAAACAATAAATCATTGGTTCTCTCTCCAAATGAATTAACTAACGTCTTGATTCCCCATCAACTCCAGGTAATACATTGAATAGGTTAGGGTTAGGGTTAACCATAGGTTGGATTCATACATCCAATCATCACTTTAATGCTGATGGAAATGATGGACAGCATTAGCTAAGTGAGCCAGGACCAAAGGAGATTCTAAAGCTCAATATTGAACTCAACAAATCACACCGTCACGTTTTCACCTCGTCTCTTTTACCGCTGACCTGCTCTGAAATCAGTCCCCTGCAATCCGTTCGCTGAGAAAAGAGAAGTGATTGCTTTTGCTAACTTTTACAGAGACAGGATTTGATTGGATTTTAATAACACGTTGTCAGAGAACACATCGATTTGTTGCTCGACGCAGGAGTGACTCAGCTGACCTCCCTCCGCACTCAAAGCTTTTCCTAATTTCTCTTTTCGCCCACCTTATCTCTGCTGCCCTTTTCCTTTTGTGCTTTTAAATTCCCTCTGAATAGAGCTGTCTGCGCTCATTACGAGTTATTTAATGGGCACACACACTCATCACACACTCATCAGACGGGCCTTCTGGTGCGTTTCAGCCCATTTACTAAATGACTTTTATGATTGTTTTACGTACTTTAGACTTTACTCAAATGCGTTTATATTGAATCATTTTGATTATTAAGACGTGCACTATATAGCTCAACCCTTTAAAGCCCCTTTCATTCATTGTTGCTTGTCAATATATGTAATATATGTAATGTATGTGAAGCGTTTAGAGCATAACATAAAATAAAATAAATTGAATGAATTATAATTATACAATGATTTGCTTTGGTGAGCGATAACGTTGGTAGCTAGCTAGCTTGCTAACAGTGGCGATCGTCACCTCCTGTGATTTAAGACCCTACTAAGCAGTCCGAATTCACACACTGCTCTTAAAGTCACGTGTTTAGAGTGTACGTCATGGCGGTGGGTCACAGGAAATAGAGACTCACTAGACCGCCACATAGTGAAGTGTGATTTCTCCCTGCAGACATCCCTTCTCCACCAGTGCCTTTAGCTTAATGTCATCCTGCCCAGAGAGGGTAGAAGTACACATCCTTTACTCAAGTAGAAGTACAGATACTCGTGTTTCAAATACTCTGGTAAAAGTAAACCCTAACCCTAACCCTAACCCTAACTACTGACTAAACTTCTTTACTCAAGTAAAAGTAAAGAAGTATGAGCTTCGAAATGTACTTAAAGTGGACCTATCATGCTATATTATAATAACATAGTGTAGGACCATACCTATATAAGGCATATTTATACTTTTCATTTTTCAAAATACCAAACAGATCATGCATTTTAGCCATTCCTCATTTCGCTCAATTTAACACTGTCTTTGCATCATGGGCTGATTCTGTGAGAACAGCACCATCTACAGGCCTGGCATATGTACTACAGCGTCTCCAGCGCTTTGGAACGGCAATGTCCGTGGCTGTCTCCTCCTGATTGGTGGAGTCGGCCCAATAGCCGTAGCGCCACTTCTGTGACGTCATAGAAGTGTTCAAATCTGGATCAGTCTGTATCAGATCCGTTGCAGCCCCTTTTTAAGAGATTTGGGTATGGAGGAAAATAGAGAGGGTTGTGTTTTCTGACACTTGGTGAGTTCCCTGGAACACCGGGGACACATGTTCATGTAGAAAAGACGTACACAATTACATTTTGTATGATAGGTCACCTTTAAATAAAAAGTAATGCTCTCTTCTCCTGGATGATGGCTGATGCTGATGGTGTCATGGAGGAAGGTTATAACACGCTCCGTATTGTCCTCGTCACGCTCCGTCATTATCGACTCCTCCGATCTTCCGTTGCCTCTCAAACAAAAGGCGAGCCTCCGATGAATTATGGATGTCAGGAGAGCAGATAAAAAGAGGACGTGATTAAAAATGCATCCGTTGAGATTAAGGTTGGGTCCTGATCACTTGTTGCATTATTGATCAGGAGGTTTGGATACTGGAAACGGCTCCTATAAGGACCTGTGGAAGTACTCAGGTGACAGAAAGCTTGAGTGCTTTTTATATCAACGTTTTTAGTTGTTTGGATATTTGTATTCAGACAATACTGCAGGTGTTTTGAGACTCTGTCAAACGAATATCTGTTAAAGACTCCTGTGTTGAATGATGGGTCGATTACACTGTGATATATTGATTCAATTCAATTATCTTTCATTCTCCAAATTTGAGCTTTTTTAACCGTCTCTGTGTCTGAGGAAGGACGTACTTGTAAGATAAGAAGAAATATGGGAAAAAGTGAAATCCTGATTAGACAACCTTTGCCAATTCGTCTTATTAGTTCACGACCGTTTGCTGTGATACTTGTTCCTCCTTGATTCTCCAAATGTAATAAACCTCTGTTTTGATCGTATTAAGGTCATAGTATAAAGTATAATAAGAAATATTGGAAAGTGTTGTAATCTGGAAGATATAAGAAGAAATAAGCGGGAAAAAGATAAGTCCTGATAAGACGCGTTTTCCAATTAGTCTTGAGTCTTTCTTTGAAATGATTAGATTAGATTCAACTGTATTATCATTGCACAGAGTTCAAGTACTAACGAAATGTATTTAGCATACAACCAGAAGTGCAAGAGTTGTTCATATATATATATACATGTGACAGATATAAACAAACTGAATGTATTTAAAGTATGACGAACCAACAAGTAACACAAGGGAAAGCATGACTAAAGACACAAGGAGAGAATACATTTCAAAATAAAACCAGAAACTATATCCACACAAAACTAAAATCATGACAATGTTGAGTTTGAAACTGATGTGGATTATATGCTATAACCTTTCCAGTCAGCTGTGGACGCCTACCCTAAAATAATGAAGTACATTGAAGTTGTTTCAGAGACACAGTAACACACTTTTAGTGTGCCGCCCATCTGTCGTGCAGGATGACTCCTAAATAAACCTCTGAACTCTGAAGAGCCGCGGTGAAGGACAGAGGAATGAAATGAGCTCAGCTGAAGCTCTGACATTTGACTGCGCTCATTAAGCGTGCATAATGTCAGTGAAGATGTCAAAATAAAGTGCAATTAAAATAAGAAGTCAGGCAGAATACAGAGTGAGAAGAGTCTGATCTTTAATTATTTATGTGAGATGTTGAACTATGGCCGGACATTTTGTTTACCGGTCTATTATTAAAATGTGCTCCTAGTGACGGGATGAATACATTAGCTTGTGCTCATTGTGTGTCAACACTGCCCCCTGCTGCTGGAGGCAGTGTACTGCAGCATCACCTGAATCAGTATCATACCATTCAAACCTTGGTTTTTTACTACTGTGTTTTAGTTAAAATCATATTAAAGCCGGGGGATGGTTGGGTAGTATTCTGAGAAAAAGTTGTGGATTATGGGAAAAAAACTGTTGTGGTTTTTTGGGTTACTTTACCACAATTTGCAAGATGGGATCTTCCTAACCCCCCACAGAGGGTACAAAGAGAATATCACAACAGTAGTGAGGAGGTGCAACAGTCTGAAACATGGAGATATAGCTTGGTCTGTACTCGTATCTCTAAAGTCTGGATGCTTTCTCAAAATGTTGCTTCTGTGCTGAAATCTTGCCTATTTCATTTTGGCCACATTTAAATAATCCTCCGACAAAGTCATCCCCTGCAGGCCTGATACACCGTGACCATCAAAACATAAAAAACACTTCATTCTCAGAGAACCTCCGATTTCTTCCCCCTCAATGTTCACACCATCGGAATATAAAAAAGTGAATATTGTAAATGATTTGTTGGGAAGTCCTATCACCAACCACTTGTGATATGATAGGCTTCAACACCATGTATACTACACACTTTGCAATGGAGGTGTTTCCTTTACAGACCATTTGCATGCACTAAAACCTATATAGATAGATAGATCTTTAATTTGTCATTGTACAGGTACAACGAAATTACAATGAACTCAAGGTGCCAACACGCAACAACAAGACAATATAAAAACAAGAAATAGGACTTAAATAGACATGATAGGGAATATGTACATAAATAAATAATAAATTAAATTGCACGATTCCCTTCGTATTGCACGGAAGGCTTATATCATTTAAATATTAGCAGCGTTTAGTGCACATATGGCCCTGGGAAAAAAACTGATATAACACACTACAGGAAAGGGACAGCCCCAAAGAAGTAAGAAGTATAATCAAATATATAATAGGGCCTCTTTAAGAAAAGGTACGAATGACGGAAACACGTTTTCTTGCCTCCTAACAAAGTGACTGAGCATTTGCCGTGTGTAAGCGTCATTTCTTTGAGCATTAGGAAAAGCGCTTTAAATCCCATGTATTGTGATGTGTCTCTACAGGAGCTGTACTCTCAGTCGTACGACTCGGTGGGCGTGATGTTCGCCTCCATCCCGGGCTTCGCAGACTTCTACTCTCAGACGGAGATGAACAACCAGGGAGTCGAGTGCCTCCGGCTCCTCAACGAAATCATCGCCGACTTCGACGAGGTGAGACTTTGAAGCGTTCGCCCGACATGCAGGGGAGCAGCGTCTATAAGTAAAACCTCTCTGATGGAAGCATGCAGCTTATTGCCCAGAACACTTCAGAGCTGATTAATGCCAACGTGTCAGAGGAGCTGAGAAAGTGTTTACCTCAGATAGAAAGAAGAGACTAAACTCTGCCAATATAATGGAGACTGAGCTTCCTCTTGTATTGATTTCCCCAAACGAGATACAGAAGGATGTGTAAGAGTTTGATTATTGGCTTTCTGTGA
>NW_011369945.1:13065693-13075825 GCF_000735185.1 Notothenia coriiceps | reverse complement strand
ACAGTCGGATGTTCAGCCCCAATATGCAGGATCTTCTCAGCCAAGTCAGAGACCATATCCTTGGGAAAGCAGAGTACTTTGGTGTTGTCCTTACTACACAGACGTTTACATCTCTTACAGCAGAGTCACCCACAATCAGAGTTTCAGGCCCAGTCATTAGCTTTCCCTCTAGCCTTTTACTTTTGGAGTAGCTATTGGTCCTTACCCTGCTGTGTGAAGAGGACAGGTTATCCAGGTCATCAGAAAGAGATCTCCGGTTCTGGGTCAGTGGATCGTATCTGTTCTGGATTGGCACACTCAGTGGTTTAGGAGGATTGTTTGTAGTTCTCCCTGTAGCAGCTGTCCATGGCTGTTTCCTAGTAGGAATAGGGGTTGAAGAGGCGCTCTTCCTGGGTGATAACAATGCAGGCCAGCCGGTCGCATCACAGATTTCAGAGCGCTGGGCTCTGCCTGTTGTTTGTCCTCCCAAATCCCATGGAAATGATTCACTCTTAAGCCTTGCACCCAGACATTTCCAGGGAGGGCTACCACTTTATTTATTTATTACCCGGTACACAGCCCTCCTGTTCCTTGGAATCCTTGTAGCTGCTAACTAGCTGTGAGTTAGCATGCCTTTGTCCATTCTTTTGCAACACTGGTAAAGTGGTGTCATTCCAACCTAGTCCATTCACTTCCATGTTAACTTCCAACTGTTGCATTTTCATTTCCAACACGGCCATCTTCTGTAGAAGTTTGTGGAAGTCATCTGTAGAGAACGGAGGCATTTTGCTGCTAACTAGCTTAAGTTAAATAACATGCAGTACCAGGCTTTAGCTGTTGCTAGGCCACCCTACTGTAAGACTGAGGTCGTCGTAAAAATATTGAAATATGGCTGAAACCCTCTGTCTATTTACGAAGAATAACTGTCCCAGTGATAGGTTAATGTCCAGGAGCTGCTGCTCGAAGTTTTCAGAAAAGAAAAATAGAAAAACAGCATAAAAAAGTAAGCAGAGGCAAGAGCAAGCAAGAAAAGCATCTGCACTGTAAGAAGGCTAGCTAACAACAACAATGTAACAATCTGTACATTTTATTTCCTTTTTAATGACTGTAATTTATGCAAGGGGCTATTTGATTAAGGATTAAAACTAATATAACAAATAATATAATAAATAATGTTATGAATCATTAGCCAGTGTGTTGTCACAAGGGTATTTGGAAGAGATTTGGAACATGAGACAATAACTGAAAGACCTCTGATCTGGACAAACGGAGACAAAAGAGACACAACTTAAAAGCCTTGACAATCCTGTATTTATTTTGTGTCCACCCCAAACAAAAACAATGAGAAAGCAGCAAAGAAAATGTATATTTTATAAGGTCATACATGCATTTTATCTTACTTATTTGAAGTATTTGATGTTGGTTAGTAATGAGAATGTGATAAAATGAAGGTTTAAGATAGGATTTTAATTTAAGTCTTTAAAATCATTTTGTATTATAAGTACACAATCATCATTATTTACAAGGTCACAACTCATAACAACAATGTTCTTTTTATGACATGTTTTAACTAGAAATAAATATACAGATATACTTTACTTGAAACAATTGATCAAACTTTCAAAATGTCACCGAATAAAACTTGTGAAAATGACACACATAACAACAGATATAAATTGGCACTTTAATCCATCAAGTGATTTTATAATCCATATCAAAGTGACATTCAATAGTCTGTTCTGACATACAGTTCCGTTTTTTTGTAAGACATGAAGAAATGCAGGTTAACTGACGATGAGATACTGTTACAATTATTATAACTAACACACTATGATGGCAATGTTCATGTTGCAGTGTGGTGATCAGGAATCTCTCAGGGTTTGGAGGAATTTCTCTGCAAAGAAAAAGAAACTTTCAGAAAAACAGTTGATTTGACTTCTTTGTTTCATTTCAACTTGTGGCTTTGGTTTCAGACTTTACGGAATCCTGTCATTTTCCCAGTCTTTCATCATTTTAACACCATATCAAAAAAACTGCATTTATATTTGCAACAATACAAAACGTGTTTTAATTGTGTCAAATGTAATTAATAATAAGGTTTGATCACCTGAAGTGACTTAATTTAAGGTAAATTATAGTGCACCAAGCTGTACTTTATTGCATTTGCACTAACAAAATGATGGCATTTAAGATATAAGTTCACATATTTCATAAAATAAGGCTTGTGTTATGTGGTTAAAAATAAACTGACAAATGTGATACTAAAATCAGACGAGATTATGGAAAATGCGTAACCACTGTTTTCTCTTTGGCTGCATAGATCACCACAGCAAGCACTGTTCATTGGTGGGCAATAGTAAATAATTAGAGGAAACCATTTTCATGTATGTTGCAGTATATTTGATAAAGTGTTCAAGGGGCCTCAGAGACAGTACCTGTCTGCTGTGAAAGGCCCTTCAGCTGGCACCTCCCCAGGGTCAGGTTACAGGTGTACAGCCCTAAGCACCCGGAGCACTCTGAAAAACAGCTGCAGCTCCGAGCCTGGATTCCACTGCAGCCATGCTGAATAAAAAACACATATTGATATGATTTTAATCATCATATAATACTGTCAGGGAAAGAGGAAGAGCAGTAGCTTAATGTGGAAAATCATAGAAATGAACATAAACATATAAACATGTAACTGATTAATACAAGTAAGTAGGACAGGTCAGTGCATGTTCATGCCCTGATGTCAAGCTTTGTTTGATTTCAAACTATTTTATAATAAAGTACTTGGAAATATACAAATATGTCAAGTGGAATTCTAGGGATATTATGGCCATTTGATGTTATGGTACAAATAAAAACACAAGATTTGGGTTATAATATTTCACTCAATGTCAATATGAAGATGTCTTTCTTATTTATTATACCTAACTGCATTTTTCTGATATTTACCCAACTTTTCTCTGCATGTTAGATGTTAAAAACAAAAGAAAAATCCATTCATCTCCATTGTATTGGGGTCGAGTCTCATATATGCATAACGTAAAGAGACACTGAAAATAATTATGAATGAGGCATAAATAGATTTATTGAGATCAGATTTGACACAGACTGTAATAGTACATTTTTGGAGCAGTTTTTCGTTTTGTGCACTAAGAGGATGTCAGCATGGTCAAACTTGGAGTTGAATACCTGTTAGCATACATTTAGTGAAGGCTTTGACTTTGAAGCGTTCGCCAAACGTTCGCCATTGACATAGAATGGATCATAAGCTCACCATTGAAGAGGTTAAACCGACCCTTTAATGTTACCGGCCCCCTGCTTTTGTTTTTCTAATTGAGACTAAGTGAATATAAACTGAGCTTTAAAAAAAAGTCATCATTAAACAGTTTTCATCACTCACCGTTTTTGAGTTAAACTGTCCAAAAGGCCTCATACGTCCCCTCTTGCCATTCTTTCTCCTGGAGAATCCCCCAGAACCTCCATGCGAGGCGCTCGTATCTGTCTCCTGTGTGGCTCCAGTATCCAAAGGAAACTCATTCTTGGTGGACATTTGTCTCTTAGTCTCATCAGTCAGAGGAACAAGATGAGGCGGGCTGCCCCACCCAGAATATCTTTGCATTCCTGTTCTCAGCCTCATACCTGACTCTGCAGATGGAATATGCAGGCAAGCGATGTGGATAATAAAAAAGTATTTCATTTTTGGGAAATGGAAACCCATTGGACAATCTACAAGTAACACCAAACTATTTTCCAAGCTAAATTCAGCAGCATTGAGGCCATATTTATATTTTACCATTCAAAACTCCGCCTCTGCCACACCCTGCTGTGTCCTGATGATCCCCTATTTCCAAGGGACACATGTCAGTTGTTACAGAATATAATGATCCATCCAAGACTATGACAACCAGGTCTATTGATATTTAGATTTATTTCCATCTTCAAGAATTAGGTTGATCCAAACTGAGGCCTTTGTAGTTTGAGGAGCTGCTGATGTTGAAGTCATGTGACCAAATAAGTGAGCGGCCTGAAGCATTTTGATTTGTCCGAGTGCGACTTTAGAGCAGCAAAACTGTTTGGCAAATCGGATTTTAATGATGGATAACAGGGCTTTGATTCATGTTTTGTAATGAGTTGTCATATTTGACACCTTCAAAACTAATACATGCATTGTATTGGGATTTTAGGCATATCTGAATTCTGCATTTATTGCCCACATTTTTATATTTTAGATGATACTTTATACCTTTTCTATACCACATTCCAGTGGAAAAAGATTGTCTCTTTAAATGCCTCCCATCTAGGCCTGCTGGAACAACGCTTCCCCAGTTAAAAAAATGTCTGCTGTGGTTGGATAAACCAAACAGTTTATGATACAAACAAAAAGGAACTACAACACTTTGGACACTTTAAAATGATGTATTGCGGATAGTTTGTAATTTTTTGCGAAGCCTTAAAATGTCAGTAAGCCTTTTTGCCTGCTGGACCTTATAGCTGCTATAAATTTGTATAAACAATGCATCAAATGAAAATGTGAAAGGTGTCTCTGGTTATCTCCTGAATCTGCCACTCTCCTTGACTACACAGAGCTTTATGGTGAGTTTCAGCTCATTGTTTAGTTTATACACAACTTGTTTTTTTATACTCAGTGTCATTTTCAGCGCAGCAAGAAGCTGTTAAAAGAGAGAAACCAACATATCTTATCAGCAGCAAACATCAGAGAGCCACAATCGGACAGTGGTGAACAAAAACGCTGCTCCTGTGGCTTGGAACCAGCTGCAAATTGAGCTGAAACTCACAGAGCTGGTTTCATTAAATGTCATTTAAATTGTCTGTAACTGTGCTGTTACCAATCTTGGGCCAGGACTCTCTTGAAAAAGAGATTTGGAATCTCAATGAGACATATCCTGGTTAAATAAAGATACATTAAAATAAAATAAAAAGTGGAGCATAATAGCAACTTTTTTCAATGTTATTTTTCCCATTGGATTTTAGAACATTGCAGAAAATAGGATCTTTTAGACAGAAGGATAGTTTCAACATATTAACGTCCAATACAAGTTGAAGGGTAAATGCGATCGCCAGGCGTAAATAGCTAACAAAACGCTATCAACTAACGGCTTCACTTCAACATAGCTAAATTAAAGGCAGCACATTTTTGGCAAGATGGCGTTTAGTATTCTTATTCTTATACCCCTGGTTTTCTACTGCCTTTTCTATGGAATGTAAAAGCTTTAGACATTTACCATTGGGAGTTCACTGATGCATTTTATGTTGTACAACAACTTTGCACCAAACCATAATCCCCTAGTATGCATGTCCTTACATAACCTCAACTAAATGTTAAACATAGCCATGGTTGGTACGGAAAGAGGAAACAGATCTCAACACAGATAGCTAAATAAAACCTCTTATGTGTACATAATAAAATGTCTGGTAAAAATACGAGGAAGGGTTTTAATTAGTGTTTATAGCTAAGAAAGTACGGTCTGATTTGGTTCTTCTTTTTTAATATGGTAGTTCAAAAGGTCATGGACTAACCATGGGTCAATTCTGATTTTAAACACATGCTCCTGCTTGACAAGAGGAAAGAAACTAGCATTCATAAGCAGTAAATAGCTAATAATTTAACATATTAAGTGTCAAGGATGTTTATAAGGAAACTTATTAAATGTCCTGAGCTGTTACTGAGTCAGGCATTAATCTTAAGGCTTCAATGCTCTCTAATAACAAGGTGTCGTCATGTATCGGCTGGATGTGGGTTCCTTATTGTCTTTGGGTTGGTGGGTGTTTGTTAATGCACATTTAGAGTAATGAAATGCACTGTATACAAATAATGAACTTGAAAACGTATAACATTTTATAGTGCTATTGTCAAAACAAAATGCAAAGACACGGACATTTCTCGTTCAAATGGTCATCTTTTATCCCTTTAACAGGAGACCTTAAAGGTAAATAGGGGGCTTTCTTTGAACTGCAGTATTATATATCACTATGAAACATACCCAAGATCATTCTTAATGATTTGTATTTGAAAATTTGTAAAATAAACACCTAAATGTGCATTTCGGATGCTTTCCACCAGTGTGAAAGAAGACATGATGGAAGAAAATTACCCAAAAACGAAATTAACCAGTTAATAAAAGGTATGTATATTTGCCTGTGGTGTTTTGTTATCTCTCACATGGTAACCTTGGAAAAATGGTCTATCCTCTGTTCATTCTCTGTAAATAAACCACTCCTGCCTACTCATATTTTCACAGAGGCAGCACTCAAACAGATTAGCCAGTGGATTGAAAACGATGATGTAACTTCAGTGCGATCACATATATTCTCCACTGAGGACTCATGATCAAAGAGACACAAAATGTTTACCATTGTCCATTGACATTACTGATATTGCGTTCCCATAGAGACCAAGACAGAGCACAGGATGTCCGCTCAGGTGCTGAGACTCTGAACAATATCAGTCCCAGTGTTGTGGTGTCATGCACCAAAACACACGGCTGTGATCAAATGAATGGTCTTACACTTCCAAACAACGCCATTGAAAATATATAGGAGGCAGAGAGAAAGGCAGAACACCTGCTACCTGCTCTGTTTGCTCGGCTTTAACTTATTAGTCCTGTGCTTTATAGGCTGATGGATGTTTAGTATATTGACTTCTGGGATCCCAGCAACATATCATCACACTCTGGGCATGTGGCTTCAAATTCCCACTGGAAATGGTGACTAGAAATGTGTAGGAAAAAACAATTTCATGTCTTTGTCATTACATCCAGCTAAATCAAGCAGTTTTTTAATCAGTGGCGGAAAGTAACTAAGTACATGTAAAGAAATTATTGCTATAATTATAATCAAAACATATAATATATTATTCTTGAGTGGGCCAATTTGCATAATAAGTATTGTTGGTACTTTAAGTATATTTTCATGCCTATACTTGTTTACTTTGACTTGCAATGCAGGACTTTTACTTTTTACAGAGTATTCCTACACTCTGGTACTTTTACTTTGACTTCAGTCAAATATCTGAGTAATTCTCCAACCTCTATAAATCAGCAAAGGTGGGAGAAGTAAAGTAAGAGTAGAAGTACCAGAGTGTAGGAATACTCTGTTACAACTAAAAGTTCTGCAATCAAAATGTCGCTCAAGAAAAAGTACACATTTATTTGCATCAAAATATACTTCAAGTACCAACACTAAAAGTGCTCATTAAGCAGAATGCCCCATCTAAGAATAATATATATCATATGTTTTGATTATAATTATTGATGCATTAAAGCTGGTGAAGGTGCAGTTAGTTTGAATTACTTTGTAAACTTCATGGTAGCTTGTGAATGTTACTCCAGGTGTAACTAAAGTCTGACTTATGTGTTGATTATATTTCACATCATTAATCCAAATCTGCAAAGTAACTAAAAGTACAAAATAAACTAAGTGGAGTAAAAGTACACGATTTACCTCTGAATTAGTAGAACAAGTACAAAGTAGCAATTGAAATACTCAAGTAAGGTACCTCAAAATTGTACTTAAATACAGTACTTAAGTAAATATACTCTGTTACTTTACACCACTACTGATTAAAAAATGTTTGTGATTATATTGACCTAAGACAACCATTTTAAGAGTGACATTGGTGCCCCGTAGTGGACAGTACCTCTGCTATGGTACGGTTCGTAATTGGTTCTGGGGGTTCGGTAATCTCCGGCTTGAATCGTACATATGCGAAAGCGGCCGAGCTGGAGCGGAGCTGTCCGGAACATCCGGCTGTAGCTCCTCAACATAAACAGCTATGGCGGAGGCAGCAGCAGCGTCTACGGCGGCTTCACCAGGTATAGGAGGTTGGACCAAACACGTAACCTGCAGGTAAGACAGGACAAGGGGCTATTTAGATATCGAAGATGATAATGTCGTCTGTCGTTTGAGGCTAAAATAGCGGTGACACGGTGTCTCGCGCGCGACTGACTACAGCGTCGTCTGAGGCTCAGCTGTTGGCTAACTAGCTGTAGCTACTAGTGTTGTTATGTTCGCAGTGTTATGGTCACAGCCTGCTGGGCTTCTAGCTTAGCAGCCAGCATACTAGCTACCCTTTCAAAGCTCAACTCGGCTAGCATAATGCCACATTATAATATTAGACCACGACTGTTACACAACAGTGATAAATCCCTCATCGTTTTGGCCAACTGTTCGCAGTCATTTGTTAACGTTTAACTGTGACTAACACACGATTAACCATCGAGTTTATCTGGTTGGGTCACTTTAAATGTACCATTATAATAGCCAAAGCAGTTACCAGTCGCCAAATCCAAATATACTAACGTTGTGAACCCAATTGTTTGTTGTCACCTTGCCTAAGATCGGCTTTATTTGTGAAAGTGAAAGACGACATTGACGCGCGGTTGTCATGTTCAGCTCTCTCAATTTAGCTAACAACTTTCATTTTGACGTACTGATGTGAACATGAACTAGTGTTTTCCGTTCAAATTCCAGTAGGCCTGGACATCTTTTATGAACTAGACAACTGTCTAATTTGTATTTTCAGGTATTTCATGCATGGTCTTTGCAAAGAAGGAGAGAACTGTCGATATTCCCACGACCTGACCAAAAGCAAACCAGAAGCCATGATTTGCAAGTTCTTTCAGAAGGGAAACTGTGTGTTTGGGGACCGTTGCAGGTAAGGACATGTTTGTACAGAACTGGCAGCTGCCTCGGCCTATAAAAGTGCTTCCTGACAGTTGTCAGATGAGATGCAGTATAACCTTCTTTCTAAAACTGGCCTTGCTTTCAGCCAAATGACAGCGCAGCAACTATCCTGGCTGGGTTTTCAGTGTGGCTGCCTGATCCTCCAGTGGGTTGGACACCTGAGACTGTTTTAACATGTCAACATGTTGTTTGTCTGTGGCAGCCCCATGTAAGTCCAAGGAACTAGAACGGCATCTCAGCATTTCTCAGCTTTCTAGGTTCTGCGTTGATTCTTTGTAGAGCTGGTGTTCAACATGTCAGCACAAGCCTCATTCTGGGTTTTTCATCGTTGTTTTTCCATAATCCTGCCTATAACTTAAATCAGACCGTTGTGAATATGATGATTGTTTTAGTTTTTGCTCCTGTTTGGGCTGCAACCATCAACTACCCTCATATCATCTCATCTACTAATATTGTCCTCATGGGCACAATAGTGTTTTCTCAGGATGGCATTGCTAAATTAGTGTGTGTGAGTTTGTGTGTGAACGTTTATCACCCCTGTTGAGCAGGTGGTTCCTTTCAAGATTCAAAGGCTTTATTGTCACAGCTCGACAATACTTAGTGCAGACCATTTTCAATTTATTTGTAATTTTTGAAAATGAAATATTTATGTATATATTTCAAAACATCACGAGGTTAGCATTCATTTCCACATTCAAAAAACATATTTTTAAATTGGCAAAATATCGGCTTTCATCAAGGATCTCCGAGTTGAAAAAAATGACAGTATGTTCAATTTCAATAAGCAACAATATATAATAATAATGTGTTTTCAAATACATCCTATCTCCTCATTGATGCCAGCTGATTATGGTACTGGACTGAAACCAATGTGAACCAGTTGCTTCTCTAAAAAAAAAAATGCTTTGAAATGGTGAGCAGTATTTATTCATAGTAAATGGGCTCGCACATGAAATGTTATGGTCCTTTGAGAAGCAGATTAGGCTCCATGCCTGTTGCCAAGCTTGAATGTGTACCCAGACATGACCAGCGAGCGTGTACAGACGGTGTCTGCTCCATGTCTGGTTTCAGGAGGGTCCCCATAGTTACAGAGGAACCCGATGACCAGCCCAACAGCAGCAGGGGCGCATTAGTTACTTGCATAGTTGATTATTTTTCATGAATGGTCTGCTTACTGCCTTTGGTTAGGTGTATAAATCACTGAGCTGTTGTTGTTGTGTTGATAAGTCACATTCCTCCATCCTTGTGAAGGGGCTGCAGTGAGGAAGGTGTCCTCATTATATCTGTGCTAGTCCTGAGAAAGGCTCTCTGTGGGGGTTTATTATGGTTGAATTCCTCAGGCTGCGTCTATTGTGATGGGCTCTGTCTCGCTCTCTCACTCTGTCTGCGTCTCTCTCTCTCTCTCTCTCTCTCTCTCTCTCTCTCTCTCTCTCTCTGTGTGTGCGTATTTTAGCTATTT
>NW_011369945.1:13063013-13065653 GCF_000735185.1 Notothenia coriiceps | reverse complement strand
TTTGAGGAAGGAACCGGAAGTGCTAAAAATGCTAACTTACTTCCGGGTTTTGCGACGCGTCACTGCGGTTCTCTATTGAGATCT
This sequence comes from Notothenia coriiceps, assembly GCF_000735185.1. Lineage (NCBI taxonomy): Eukaryota > Metazoa > Chordata > Actinopteri > Perciformes > Nototheniidae > Notothenia > Notothenia coriiceps. Next base: position 13,065,569 of record NW_011369945.1, on the reverse strand, counting down.
ATTGTCAGGAATGTTAGTCTTATATGTATGTCCAGAGGGCAGGACCTATAAACACATGTACTACCCAATAGCATTGTGAGGTTGAACAAAAGGACCTATTGACTATGTAAATGTAGTCTTAAAAAAAACAAAAAACATTTACTGACTTTTTTAGGATAGCTTAAAGTAATGTTGTAAAATTACAACAGTGGGCCTTACAGGGTTAAGTAGGATTCAAACCAATTTAGAACTGTTTCCGAAAGTCCCACCCGGTTTTCTAGTCGGTTTAGTAATATGTTGTGGTCAAACGCAGCACTGAGATCTAATACTAACACTGAAGTTCTGCCACATGTGTTTAAGTGGATGTCATTAAAGACCTTTACAAGAGCAGTCTCAGTGCTGTGGTTTGGTCGAAAACCTGATTGGAACACATCGAAACAGTTATTTAAATGCAAGAAATTACTCAACTGTTGAAAAACAACTTTTTCAATGATTTTACCTAGAAATGGCAGGTTTGATATGGGCCTGTAGTTGTTCATTACTGAAGCATCTAGATTATTATTTTTTAAGAGCGGTTTAATGACTGCAGTTTTCAGGGCCTGTGGAAAAACACCTGAGTGAAGAGATTTGTTTACTATGTGAAATAGAGGCCATGCAATGAAAAACATTTTTGAAAAATCGTGTTGGAATAATATCAAGGCAGCAGGAGGAGGATTTCAGAAGTTGAATAATGTCCTCTAGGTTTTTATCATTAATCTGATGGAATTGTGTCATGATGTCTGAATTGATATTAGGTGGACACAGGGACAACACATTTGCTGTACCTGATGCAGAGGCACTGACTGCTTGTCTGATTTTCTGAATTTTGTCAGTGAAGAAGGAGGCAAATTCATTGCACGCCCTGGTGGATAGAAATTCAGAGGCTACTGACACTGGGGGGTTAGTTAGTCTGTCGACGGTAGCGAACAAGGCACGTGCGTTGTTTTTGTTTTTGGCAATGATATCAGAGAAGAAAGACTGTCGGGCAAATTTCAATTCCAAATTATAAAAGCCAAGTCTCTCTTTATAGATTTCAAAGTGAACCTGGAGATTTGTTTTTCGCCACCTGCGTTCAGCTTTTCGACACTCTCTTTTTTCTGTTCTCACGGTCATGGCCTTTCTCCATGGAGATATTTTCTTGCCAGACACTTTCTTTATCTTAGTTGGAGCAATGGCATCTATAACATTTTTAATTTTTGAATTAAAATGAGCTAGCTCATTTACTGAGATGTTAGCAGGGGCAAGTGTGGAAGAAAAATTCTGAGTAAACATTTCCCTAGTATTTTCAGTTAAATATCGCTTTGTGGTTACCTCTTTTTGAAAAAAATTGTGAACATAAATTGAGCTCTCAAAGAAAACACAGGAATGATCAGAGAGTGCAACATCAGTCACCTCAACCTTAGAGATATTCAGACCCTTTGAGATAATTAAGTCCAGAGTGTGCCCCTTATTGTGCGTGGGCTCCGTCACATGCTGAGTCAGTCCATAGTTATCAAGAACACAAAACAGTTCTTTAGCTCCTCTGTCCTGGGGGTTGTCAACATGGATGTTAAAATCACCAACAATGACTAGACGGTCAAAGTCAATACACACTATAGACAGCAGTTCAGTAAAGTCATCAAAAAAGCTTGCACAGTATTTAGGGTGTCTATAGATATTTAGGAACAGAGCTCGAGAGGAGCATTTCAGCTGAAGTTCCCATAAGATGTCTTCCTGCATTGAAGGGAATCATTGAACCAAATAGCAACTCCACCCCCTTTCTTATGCATTCTTTCCTGACTCATAAAACTAAAGTTGAGAGGGGTTGATTCGATAAGAAGAGCTTCACTGTTATTTTGTTCAATCCAAGTTTCCGTTAAAAACGTAAAGTCGAGATTGTGCTCAGTGATAAAATCATTGATTAAAAATGTCTTACCTGCCAAAGACCTGAGATTTAATAAAGCTAGTTTAAGTTTGTTAAATACAGCCTGATTTTTTGTGGCAAGCTGTGGCTGACATGGAATCACTTCTAAATGTGATAAACTCACACAAACTTTTGAGTGCTTCCTGTTTCTAAGCTGATTCACCGCTCTTAATCTATTACCTATTGTGGCAGCGGGGTGTGGTTTGGTCGCTGGCTGCTGGAGTGAAGGGAGTGGCTCGGCCGGAGGCCAGACAGCTGATCGGAATCAGGTAATCGGTGCCGGAATAAAAGCATGTCGTAACCTGGTTCTGGTCTGTTTTGCAGTAGGCGGGATCCTGGAAGGTCGCCAAAGGACCTGTGAAGGTTCCCAACCGGGCAACGTTTGAGACCCGCGTATATTTTTGTTTGGAGTTCATAAACGCCTGTGTTCAACCAACCTGCTCTTTCCGTCCCATTGAACACAGGGTTCAAATAGGGACGGAAAGAGCAGGTTGGTTGAACACAGGCGGCAAAAGTAGAACATTGCTCTACTTTTGCAGCGAGCACCGCGAGAGAAACTACGCTTTGCTCCCACAATGTCATTCGGCGAATCGTGACGTCACCCCATTCAAAGTGAATGGGCAGAAGCGTTGAAG
>NW_011369945.1:13056784-13063007 GCF_000735185.1 Notothenia coriiceps | reverse complement strand
CTGGTTAACAGTGTGTTCTGATGGAGCGCTGGTGGAGGCTGAAGGAGAGAGATAGGCCAGTTGCTCCTTTTGTACCGCTGTGTGAGCGCTGGCTGTTAGTCATGCTTTGTGGTAGCTATGGAGTTGAGTTGCTTTGTTTCTACACTGGCAGACAGGTCCATGTGGACAGATGAGGGTCTGTTAGCATCAGGGATGTACGTCCATTCATTGTCATTGTGATTCTGGTTTATACATCCATGCTGCTATATGTTACGAGGAGGCCCTTTTTTCATTATCCTGTGTCCATAAGCAAATAGGGGATACACAAATGTGTGATGGAAAGGAAATGGAACAGTTCTTTTTATCCTCAAATATACCCTTTTTTTTTTAACCAAATCTAGTGCATATATTGAGGTTTTTTTAAATGAGTGAGAACCTGCTAAAAATAGGCAATGGACTCATTTCCAGAGCACGTGCTTTGTTTGTTTTCTGTTTTTTCTCTCCTCTAGTTTATGGTCACTACAAGGACAATGCCCATATTTAGTGCTATGTCTCTTGCTGACAATGTACAACAGTACAGTCCCTTTCAACAGAACGTTAGTAAACAGTGGTTACTGTCCGTGACTGATCCATACTCTTTTCTTTTTATCTGTCACTTATTCAGACTCTCTTTTAAACCAGAGATAGTGATTGTTGTAACTGTGGAAAAGCAAACAAAGACAGTTTTCCTTTTGTTCCTGAGGAGTTTGAATACGTTTAGTTTTACCAGGATCTATGAGGAAATGTTTAAACTACTCTTATTTTCAACGGAGTGTGGTAAATGTGAGGAAAGTAAAATAATTGTATGTTTTCGTCATTTATAATAATTCATCCAAATCCATTTATTTATTTCACACTTAATACCATGTAGCTTTGTTACCTGTGACATATTTTTAAAATGTATCAAATCAAGACTACTCGGCGATGTTGAAATAATATGGAATTGTGGATTTGAAGAATTGTGACACCCCTATAAAATGTATATAGACAATGGGAAAGAAGAGAGCTATTTTGACTATTTTTATTTTGGTAAAGTATCATAACGATATGGTACCCACAATTAAGTCCGAAGTCATTTTCATCCCATTCATGCATGTGTGAGGGACCAAGTAAATAACGGTTTATCAACTGGAAAAAAACAAATATAGCCTTTGGAATAGCTCTTATTCAAAAGTAGAAGCTTTCTTCATTCACCTTTTTTGTAAGTTTGTATTTCAGCTTTTTCCTTTTTTCCCCATCACTTTGGATATAACTTCCCAGCTTTAGTGCCGTGGGACATTAGATGGTTTGTACCGTAACAAGTGTGCTCATGTTTGCCCCCTCAGGTTTGAACACTGTAAACCGGAAAAGAACGAGGAGTTGCCAACCACACAGACGCTGCCGCTGCCCACTGCCTCGCCTGCCGGCTCATCAGACCCAGAGCCCAGTGGGCCAACGCCTGGTTCAGGGGCACAAGACTGGGTCAACGCTGCCGAGTTCGTTCCAGGACAACCATACTGTGGACGGGGTGAGGGACCAGCTTGACATCAATATGCTAACGATGCGCTAGGTCTTCCGTTATTACATCCTGCCAGCTCGCTAACCAGCAGCCAGATAGCTCACTCGCTAACCTGATGTGTTCTGTACTCCTTTGAGACATCTTGAAGTCAAATCCTTGGTGAGGTTTGAAATGTTTCCTGCCTCGCACGCATTATGTTTTTTATATCGTCTTTTGTGAAACATTACAGCGTTAATGTCATCAGGTTTAGCGTTAGCGTTAGCGCATTAGCTCTGGATGCGAAGTAGTAGTAGTACTCAAACTTCCTCTCCACTTTGTTAACCAGTGCAAATGTTGTTATTTCTGGTGATGACACACTGTTGTTTGTCAGCAGTATGAGACATGTTGAGACAGAGAACCATCTCTTCCCTCTATCAATTCAAGCCAAGGCTAACGCTGTATCAACAGTTATGAACCCACAGGCTTCTGTCAAACCTTGTGTCGCCTAGTGGAGATTCTGACAACTGGCAACATGTTTGAGATACAGAAAGTACAGAACGCTGGGGAATTAAATGCCGGACAATCTTTAATAAAAAGTACCGACAAAAACGTCTGAACTGAATCAAAGCCTGGTTATTCTCCTCATTGAGTCTTCTATTAATCCTTTTTGTCCATCATAGTTTGATATACAGTACCTTTGCTGCATGGGTCCATTTGGCTGGGTTTATTAAGCTTTTAAATACAATCTTAAATAGGCAAGGTCACGGGAAAAGGACTTCAAAATTCACTTCAAAGTTATATTTTGTTTGTTTGTTTTTCAACCAAGTGTAAATGACACTAATACAAGAATAGCTCAAACTATGAATATGTTGAGTGCAAGTTGAAACTTAACATTCTGAAGCCTGTCTGATAAGTTAAGGTCCTCGGATCAGATTCTCCTCATCTGCTGGAGAAGGCATTGATGCATTGAAGTTATTTTTCCTCTGTGTCACTAAATAACAGTCATCATATTTCCCCAACAGCTGAGCCAGTGAAGGGAGAGACCTCCGTCCCTCTCATCGAGGAGTTGGACCGGGAGGCGTCGCAGGACAACAAAGCGCTGAGGAAGCAGCTCTGTCCGTACGCGGCTGTCGGAGAGTGTCGCTATGGCATCAACTGTGCGTATCTCCACGGCGACGTGTGCGACATGTGCGGCCTCCAGGTTCTCCATCCCACCGACAACAGCCAGCGCTCCGACCACACCAAGGTAAGGGTTACAGAAATAACCATATCTGTGGAGCCAGTTGGAACACTTCCTGGAATACTCTTTACTCTCTGAACTGGAATCATTATTAGTGAATTTTGTACACTGCTTTTTGCTTAAGAGAAGTCAGATATAAAAGATTATATGACATTTCTCAGCACCAGATTTTAGTTGTGTATTTTTCCGAGTCACCTGCAGCCACGGTCCCACCTTCAAGGAGAGCAGATCTGCAAGACTAGCAAGCAGAGGGGGACAAAACCCAGAAATCAAAGACAAAAGGACTTTATAATACCTTTACAAGTTACAAAATGGCGTTGCATCGGAACACAACTTGAGTCAATTCAACTTGTTTCCTGACCAGGACCATGGCTGCTTCTGTGCTGTATTTAAATTGAATGATGTGGAGTATTTGTTACTCTTGTCTGAACAGGATTTTAACATTAGAGCCAATATGAACACTTTATCAGCGGGAGATGGATGTTAAATGTAGAAAAAGGTCATGATGTGTTGGTTTAACTGTTCCCAGGCATGCATCGAGGCCCATGAGAAAGACATGGAGATTTCGTTTGCCATCCAACGCAGCAAAGACATGATGTGCGGCGTGTGCATGGAGGTGGTGTTCGAGAAGGCCAACCCCAGCGAGCGGCGCTTCGGCATCCTCTCCAACTGCTGCCACTGCTACTGTCTAAAGTGCATTCGCAAGTGGAGGAGTGCCAAGCAGTTTGAGAGCAAAATCATCAAGTGAGTCACGTACGCACGGCAACGTGGGGTTTGGAAGGAATGTAGGATCCATCTCAAACTACATGATACATTAGTTTAAATCTTTATCTCTAGGGCCCAGGAGTTCAAAACTTTTAATCTCAATCAGATCCGATCAGATTTTGAAATCCCATTTTTTGTGATCCAGGATCAGACAAGTCGGCCAGATTTTGTCCCTGGAGTTCAAAGCAATTCAGGATAGGATCAGAGTCGGGTTGAGTGCGTCTTCGGTGGGTTGGTCCGCTGGCTTGTAGTTGTTTGGGTCCTTCAACTTTTACCGGACGGAGCTGCGTCTCCTTGCGAACTTTGTTTGGGCGGGACTATCGTAGTCCATCGGCATGCTCGCGTCGCTGTTCATCTAATGTTTGAAGAAGGGTGCTTGGTCACGTTACATATAGCCTCTCCTTTGTGCAACAGATCGTCTACTTGTACATCTGTCCTTTGTAGGGGGAGTGTTGTTAGGTTCGTTTGCAGACATCCACGATGTGTATTAGAATGTGCTCCGGCAGTCGGAAGATCTCTTACCGTGGGTCTCGTACTGATGACTGTTCACTCTCATGGACTCTTTCTTAGACCTTCATACAGTATACCGCGCTCCTGCGGGTTTGATTCTGAATAGGGCACGCATAGCTATCTGCGTGACTGTGGCGCTGCTGTAAAAAAGTCGCCGTTACTGAGATAACGTATTCGAGTCCCGTAGACATTCTTATTCCGATCTTACCGCAGTGGCCGTTAGTGCGTCCGGTAGTAGGGTTGTTACGGGCAAAATACGACTGTAACTGTGTCCTGGTTTTTATTCACGTTCCTTGCCCTATTTCCTGCAGTTTCAGTGAGAAACGTTTTGTCCAATTTTATAATAGAATTAAGTTCAAAAGTGTATTTCGTCCTTTCCTGTGATAATATGTTATTTACGAGGTATTGTGGTTCACTCCTGCAGTCCGGACTCGTTCCCACTTTGTAATCTGATGTACTGAGGCATTTTACTCGGGCCACACTGTAATAACAGTTCCTCGTGACGCTTGACTCGTCTGAGTAAAGACGAGACATGGTAGTCTGATTCTTCGTAAGCTCCTCCCTCTAACTTGCTCATATACAAACTGGCGAGCAGTCTCTTTCTCTCTCTTACTACTAAAGTGTCGCGACCCTATTGCTTTCTACGCCGGTTGCTTCGCCCTCTGGAGCAGGGGGTCCAACTTTTCTACCGTCCCCGGGTACTCCGCGTGCTCAGCTCCAACTGGCCCTGTCCTCTTTGTGTTCGGCTCCTCGTCGAGCGGCTGCGGCGGGAGCCTTCCGCGGTCTGTTGAGGCTGGTGCGTCAACGTGTCCGCGTGCTGCAAGGCGTAGGGTGGCTGTGTCGGTCGCGAGCTGTGTGGTTCCATTCCTGTCTTTATTGGTATAGACCTGGTCCCTGTGAGGCTTATGGAATGAGGCTGCCTTGTATTCATTCATGTGCGAACGAACTTCCTTAGTTCTTTTTCTATTCTGTAGGTGTGGTCTAACTACTATAAGGCTCAAGTGGGGTGCCAGGTTGAAAGTTCTTTCTAGGTTTCTGATCGTTCGTTCCCCTTTTTGATCGTTCAGTTCCCTCTGTTTTCCCCTGCTAGTTAATGACTGTTCATGTTTTACCGACGAGCTTTTTTCTGGTGGGTGGGGTGCCGTCGACGGCCGTTTTCTTATAATGGGACTTGTCTATTGTAGCTGTTATAATTTGAAATGTCGCCTCTACCTTTTATTTTTTCCAGTTACATTGCAAGGGTCGGTACGTGCTGGTACTTTGCTGTCATATTCGCTTTCACGGTGACTATTCACGGCGTCCCTTGTTCTTATTGTCGCGTCAAACGTAAGCATCACTTAGCTCTTACTCTTCTTGACAGGGAATAAAGATCAGGTTGGGATGCGCGAGTGGTTTGGACGGGGTGACTTGGGGAGGTGTCGCGGTGCGTCACAATATAGTCTGGGAGATATGGATAAGGTCTTGGCAATAAGTTACTTTTCGTCTACCGTCAAATAGTGTGATGTGCTGTCTGTGTGTGTGTATAGCTGTGTGTGTTGTGTGAAATCTGGTGTGTGGTGTGTGTGTGTGTGTTTGTGGTGTGTGTGCTGTGTTAGTGTGCTGTGTGTTGTTTGTGTGTGTGTGTGTGTGTAGTGTCCGTGTGTAGTGTGTGTGTGTGTGTGTGTGTGTGTGTGTCGGGTGTGCGTGTGTTGGTGTCGCATGGTGTGTGTGATACGAGAGCAGTAGTAGCTATATGTGCATGTTGGCGGTGAGAGGCTGAGTAAGACAAAGTAAGTTGAGCAAGCAATAGACTGTGTCGAAGTTAGAACATCCGATGAAGTGCGCAAGATCGATCATCCGCGGGAGTGCTTTTCTCTCATAAACCTTTCCACAGTGTAATGACTTACTTCTCTGTCGTCTGACTACTGCTGTGCAGTTCCTCTCAATTGAGGAGTGATTATGAGTTGAACGACCACGCCGTCTTGTTACGCCCCTAACTTACGCCGGAACAAACTATTTATACCGCCGTAAAATTTTTAGACGCTGTAAAACAGTACTAATACCGCTCATTTAAGGACGCTAGACGTCTTAGCGCAAAAAGACCTCCCCAGATTTATCTACAGACGTACACCAGAGAACAGAAGGAACATAATAAACAGTAAAAGTGATCTACCGCTAGCCATCCTAATTTCGTGACTATAAGTCCTAGATCAGTAGAACTTTTTAGCATTAGA
>NW_011369945.1:13050010-13056739 GCF_000735185.1 Notothenia coriiceps | reverse complement strand
TTTGTCCTCGGCCGCCCCGTAGTTTCAGAGCGCATCGAGTTTAAAATACCATCTACAGGCTGATGCTGACAGCCCCGCTCCTGCCGTCCGCTTGCGGCAGACCACACTTCCACGCTCACCGGCAGGCACCGTGTATGTGTATGTGTGGCGCGAGAGAGAGACCTTACGTGTATTGTTGTTGTTGTTAGCATCTGGTGCTAGCTAGCTGCGCTAATGGATATAAGGAGCTGTTTAAATGAAAACAGAGGAGTGACATTTTGCCGACAACTGCGCCGAGCACTTGACTTTATGCAGGCAGCCAGACAGTGGGACATTGTGGGAAAAGTCAGCACACTCAGCACGGATAGTGCGCGCAACATGATTGCAGCGTCCAGGCAGCTCCCGTTCGAGCATATGCCTTGAGTTGCACATAGCTCCAACGATCCAACACAAACACAAACACAAACACAAACACACACACACACACACACACACACACACACACACACACACACACACACACCGATAGACTGAATTATTAATGGCAGTATTTTTCTTTCTCAATCTTTTCGAATATTTGTAATGTTCAGAGGTTGTTGTGTTTAATATTCATGAGAATATTTGTCATTGTTCAAATGATAATAAACATTTGCATAAAGCATATTTGTCCACTCATATGTTGATAAGAGTATTAAAAACTTGAAAAATATTCCTCTAAGGTACATTTAGAACAGATAAAAAATGTGCGATTAACTATGGACAATCATGCGATTAATCGCGATTAAATATTTGAATCGACTGACAGCCCTAATAAATATTTAATATATATAAAATAATGCATGATATTACATGATTGCCACTGCATTGGATTATTATCTGACATGGTAATAAATTCATAATTAACTACGCCTGAAAGCAGAAGTCTAGGGCAAGTAATTGCAAGTCTCTTCAGTGAGAAATGTCACAAAATGATTTTAAAAGAAAAGCCAAATTCTGGGGAAAAAAATAAAGTGACATTTAGAAAAAAAAAGTTTAAAAAAAGTTCTGAGAAAAGGGGAAATTCTGAGAAAAAAAATTCAAATTTGAGATGCATTGTGGGATATAGTTTATGGGCAACGTGCTTCTGTAAATCACCATGTAACCGTTTAACAAACATATCATATTCTTTCAGAGCTCTTGTCGGGCCCCCGGGCCTTGAGTTTGACACCCCCGGTCTAAAGCGTAAAGGCAATATTTGTTTCCTTCACTGGAACTTGTTTCCGTCTACTTTATACCCTAAACCAGTAACTTCCTGGTCCAATGGTTGCAAGAGAACCACGAAATATGACTAAATATGACATGCTAATTTCTAATCCCAGAAGAGCTGACCTGCACATTTTGTTATCCACCTTTTTTTTAATATAACCTAGCGTATTTGGTCATGAACCCAATAAAAATACTATTTTACACTATGAGTATATCTTCAGTGTGATTATAGAACCCCTTCAAAATATTCTAAGTGTTTGAAAATTGGGTGGAAAATAAGTGCAGTTTATCTGTTTATTTCAGACAACTTTTTCTTTAATGTTATATCTCTCCTCTCTTTGACTTTGACTTTAAATCAACGGCTTTTTGATCCTGTGAAGTGTGCTCATCCACTTGTATCTCTTCTTAATCATGATGACGATCTCAAGCGGCTGCCTCCTGCCTTTTGTTCTGCAATTAGCTGGAAGGCTCTTAATCTTAGTGAGATTAAAACACCCTGATCAATGTTGAAGTGCCTCTCCGTCTCCTTTGGAGCAGAGCACTAATGTGGGCAGGGGTCAGCGTTCGTCTTCTGCTAAGTGAAAAGTCAGATTGGGAAGGATCGATCGTTAAACATGAGCATTAATACAGAGTGTGTACCACCATTAAGTTGACCAATAGAACTTGTGTTACTACAATATAACCAATAAATATATTTATATGTCCTACAAAATTACGTTTTCATACAACTGAACTGCATTTTCGTTCTGAGGGTACATGCTAACCCTAAACCCTACTGCAATATACCCAATACAATTTGTATTACATTTATCTAAACTTATGTCCTACAAAATTACGTTTTCAATAATTAAACTGGATTTTCTTTACATTTTTCAGACGGTTAATCCAAATTAAAACAAAGCAAAAAAAGCACCTTCTAATTGAACGTTTTGTTTCACAGTGGACATGAACATTGATCTACTGGGTAAATGTATTTTGTTTGTTTGACAATCCATAAACAAGAACCATGTTCATATATAGACTTCTATAGACATTGATTACAAGCATCTAAGTTATACGATAAATACCTTGGGACATCATCGATAATGTTGTTTTTTTTTTTTATTGGAATTTCGGTTCAAGAATATCTGGCTGTTTTATCTTAGAAATATAATTCAAAACAAGTGAATTCAATAAAGCAATGTTGCCAGAATAGAGATCAGGGTAAACAGCAACATTTCTGTTAGAAAGACTTCAAAACCAATACAGATAAATCTTAGGTGAAGATGAAAAAAAATATATAAACACAAGGCAAGGACAGGTGCACAAAAATACAAACAATGGCAGAGAATATTCTATTAAACATAAAAATGCTTTGAGTGGAAAAGCAGCGAACGAAAAAGACTTGTCAACCAATTTGTATATAAATTGTCATGTTTCTGTGCTATGTTCATGTCCTGCTTGAAAAGGATTACATGTGAAGGTTGTTGACATCCTGACTGTTGATAAAGCTTTTATTAATTAAAAAACGTTGTTGTTTCAAATATGTAATTGTGCAGCCCTGACGTAAGCTCCTCTCACACTTCAGTGTTGTGAATGTTGGCAGATGGCATGTTTTTATAACTTCAAAACCCCACGACTGCAGGGAAATTGTTTACCTTGATACACCCTTGAAATAGTAGTTGCAGATCAAATAAGTTTGTGTTGCAAAGGCTGTCTCAGTCTCCAACCTTTTAAATATTGTATGTTCCCCTCTGCTTTAGATATATCTCTCTCCTCGTGTAAGTGCTGCTGTTCTATATTTTTTTTAAAGCTTATTTTCTCTACATCCGCTTCCATCCTTCAGGCCGTTCGACTTTGAAGTTTGTTTCTCAGATGTGTGAAATTTGAGATTAAAGTCCATCTGTTCATGCCCCCTCCCGCCCGTCAATACTACACAGATATAAACAAAAACAAAAAGCGGCTGTCTTCTAACAGGTCAAAGGCAGCAGTGATAGGATTTAGCCACTAGTTGGAAAGGTTGAACGAGCACTGGATCAATCCCACAAACCATTGCAGACAATACATTTCATATTCAACTTGTATTTATTCATCAGTGCCGAAAAAAAGGCCACAATCTTTTAAGGGACTGTGCATTCCCCCCGGAACAATACAAATGTGTGTGTATGTGTGTGGAAATACTTGTATTCCTGGTGTAGTGGGGACACCGATTTGTTTGCACACTGACATTGATGGGACATACCTTTCTTTCTTCGTTACAAAATGCAAGTCCACATAACATGAATCATAATTTACTACAAATACCCAGGTTAAGTGTGAAAGTGATTTTAAAGTAGAATACGAGGGGGATTTGGGTTGTGTGAATGTTTTTGCGTGCCACAGTTGTCCCGATGGTGGAACATTGACTCTATCCTTTTGGGGATATAAATCCACTTAGCGGTAATTATTGCATTTTAGGATGAAGACATGTTACCAAAAGTTGTGGATAGGGATTCTATTTCCTTCCTTTTAAGAAGGGAGTAGCAATAGACTGCATTTCCCCAATGATCCTAATGTGAGGCTGAGGCTGCGGCAGTTTTGTTGGCTTTTTCCTCAGGTCAGCCCAGTTAATAAACTGATGCGTTCTGATGGTATTCAGTCCCACCTCTACTGTATTGTTGGCTTTTCATTCCAGCAGCAGCGAGGGAGGGAGAGCCCTCAGCGTAAATATTCTCAGTAAACCAACAGCGCTCGCAGGGCCAGGAGATTAAAACAATTGTTTATGTTTCCAGTGGGGAGACATAGGCAATATAAGCAGACTCCAAATGAAATAACACAGATATTATGCTATCTATATTGCAGGCTCAATATGAATAGACGCGTGAGGGCAAGAGGATATTGCAAAGACACCGTCCTGAGGAAAGTTAAAAGCCCATCATCTATATGGTTTACCTCAACACCTATTTCCACTCAAGGAGCAATGACCTTCTAAATGACATTTGCCTCCTGTTAAGCTGAGCGTGTTTGGCATTTAAAGTGAGAGGCACTACACCTTAACTCTGCCCAGAAAAGTGGTAAATAATGGAGGGTAGAATCAATGGGTGAAGGCCTCTTATTCAAAAAAAAAATCTGATTTGAGTTGACAATGCTGTAATTGCAGTGAAATAACTTTGAATGCGTATAGCTTTGGAGGAATACTGTAAATTAATGAATGAACATAATGGCCACTCACAATATACAGTACAACCCCAGCATAAGTACAGTACTTGACTGTATTCCCCACTGTTATGGGCAAAGTCATACTGCAATGTCCCTCAGTCATTTTGAAGGTGATAGATAATTAGAGTCAGCCAAGGAGTTGATTACTGGGAGGTAGTGGAGGGAGATCAGGTCATCCATTAATTGGTTGGTGGTTCCACCCCCGGCTCCTCCTCTCCATGTGTTGGAGGTTTCTTAAACAAGATGAACCCCACAGTGTTTCCAATCTGCCAGGCCAGTACCCTGCATAGCAGCCTGGGAATGTGTGGATATGGCTGAATTCACACCAAATCATGCGCTGCAGTAAGGATAATTTCAAACTAAAAGCGTAATAATTTCAGGGCGGACTATGATGTCTTACTTAAATAAAAACAAATATTTTGGATTTTTTTTATTAGGTTTTGTCTGAAATTTAAAATGTTTTCCACAGGCTTAAAAAAAATACGTACTTTTGTGGAAAGGACAGCATTAGAAACAAAATTCTTCTGGAAAAAATAAATAATAAAAATACGATAAAACTGAATAAAAAAAATACGGGTAAAGAGAATTAAAAATTATGGCATAAAAGATCAAGTACATTTAATGAAAACGTAATTTAAAAATACATTTCCAAAAGAAAAGTCAATGGCAAAAAAAAAAAAAAAAAAAAAAACTAAACATAATTTTGGCATTTTCAGGTGTTAAACATTTACAACTGCAGATTTAAAGATGTTTGGTTGAAACAAATGTATTCAATAGATAATGATATTATCTGCTTACTGTACATGGCTTATGTATAATTAAACATCTTCAGTAAATGTTTCATAAACCATTAATACAACTATTAGATGAAACCCCAAAAGCCATTATAAAGCTACCTTATAAAACATGGTGCCAGTAGAGCTGGTGTTGTGGTCTCGGTGTGCAGTCAGTCATCTCTGAAGGTTTGACTCTGTCTCAGGTTTTGGGGGCAAGTCCCCAGGCAGCTGGGTGAACACGACTCAGCTTTAGTGTTACATCAGTGTTGGATGAGATGATGAAACTGTCAGCGTTCCTTTCTCTTCGTGCCCTCAGAATAAAGATACAGCGAGGCACCTCCTGACCTCTGGGATTGTCCCATCTGTGAGCCTTTTATTTTTCTCCTCACAGTGCAGTGGAGGATTTCATCCACTTTCATCCACCAGACCGGCCTGCCCATTCTCCTGACACACACATTTTTATTTTCAGTGCCATTCTCTTTGCTCATAGTAATTCTTAATAGTATATAATTCGATCCCCCACTGGTAATTGTTTTACAGTGCGGCTGCAGCGCGGCCTCTTCAAAGGATGCGTTCAGGCGCAGTACTGATTGTAGGTCACCTTCACGAGAAGCATATATCCCAATTCTTGCATTTTATGGAGCACATATATTTAGTTCATGTTTTAATTAAATACGAAGCATGAAACTGAGAATAACGATGTCTTTATTATCTGTCAATTTGAAGAAAACTATTCAAAAATAATTTCTCTATACCGAAGCTTTATGTTTCCTTTACCTTCAGCGTCATAAAACTCCCGCACAGAGAAATCTTACGTGAATGCTCATCCTGAGAGATCATCGCATGTTATGGTGGGTCATATTTAGGGCACATAAAATGAGGTAATTTGGTTTTAGATTTAATGAAATGGCTCCGTTTAATGTGAGAGATGTCTAAATGGTCCGGGTGGCTGCCGTCTGTGGGAGTGGTGAGAGGACATCAATCAGCTGTGAGGAAGTTCCCCTCCTCGCTTCTAGAAACAAGAGGCACTTTTTGATGTTAATTTGTCACATAGCTGCGTGCTCACACGTCCCCGGGGGAAATGATAGCGAGCCTCCCCCCCAATCACACCACTGTTCTACAGCGGGCCCCGTTTAATAAATCACTAGGGGGGAAATATCACATCTCCCGGGTACCTTAGACAAGAAATCCTCCCCTGGAGTTCCAGCAGGGTCACGTTCGTACACGAGCTGGAGGAATTAACATTTTTTTGTCTTTATCCAAGCAATTCTTCACAGGGAACCAAACTGGGCTTCTTCAGATGACTTCCCTTAACGATACTCAAGGGTACGATGCTTTTACTGCCTTTGTTAAAGGACAGCTCTTTCCTCATTTCACTTTTTGCTGTTTTTCCCCGCAGCCTTTTGTTGGATACTGCGGCATTCTTCAGTCGACTGCTCTTGGAGTAAAGACATCTTTTACTTTTCCAAAAGCCTTATTCACTTATTCACTTTCAAACCGCATACAACTGGAGACTTTGAGTACGTTGAGTGCAGGTAATCCATCATCTGAA
>NW_011369945.1:13040010-13045010 GCF_000735185.1 Notothenia coriiceps | reverse complement strand
TTAATCAAATAAGCTGCTCTTACTTTATTAACTTGGACAAGCTTACTTGAGATAAGCCTGTCGTGTTAAGCCCGGCCTCAGAGGGAGAATCAGCCCCCGGAGGTGATGAGAGTCGACTCTGGGAGCCCAGATGCAAGCTTTAGGTCGCCGTGTTATTGTCTGAGGATTGGCCCGAGGATCTGGAGAGAATCACTTCCTCTAATGGAAAACTATTGTCGGCCACTGAGGACATACAACTGTGTGGAATACGGATCAGCCTATCTGGACTTATGCACAAGACACAATGAAGCTCTCTATCCGATAGAAAGCTATTTTGGAATTGTAATATCCACTGAAGTCGATTCTGATTAAGCAATACATCTTGAATGGACTGTACTCTTGTCTAGGCTGGGCTTTCCAGCTTGGAGGCGATGCATACAGAAAACCAAAAAAACAGCAGAATGGGGAAGAGAAAAATCAAGCTATTTCCTAGAGCACTGCCCTATATTTCAACACAATGGTTTTACACCTCTAAAGCCGTCATAACAATGCAACAATAAGGCACTTGGTGAATTATTTATTCCTTTGAGTGCATGGGATATAGGTTAATGAGCACAACAATATGAGATTAGAAGTGTCTTTGAGAGACCAATGATGTCATTCCCTTAGCATATTGCATTATTTATTTACCTATCCTGGCTAAATAGGCGCCGTCTAATGTAAGTGGAAGAGATATCTCATCAACAATGGTTTTGAATCAACCGAGACACAGGGTGGGTTCAGAGTCAGTTCACAGCACTCCTGTGTTTATGTCAAATGTATACCGAGTGGGTAAAGGAAATGTCCTCTGACAGATCGTCCCAGCGGGAGAGGAACTCCACGCCTCACGGTTTACCTCTGGGCCTTCCCTGTCTCCTGAAGAATGACGATGTGTTATACATGTTTTCTCTTTTTCCCATTCTTTCTGCATCGCAACAGGTCAACATCTCTTCCCCCGCAGGGTTCACCTCAGTTCAGACTGGGAACCTTTTTAAAATCCACCGTTCGTCCAAGGCGAGATCCTTCCTTCTCTGGATTTGTTTGTTTGCACCGCGTGGCCTTAAATGTCTGGATTGAAGCATGTGTACGTTTTGTCAAATCTGTTAAGAGAGGAAAGAAGAGAACAATTAACAGATTGAGCTTGACAAAAAGGAAAAGAACAACAAAGGACTTTTAAGGACGACTTAAAGGACTGCCCTTTTTTCACATTCTCGTATCAGCATTTGGCGAATGCAATAAGTCAGGCATTGCATTTCTTCACTTAATACAAGCACAGGGGGATCTTTTTCAAGGTCCAACAACAACAACAACAACCCCTTTGTGGTTCAGATGACACTGAATGCTCTCACACACTAATTGCAAAAGCTCAACGTGACGCAGAGAGTCCAGCAGGACAGGAATCCCCTTGGGGGGGTTGGAGGTATAACTGGAAAGCTGAGGGTCGCACATTTAGACTAGGGGTCGATTCGTGAGGATTTCACAAGCGCCAGGAAAATATTTTCAGCATTAAACTTCCATCAAGAGAACATCAAATTGCCTCAAAGTCACATTCATATTTGATGTGTCATGATAACCCTGTGTCCTCTGTCGAATATTTCATCTTAGGATTCCTAAGGTACTGCAAATCGACACCTTAAATAGTTAGACCATCGTTTGAGATATTCTCCAAGGGTCAGCCCTGCATCTGTAGGAAATCTGTCGGACTTGTTATAAAACATAGCCCTAGCACTTATATAACTGCTTGCCCTTTATAGCTTGGATCAATACAATATATATCCTTATCATGGAAAGGACAGTTCAATTGATCTGGTCGCCAATTTTCTGTAGACATCAAGGAACCTTTTCTAGAAGGACTTCTGATTGTTTCTTAAAGCTCTTCTATCATATTTGAACCAATGGTTTCAGTACATACAGTATATGTTCTGAACATACTGAAATA
Source organism: Notothenia coriiceps (assembly GCF_000735185.1). NCBI lineage: Eukaryota > Metazoa > Chordata > Actinopteri > Perciformes > Nototheniidae > Notothenia > Notothenia coriiceps. The sequence goes on along the minus strand of NW_011369945.1, from coordinate 13,043,053 downwards.
TTTAAATGATTTATATTTAATTATTCATACATTAAGATAAATTAAGCCAATGGCCATTTCGATTTGGAAACCTTTGAATAATTCAATGGTGGCAAGATTGAACCTTGTAATTTTGAATAGATTTACCTCATTTGAGTTTCAGTATGTCAATGTGTCAATATGTATAACATGAACAAAAGATACAGCTCTATTAATACTTTAATGGACTTTGACTGTAGACTTTTCAAGGATCTTTTCAAGGATTGTCAAGGGTCAGCAGATTTGACGTTGTTTCACTACTTTTGACCCTTGTGTTACCCCATACTTTGGACGTATCTCAATGTTTACATGCAGAACATTAGCAAAGACATGTGAAATATAATGCAGGATACAACATACCTTTAGCACCAGTTATATCATCGGACGGATGGCTTGGTCCAACAGGGACAGCGACCTAGAGAAGAATATAAAAAAACACTATGAGTATCACAACATTAACATCTACAACTTATTAAGAAATGCCAAGAAACATTATATTTTATATATCAGAGGATGTCATTTATCAAAGTCTTAGGATATAGTTATTTCACTACACAGCTTGTTGAAATATTACTGCTATTTATCATACTTTATCACAGTTTCTTTATTACAGACATCTAATTATTCCCAGCTCTCTGACAGGAAAACATATTACATTTAAGTTTAGAGGGTTTATGTTCTACTACGTTAGGGGAGAGGTTAAACTGGGTTAGGTTGTTTACCTTGTGGGACGGAGGTCTTTTTTAACAGCTACTGCCATCCTCTCTCTGCGGAGGTCAGCTGGGGGTCATTTAGAGTCTCTTTAATGGACGGGGCAAAGGCAGGCTCTTTAAACGACTGGGAGAGGGTCACATGACCGAAGGAGAACAGAAAGAGCAAAACAAGAAGAGAGAGAATCCCCCTGAACATTGGCCTAGAGGTCAAGGAGGCTTTGATGCGTTTCTGTCGGGGTAAACACTCACTCAGTTAATGTGTGTTTACTGATGATGCTTGACGTGATCAGCGTTCACATCGAATTATATGAACAAACACAGCGGATAGGGTTTTTCGAGAGTGTCGTTATTGCTAAATCCTCTAAATCTCAGTGGGAGAGATTTCCTCCAAAACGAATCACATGGCGTTCAAATATAAACAGGAAACCGTTCTTATCAGATCACCAAGGTCGTCTGCAAGGTATAGTGATTTGACATCGGCCGTTTCAATGTTTTTTAGTTATGCCATCTTAACACCAAACATGTTCTCACTTCATTAAAATCGTTCCAATTGATTCCAGACTTCTTTTTAATGGATAGATATTCCAAATGAACCAGCGTTTTCATTAAGGGTTTGTTAGTTTAAATTATGAGTCTTTTTATGAGTCCGTAATTATTCTCTCGAACACAAGTTGCTTCTTTCAAAATGTTTATTCAGCATCAACAAAGAAGAAAATATTAAAGGGCTTACATAAGCTTAAAATCATTCTAAATAAACATATCTCTAGATGGCAATGATTACCAATTCCCCAGCATGTGATTTAGTCTCTTGAAATAAAATGTGACGCCTGCAAAGCCATAAAAGCATCTGGTATTAAATAAAAAAATGACAGCAAATATACTTGTGAAAAAAATCTGTAAAATAAAAAGCTGTTTGTTGTTGGTGTACGGTATGAGCAGCTATTTATCGACGTGTTAAAGTGGATGTTTTGGGATAATAATCATGAACACAACTACATAGGCTTTTTCAGAATAAAACAGCTGACAATATCCACAGTTGCACACCATGCTTTTATAAGCCCTTTAACACTAAATAACTATTATCTTACAAAAAGGAGGAAACAGCAAAACAATATGTGTACAGTATGACTTTTTTCTTCTTCAGTTTGTAAATGTTTCATTTACAAGGGACACAATTTCACCAATTACCCCTCAGAAAAAGATATCTACAGTTACTTCACTTTTCCTAGAACTAAGCTACTACATTTTAAAGTGATCAACCACGCAGTTCAAGGTTTGAAGAATAGTGGGTGATAATTAAGTTGCACTGACAGCTGTGTAGAGTCGTTGTATCGACAGCTTCTAGTGATTTAAGTCAAATAGCTCGGTACAACTTCGTACTTCACAATCACACAGCTGAGAGAGAAACTTAATGTACTCTGGAGTCTTAATCTCAAAGTCAGTCGATTTCTCCCGGAGGAGAGCATAGATTACCTAAATTGCTTAATAAATTGTACCCAGTGGGGGTATACTTTCTTTTAAACAGGGAGATGCCATATTTGGAAACCAGTTTTTACTCATTCAGGGTCTCACGGTTTATTTTGCGGTTTAGTTTTTGATTCTATAAAGGTGGGAGCGTCCATAAAAAATCCATTACTTGGGTTGAAACAGCCATGAGGACTCAGGTGCAGGATGTATAAACAGTTCAATATCTGGTGTACGGCTGATCTCTGTACACTCCCTTGGTGGTTCGTGCCGGCGGTGCCTTGCTGCGGTTGTTGGCCCACTCTTCCTGACCTGGTTAGGAAGAGAGGAACAGAACAGATTGGGGTGATTAAAGCATTCATTCAGAACAAGCCGTGTCTTTCAAGCTTAACACACATTATAGATTGATAGATAGATAGATGGATGGATGGATGGATGGATGGATAGAAAGATAGATAGATAGATAGATGGATAGGTAGGTAGGTAGGTAGGTAAGTAGGTAGGTAGGTAGGTAAGTAGGTAGGTAGGTAAGTAGGTAAGTAGGTAGGTAGGTAGGTAGGTAGGAAGGAAGATAGATAGATAGGTAGATAGGTAAGTAGGTAGGTAGGTAGATAGGTAGGTAAGTAAGTAGGTAGGTAGGAAGATAGATAGATGGATAGGTAGGTAGGTAGGTAGGTAGGTAGGTAAGTAAGTAGGTAGGTAGGAAGATAGATAGATGGATAGATGGATAGGTAGGTAGGTAGGTAGGTAGGTAGGTAGGTAGGTAGGTAGGTAGGTAGGTAGGTAGGTAGGCAGGCAGGGAGGTAGGTAGGCAGGTAGGTAGGTAGGTAGGTAGGTAGGCAGGCAGG
>NW_011369945.1:13037805-13039953 GCF_000735185.1 Notothenia coriiceps | reverse complement strand
GTCGTGCCTTGGCAGTCTCAGGGATAGATAGATAGATAGATAGATAGATAGATAGATAGATAGATAGATAGATAGATAGATAGATAGATAGATAGATAGATAGATAGCTCTTCTCCTATTTAACCAGTAACCACTGAGCTCGTCTCAAAACAAAAGCACCGTTCAAGCTGAGAATACAAACAGCCACTCACACCTGGAAGGATGCATCTCAGATAATTGAATGAGAGGATCAAATAGCTTGAAAAGGACCGGTTTAGTGGCTCGCCGCAAAAAGGTCACAATTACCATTAGTCCAAATCAGCCCCCTGTTCACCCCCTGGTACTCTCAATGTGAAAGTGCCTCTATCGATGGCACCCTTTGTCTCATCTGCAGCCAGCGCTGAGGCTTCCCCAGAGCAAAGGCTCACAAAGGCTTTTCGTCTCTCTCTGTTCAGGCTCTCTGCCGGCAGCACACGGCAGAGAGCCCTTAATTAAACCTGTCACCCTTTCTCTGACAGTCACTTTGAAGAAAGAGACCAAGGTAACCTTGTGTTTCGAGAACAAGGATGCACATCAACCCTGTTTATCTGTTGTCTTTGAACTGTCGCCCTTTTGCTGTGTGAACCATGCGGCAGCGGTTTATATTTCATGCTGAGGTACGACGCGCTCTAATGAGTTGAAGGTGCTTCGTTCTTTCTTTTCAGTGTTAGGAAAAGTTGGGAACGTTTTTATTGGCTGAAAGTACATTAACAGCCCTACGAGCCGACTGTCATCAACACGTTTATTGACGCGAAGATATCCTTTTAATTATGGTATCAGTTTGTTGTCAGTCTCTAACTAAAGATGTTTTAATAGGTTTACATTTAATAAATAATCCAAGTGACAACACACACGTATTTTGCTTTAACTTATTATCATTAAGTCAATGCTGACTGCACAATATAATGGATGTAGAATAATGACAGCAACTCGCTTTCACTGCAATCTCCCAGGAATATCCAGAGTTCATTATGACACAAAGGAAATGCATCAACTGGGCTTTCGTTTCCCGTTAGTGATGGGTATTTATTGATGGCTACTTACGTTACCAAAGAGTATCTACTCCATGTGAAATCACTGCAGTTACTATCCCCGGAGAAATCAGGAGAACAAAGTACATCAGGGTCCTTTGTTTTGTGCCCTGATGAAAATGAAAGCTGAGCAGGTTGTCTTTGCGAAACGAGAGACAAATGCTGTGTCTCAATTCAGATTCTTCCCTCAGTATACTGCTTTCTGTGCACTATGACAACGTATGAGTGATTTATGAACGTGAAGTGTCTCAAACCCACGAAAACGCTGTGCTCTCAACGTAAGTCACAACTGCCACTGTAAGATAGCTAATTCACGGTAGCAAATTGGTACAGACTGCTCAATTAACCCTTTTCAATTCCCAGTGGCTTCAATTTGACACCAGTGTAGTGGTATGTTACTTAAATAGTGAAAAAAACCTACATGTATAAGTTCTTTTTTTATATTTCTGTGTCTGAAGCAACTGCAACCGCGGCTAGTCACAATTACTTAGAAGGCGATTGTTGAGTATAAAAGTGTTCAATGTTACACATCAACTCATTGACCGAGTAGGTTTCATTCAGGTACTCATAGTGCACCAAATGTTGAATTTGGACGCAATTATGCATTAAAGTGGACCTACCATGCTATATTTGAATAATATAGTGTAGCACCATACATATATAAGGCATATTTATACTTTTTATTTTTCAAAATACCAAACAGATCATGCATTTTAGCCATTCCTCATTTCGCTCAATTTAACACTGTCTTTGCATGGGCTGATTCTGTGAGAACAGCACCATCTACAGGCCTGGCATATGTACTACAGCGTGTCCAGCGCTTTCCAACGGCAATGTCCGTGGCTGTCTCCTCCTGATTGGTGGAGTTGGCCCAATAGCCGTAGCGCCACTTCTGTGATGGCATAGAAGTGTTCAAGTCTGGATCAGATCCGTTGCAGCCCCTTTTTAAGAGATTTGGGTATGGAGGGAAATAGAGAGGGTTGTGTTTTCTGACACTTGGTGAGTTCCCTGGAACACCGGGGACACATATTCATGTATCAAAGATGTACAAAAGTGCATTTTGCATGATAGGTCACCTTTAAAATAGCAGATCTAGGTA
>NW_011369945.1:13034552-13037120 GCF_000735185.1 Notothenia coriiceps | reverse complement strand
TTGGAAACACCCTTTTCGATGAACCACACTTGCTGGGATAATCCACTTATGTGTAAGAATTAGTCCTGAGAATAAAACCGGGCAGTAATCGCTCGTCTTACTTAAGTTACTTTTTGGTTAATTGATTCAGCTGTTAGAAGTGAATTAGTGTCGCATTAGGGGGTGTTCTTTATAAATGTAACTAAATTAATCTAAAAAGATTTTATAACTTAAAGCTATGAAATAATCGGAAAACAGACGGTATATTAGCGGATTATGGTTTCCTATATGTAAGAAGATACTATGTTATTTTGAATGTTCAAACAAAGTGGCTTTTATTTATACCCAATGAATATAAAAAAATTGTGGCAAATCCAAAAGTTTCGGTTTACTATTACTCGGTCCGGACCGGTCTTACGATTATAGATTTTCGACTTCGATTGTGTGTCGCTTAGGCGTAAAATTACGATTAAGGACCCGATAGTGTCCGATTGTTTTATTAGTTGGAGTGGTACTTTAGTTCTCATGAACTGAGTACAGATCGCGTTCACGACCGGAAATTAGTTCCTGGGGGTGGATTAGGCAAATGAAGCCGCTGACGTCACTTCTTCTTCTCCTGCTTTGGATTTACTGGCAGGCCGCAAACAACTTCACGGCGTATACTGCCGCCCAAAAGTCCCCGGCCGGAAGTCCCCGGAGTTGGGGGACTGGCTTCAGTAGAAGCTTGCTGGGACTCCCAGCAGCTTCTACTGAATCCTTCCGAGTAAATCGCCAGAACGCCGACACCTCCTCATCTCCACCGCTCCCATATTTTCTTTTGTGCTGTCATAAGTTAGTCTCTCTGCGTTTCTGCGCTGGGCTAATGCTAATGCTAATAATGCTAATGCGAGGATAATAAAATGGCGGCTTCAAAAAACGTTTTTGGGAGTTTTACGGGGCGTGGTTTGCATTCCGCCCAGCCAATCAGACACAGGAACCTTTTTCTCCCACGAAAGTCCCTGCTCTCTAGCAGGGACTGAAAAGGGGTAAAAAAGGTTCTCTAGAACTAATTTAGTTCCTGGGACTTTTTAGTGCGAACGCAACTAAATCGTAGTTCTCAGGAACCTTTGTGGGAAAAGTTCTTGGTGTGAACGCGCCTATTGATAATAACAACAACAGCCACAACATACTTGCCATTTTAGATGTGACAATTGCAGATAAAAAACAGTAAGTAAGCCTGCGTTTAGCTTTAAATGTCGGCCTTTGATACCATGTCCTACTCCAGATAGCATATGGGTCAACACTACTGAACTTCTAATAAAATACTTAGAAAGTCCTTTTTTTTTTTTTAAATGTGTCTAAGACATCACACAGGAAGCAGATGCTACGACAAGTGAGATGAGACCAGCTGTGTAGAGACTAGAAATTGATGTTCTGACAATTAATTAACAGGAGATATATCTGAAGAGAAGCAACTCACCATAAGATTCATACGATTCCCCACTGGCGTCGTAATCATAGTAGTCATCTGAGCTGTAAACAGATGTAAAAACAAGGTGAATAAATATGAAATAAAAGGAAAAACAACATGACATTCTGCAGCAGTAACATTCAGCATGATGGTAGAGCATCAAAGGAATATTTATCATGATGCAATCACACATCATTTCCGCAATAAAGTCAAACACACAGGAGGAGTTCTGGTAAAAGCAAACGAGAGGCAGCTTTCAGTCTCTCAAAACTTCCGACACATTTCAGGCAATTTTCTGCACAAACATGCGGTTCCATTTCGCTGCAGATCTATTTGAGAGGTGGCAACTTTAATGAAAAATAAAAAAGGCGAGTGTGGAGGCGGGTTGCATGGCGGTTCATTTCTTCCCCCTTTTTTTTTTTATTTGCAGTTGCCATCGAGGTGCCGACAGAACAATCCTGCGTCAGAACCATTCAGTAACAGCGCTATCATTCAAGAGAGGCAATTCATCATAAGGCTGCCACTGAGCCGACAGCAGCCATCACAGCTGTTTCCTCTCCTTCTGTCAGTCAATTTATCCCCGGATTAAAAAGCTGAAGGCAGCGTCCAAAACCCCGAAACACCAGATGAACACCCCCGACTGCTGAAGGCAAAGAGGTGACACTAACGACCCGCCACAGAGGGAGAAACGGACATTTACTGCGGACGCTGGACTCCAACACTTTTGAAAATGACCAATTATGTTTAGTTTATTTGTTTATAGTGTCGTGGACAGTCCACATTGATCAACTGTCACAACAAACTACATGGGGCAGCTTTAGCCAACATTGCTAATGTCTCGCACCACTATGCATTAGGGTTATTATTAGTTAAAAACGATCTCAAAATGGAGTGCACGGAGAATTATTCAAGATTCAAATGGCAATGCAATGGTTTTGTCACCATACTTGCCAACCCTCCCGATTTTCGCGGGAGACTCCTGATTTCATTGCCCTCTCCCGGTTTCCTCCCGGGGTCATATTTCTCCCGATTTCTGACAAAATCAGATATACAGAGGTAGCGCTTCATTTCAGACAGTTTGAAACGCGAGCGCCGTGATTGGTACGTGATCTGCCCTCGCTCAAGGGAAAACCTCCAGC
>NW_011369945.1:13000556-13034507 GCF_000735185.1 Notothenia coriiceps | reverse complement strand
TGTTATGCATTGGGCCACTGCACTTCGCGGGAGTTGCGGCCGGCAGCGTAAAAGCAAAAACTCAGACATTCAAATGATTTGTACGGATTGATAACGGTATCATTTCCTTTTGGGAGGGCATGCATAACGCATACACCGGAGCCTCGCCGCGGAAACTTTGGAGCTGTTCCAGTTTGTTCTAATCTGTCAAAATGACGGACTGCTTTCATTTTTGCGGCATTGTTAGAAAAATTCGGTTAACGCGACCTTCTGATTTAGAGTATATGGTTCCAAATACAAATTGGTATCATAACTTTCACTGCGAGTAGCTTGTCATTACTAAGATGTGTCTATCTTTTCCTTCCATTTAGGTAAGGGAAAATTATTAAAAAAGCCTGCTGCATCAGTTGTATTTATACTAAAGAAAAAATGGAATACAAATACCGTAATTTTCGACTATAGGCCGCACCTAATATAAGCCGCAGCAGCTAAATTGAATGATGTGATACATATATAAGCCGCACTGGCACTATAGAGCCGCAGGTGTTTTAATTTTAAACCATATGTAAAGGGTTCGTGCACAGAGGGGATGTCGGGGAAGAGATGGCTGTTTGAGGAAGCTCCCCATTTATTAACATTTCAACAAACAAGTTGCATATTTGGCATAACGTATTCCAAGTGTTACCATTTAGTGCAATAGGTCGAAAAATGGGGAAAAGGCGCGGACTTAAGTCCGAAAATTTACGGTATTTAAATATATTAAGTAGAAATATGCTCATTGTACTACAATATATTACATTGCCATTAAAATATAGAGTGGTGAATAAGTATTAATAACATAAGACCTGAAGGAAAGTCACTTATTTGTATAAATATTTTAGTTCTGAAGAAAGCAGCAAATAAACGTGCATTTATTTTATTTTTCTTCTTCGTGTAGTCTTTTTATTGAAATATTCCCAAATGTTTTCTGTTACAGTGTTTTTTAACCATTCAGATTTTTTTTATAATAGTTCGAAAGAGAACCACATAATTTGAAATGCTGAAAATCGTATGAACCCTTTTTAAAGCTCAAAGGGTGTCTCCTACATTGATGTTAAAGTGAGTGTTCTTGAAGGTAAACGCGTTCAGTGTAATTTTATGCCCAGACTCTGAGAATACTCCCTCTCCCCTTTCTCCTCCCAGAACTCGAGGCGAACCCCGCTGTGGGACATCTTTGGACGAGCGGAAAGCACCGACTCGTTCGACAACGAGGACGAGGAGGATGGTGACGTTCGAGCTGAGCGGAGATGCCTCCTCATGCTGCTCGCCGCGGGGACCGACGACGAGGGTGACGGACTCAGAGGACGAAATGGGACTTGTTTCACGAGGAGCTGACGATACGATTTCTATGAGATTTACTAAGCAGCCCCGCCTACCAACCCCCCCCCCTCCCCCCTCTATGTATTACTAGACCCTGAATGGACTGTCCTTGTGCGAGCTGATAGACAGTAGCTTTCCCCCCCCAACCCACCCCTTGTATTGTGGCAGTGCTTTTAAGCAGGCCATTAATAAATGAACTTATAAAATATCTAAAAAAGAGAAAAAAAATCGGTGCTCTCGTGCTAAACTTTTTCTATCCTCGTGGGTCTACCTTGTGCGGTTCATGTTAAAAGGAAAAAAGAACAAAAATAACTCGATATAAGATTTAACAGAAATTATAACTTTCTTCAAATATTAATAATAAACATTGTCAAGTTTCTTTGTGGGTGTGGGTTTGACTTGTTCGTTTACTCAGGTGTAAATATGTACTCCTGGGACTCTGAGGATGCACTCGAACTTACTCGGCACCATTTACTGTAATCCTGATGGGCATGTTGTAAGATTTTAAATACGGTTTTCCAAAGGCCGGAACTTCTTTTTCTTTATATAAGCTTCTGATAGCCGATATATTGTGCTGATGTTCACCATAATTCATGTTCATGTTGTACTGAACAGTATTTAATGTGTCCCCGTGTTTCAGGGTTAAATAGTCTTTCATGAGACATTGAGATCAATATTGAACTGTCTGTTAAAGTCCAGCGAAGGAAACTCTTGTAAAGTTTTTGGCCGTTTACAGCAGGCTGACCGCTTGCCCTGATCCTGATCTTGCTACCTTTGGACATTTCAGAGACTGACCAGCTCGTAAAAGTGGTTTTCTTGTATTGGATTTGATCAGAAAAATTCTAAAAGACACTAATTTTAACCCCTAGTGTGCTGTTTACTACTTCTGCCCTACAAGGGCTACTACTGAACAACACTTGAATCCCATTGGTCAATGACATGTTTTATGAGCTGCCCAGAGCGATCAAAGATACATTTTCTGACAGGTCCTGGATCAGGGCTAGGGGTTCACCTGCTAACTGACCCCCAACCTTCTTTTCTCCCCCTTTTACACACAAGCGCACTACAAAGATTGAACTAGTCTAAATTGGCTCCATATATCAGTAAAAAAAAAAAAGAGAGAACTTTATTTAAAATCTTTTCCCTTCCACCATCTTGTATATCAACATCCAGGAAGCATTGTAAGTATGGTAATGCCTTCCTTAGAGCCAGGCTAAAGAGTCAACACTCTTCCAGTGCAGAAAAGTGTAATTCACTGCTCTCTGTTGGCTTCACTGAGTAATGCTTCATGTGGAGAAACTCGTCCACAGACTCAACCTGTTAAAATCCATTGGAATGCATATGTTTATACTGAAATGTGTGTTTTCTATGTTCCACAGCCATCCATCTTAACTTGAAATTAAAGTTTATTATCAATCTGAGTACTGTGTGGTCTATAATTCATATATTGTCTGTTGTCTTAGTGTTGCAACTCCAGGTTATTTCAGTTATCAATAATTCTGCTGATTATTTTCTCAAATTGTTTCTTTAAAGGTCAGAAAATAGTGAAACAATGTATATCTCAGTTTACCAAAGTCCAAAGCGCTCTATTTTAATGATTTATCTTGTCGGCCAAAATCTCTAAGACACTTATTTTAGAACCAAGAAAGGCTTGAAATCTTTCATATTTTAGACATGCTATATACTACACATTTGTGAGACATACTTTTCTTTTGTTTCTGTTATGCGCCATTTTGTTTCTTTCTGAAATGTTTGGGCACATACTGTAAGCCTAAAATAAAGAGATTTGCAAATATATCATAGTATGTCGAAATGATCAGAAAAGACAACATGGTATATGTATGTTGAAAAACGTAGGAAAAAAGGTTTAGTATAGTATGTTTTTACATGATAAACTGTCAAAGAAGTCATAGTCGAAATATCATGACCATGGTAAATCGCATATAGCCATCTTAGTATGCTGAAATGTTTTTTTAAATATAAGTAAACATAGAAAAATGATAAGAAAAACTGAATGAAGTATTAATATTTATATTATACTATAATATATGACAATACATATCTAGAAAATAGAAGTAAACATGTTCTCTACACAATATACAAAAGTATTAGAATTGCACAGTAGAATCATATAATTCACTCAATGTTTAAAATATTTTATTGAAAAGCAGATAAATAAATGGATACAACTGTTAAATAGCCTACAATATCAGATATTAAACCAACTGTATAGTCCATTCCACCAGACTCCATGCCTGTGTTTGCGCATGTCACTCTCTCCACCTTTAAAAGCATCAGAATCAGAAAGAGGGGAGAAAGGGAGGCGACCGTACAAATACAATGATCTCAGAAACTGGGAACGACAATCTGAAGGAAGACTATCTCCAATCAGAAGCGAGCTATTATCCAGACTCCCCCGTCTCCTCTTCTCCCGAAGCCGGGCAGCTGAGCAGGAGGCGGGACACTCTGACCAGCAGCGGCAGCATCATCTCGGAGGAGAGCGGCTCCATCCAGCGTCTGGTCTCCTCAGCCGCGGCCGCCTCCAGCATCATGACATCGGGGGAGTTCATGCAGACCGCTCCCCTGCTGACGCACAAATCCAAAAGGAGCCTGCTGTACAAGGCGCTGTGCTTCCTCCTGCTCGTCTTCCAGGGCGGCATCCTGGACTTCTACCTCATCATCTTCACCGACCTGTACTGGTGCTCATGGATCGCCACGGATCTGGTGGTGATCTCGGGCTGGGGGATTTTCTTCATGAAGAACGCGCGGAGCAAGAGGGAGCGGGCCTGCGGCTTCCACCAGAAGAGCTCCATCTTCGGCTGTAACCTCGGGGAGTTCACCTACGCCTACCTGGCCTGGCTCATTTATGTCATCGCCTGCACTCCCAAGGTGGTGCTCATCCTGGAGACGTCTATCCTGGACCTGATCGAGCTCAAAGTGCCGTGCGGAGTGACCGGCTTCAAGATCATCATGCTGCTGTCCGTGCCGCTGCTCTTCTGCCTCATCAACTCCATCATCGAGGATCTGAACGGGGCGACACGGCACCGATCCCAGAGCTGCTTCTTGAGCACCTGCCTGGACCTGCTGGACAGCTTCACGCTGGTGGAGATGCTGCTGAGGAGCGAGATCCCCACGCTGTACCTGAAGTACACCGTCATCTCGGTGTATTTCGTGGCTCTGGCCGTGCCGACGATCTGGCTTTACGAGCTCACCGCGTCCGAGCTCCGCTTCCGGTGGCTGTGGGCCCGCTTCTGTGCGAGCCTGGTGGTCAACGCCCCCCTGCTGGTAGTCAGGTGTTTCCAGGTCTACGTCTACGGGATGCCGGTGTCGGTGTTTATGTTCAAAAATATGTTCTTCTTAGTGTGTAGGTTCTTGGAGCTGGTGGAGCAGTGTGTGGCGGTTCGCGGGGTCCGGAAGCTGGCTGGAGGCGGCAACCCGGCCCAGTTCTCCCACTGCGTGTCCGAGAACGACATGTGTCCGCACGGATACGTCAACACCCTGGCTGTCACCCAGTCCTAGAGCCCGGCCTGGGGCCTGGAGCTGCTTGCGTTCAAGACAAAGCTGCAAATAGGAAAATCCACTTTCAAACTCCTTCTTCCAGATAGACAATAAGGATATCACAATAAACCTACTTGAAAGGCAGCCTTTTTAGATTTATCATTACACGAAACAGGAATAGGGTACTTCGAAAAATGATAATAAAACAAAAGGAAAAAGTAGAACTATTAATCCATAGGCTATACTTATAGAGTCACTTTATCCCAGTTACAAAAATAATTATTTTCTTATATATATCCAGGGGCCAACATAGTGGTAGTGAAAAGAAAATGTTAGTACCACTCACAATATAAAAAATGGCATTTGTCCTCGCACAATGTTCGTTGTCAGTGTTCATTACAAAGAAATAGTCTAATTTCTGAAAAGAGATGTGGCTTTTTCGACATATTTAATTATGATTTATTTCATATTTTTCAACAGACTATACTATACTTAGCTTTTTGACATATGAAACCTCAAAAGGCACCCATTCTTATATATTCAGTATAAAATAACACCATATATATAGTATATTGGAAGGCTCCCAAGATACCCTAATGCATGTATACAGCCATGCAGAAAAATATGACATGGCTTGTAGCTGTAGCCCTATATAAGATTTTACATCAAATGACCACAAAGTAAAGCAACCGATAGGACCTAAGGCGTTCAGGGACTCTAATAATCCCACCCAATAACCACATAGTTATGATGAATACACAGATTAATAACAACAGGCAAAACTCTTTTTTCAAAGCAGTTGGATTTTGTTGACAGGGTTTTTTGCCACACTGCAATATTGGATAACTTCCTCTTTGACTGATCTTTTTTGAAATTTCTACTTGGAACATTTCACATGATAGGAGAATGGATTTTCCGATTTTTGGACATGTCTGGAACACATCATCTGTACCAGCCTTACAATGTTCTCCTTACATAATCTACAGGTGCTACAGTCAAACCAAACACCTGCAACAGCCTACAACAAACAGAAGAGCAACTGTAGTGAATTGGACCTTGTTGAGTTGTGTGTGTTCTGTCTGTGAGTTTCACCGCTGCACTTGAATGGAGACGGCAGATGGACTTGGTGTCGTGTTGGGACGTAAAGTGCAATTTTTAGAATCTTCTGGACTGATTGACCAGGACTCTGCTCCCTCCTTGTCCACCAGTGTTTTCTATTGGTAGAAGTATTACTGAGAGTAGACACATATGTTAGATCCGACAGTGCCATGACAAACAGGTTTTCTACAGCTTTTTCAAATTGACCCCTGGCCAGCAGGACCTTCTGTTGGCCTCACTGGCTGTGCTACTGTTTTAAAACTGTTTTCATTTCTGGGATCAGAAGTCCCCAAAGATAACTGTATTCAACAGCCCTCATTTAAAGAGCCTCAGTTCTCTGGGTCACCTCAGCTCTTAATTTATTTTTAAACACACCTGTGAGTCATGTCTGGAACTATAGATATTAGTATTCCTGTTTTAGAACTATAATGAATCCCATTTCTCCCAAAAATATATATGATACAAGTAATAGGAAATTGGTGATGATAAAATATTGTGCTTATGTCTGTAGAGATGATCATTATTGTAACTCCCATTTTTGTATGTCCAGTTCCAGTACCTCCCGACAAGACGAAGAAAAGTGCTCCTTTGTAATTGTCATGTACATTGTTGGTGAATGTTTTATAATTTACACAATGTCTGCCATTGAACCAGCTACCTGCTCGATTCTGTGCGTTGAAATGAACGCAGTAGGAAGTGATTTGGTGTTTTTAGGGGGGTTCAGTGTCAAGAGTTTGAGATTTCCAGTCATAAATGGTAGAACTTAATCAGTCCAAATCTTAAGTCATTCTTTTTTTCTTTTGATCTTTTTTTGTCAAAGGTGCCAACAATGCTAATAGTGCAACCATATCTTCAATGTTTACTTAGTTCATTTTGGAAGAAGATAAGTTGGAGTTGACACATGCTTGTGTGCAGTGGGCGACTGCATGCACTGAGACAAAACATCTGGACTGTGCCAAATCTGATTATGGAAGCCCTGAGAAGCCTGACTGGTGATCCATTGAACACGTTTTTTAGTTGCTTGTTTTTTTTTCAGACTTTACCTTAACATTATGGCATAGATACAATCTATAACAATCAATATGTGAACTTTTGGTTTAGAGAACTTGAAGAAATTCAGACCCACTTGGAGGAAAACATGAATTCCATAAATCCTATAGTGGTGCCTCTCGTGACCCAAATGACTATTACAACAACACACTACTTAAAAAATCTAAAATGTTAAAATGTTTTACAAACAAAAACGATACAAATGTAGATAAGACCTTTAAAATGGGTCACCAGGTTGTTTTGGTCTCACTTGTCTTGCGTCTGAGGGCTTCCTTAAATAATCAATTGAATCGAGTAAAAAGCGACAACATGCCGTAGCCAACCGGATGTGTTTATCCACCTTGATGTTTCGACGTGTGAACGTTTACCTCATTATGAGTTGATATGGGAGACTATCTGTTTGACGGGAACAGCTCACTTGAAGAATGGCTGTGGTTACACGATGTGCTAGTGGCAGTGGTAATGTACATAACAAACATGGCAGATTAAAGTATATTATATAATCAAAAAGATGTGAAGTGAAGACAGGTGCAATATGGGTCAGAGGAGTCGGAACAGATTTTAGTGCTTATGATTTTGGAGCTCATAGTTTGTGAGTCCCGGAAGTGAGGTAGCATTTTTGCTCTTCAAGTTCCCTCACCTTGAAGTCAATGAGTTTTCTGAATGGATTGTTGGTATGCCTGAAATAAGGCGTGTGATTAACACAAACTTAAAAGAGTTTTGAGGCTTTTAAAAAAAAAATTAAAAGAGGGTGTTGCTAGCAAGCGGTTAAATTAGGCTAAAGAGTTCATCACCACTAAGAAACTACAGTGCTTGGTGTAGTATGATTATAGCTAGATTGTTATGCTTACAAAACATACAGTGGTGTTCATTTGATAAGTTTAGTTTGCTGAACAAAACATCTAAGTATATTTAACTTGTGTTTCCCACAGAACTTGTTTTTTGCATCATGAATCAAAGGAACCAGCGAATGCTAACTTTCGGGTTGTTTTCAAAATGTCCCTGCAGCACAGTTTTGAGGGGGATTGAATCACAGTGAGGGTATACAGGGGTATCACAGTGAGGGTATGTGTGATTTCCTTGCTTTATTTGCCTCTCTGTGAGGGATCAGTGTATGCAGGTCAGAGGTTGTGCCTTGTGAGCAGTGCGGCTGCTGAGGGGTCAAGACTGAGGAGGAGGAATGTCCATCATAAAGGAACTGAGAGTGTATCCCCTTCAGTACAAATCACAAATAGTTTCAGGTCTCTGCAGGGGATTCTCATGCCGTGTTGAAATCCGTGGATATCTAGGGAAAAGCTAACTTAAAACATGCTCAGAAATGTCTAGAATTGATGAACAGTAGAAGTGTGAGACAACAACAACTTATTTATAGATGTAACTAATCTCACTCTTTTTCACACAAAATCAGGCAGTTCTCCTGTAAAAGGTTCTGACAAACTAAATTGCTCATGAACAATCCAAAATCTTGTTGCATTTGTTATTTTAAACAATAATAATGCTCATATTTTCGACCAATGAAATGCAGTGATATACAAAATTGACAACCTAATCTCAATATAGCTTTTCCCAGAGTTCAGAATGAGCCTTCACTCTTAACAAATATATAATGTTAGATGGATAACGTTGCCTGCTGTTATGAATATGATACGAGGTTATCCTTCCTGACTTACAGCTTCTATTTGTTTGTTGCTTATCATACATTGCCAAAGTATTTCAGAAATGTTATATTTTATACTATTTTGTGTTATTTCCTTGTGCCAGTAATCTGCAATGCCTTTGCAAATGTATCCTACACTGTTGTTAGCGCTTTGTTACAATCTTTTTTGGATTTGCACATGAAGCTCATCACTCAGTTATTATTATGGAGCTCTAAGCTGAAGTATGTTTGACCTTTAACCTGCATGGACGAGCACAGTGCAAAGCTACACTGGAACAACCAAAGGCTTTAATAGACGGATATTCAAAAGAAGCCAATCATGCTACTCAGATTTCTATTTCATTCTTTAGCCTAGGTGCAATGAAAAACACTCTCTTGTCTTACATTATATGGGCTTTCTTTTTGATCCTAATTTGTTTACAGGGAAATAATATTGCTGTTGTTTACAGATAGGATTCTACCTGTACTGTAAAGTTGTGTAGTGTATATCTGTACTGATATAATCTATGTACCGTAGATGTAAGACAGAGTATTATGTGGTCGAAACCTGAAATAAATCGGAGGAAAGTGTACAAAGTGATTTGTGTGTGATATTTATTATTTATCAGTTGATAACAGATAAAAAGGACCGACCGTGAAACCAAGATAAAGGCTTTTTAGAGACATTATTAAACAAAGACTCATATTGGAAAGGAATTGTAATACACACCGATAAAAGAAAAGAAAAACGTACAAAATACTTTATATAAAATCAGCCATTTAAAGTTTCAACACTGATTGAAATATAATGGAACAATTTGAACCATAATACATTTTGGCTGTCCAACGATGATTGTTATTACCAAGCAACATCTCCCGAAGGATATACAGTCTGTACTCTCCTTTTGTATTGTGAATGCAATATTGGTGGTAACTTGATTAAGTCAATTATATACTATGTAAGCACAAAATAAACTGAAATAATAAGTCTTAAAACCATTTTTTACACAGTCTATAAAGCAGTGATTGTACCAGAAAGAAAGTAGAGCTTTCAGACTACCCTTCAGGTTTTATTTTATTACATTCTTTAAAACATGAATAGATGGCTATAATTAAATGTTTATTTCAAAGCTCTCTTTGTGAAGTCGTGCCTACATGAAGTGAGACAGAAATGGCACATGTTTTCAATCCCTAACCAATCACAGACTCTCAAGTGATTTCCCTGCTTTAAATACTGACCAATCAGAATCGTCCCAACTGATTGGAAGGAGTTTAAGAAGATGGAACAGAAATGAGAAAAATGCAACAAGAAAAATGTAATCTTTCTTCTTCCATCTCTTGATTTAGGTTTATAATGTTCTGGTCTCAGCAAACCTGGATCAAACAACACACCATTTATTGGATATGAACAGATCTACATGTGCGTCCAAGTGTCCACTTATTTGTCCCTTCAAGGCATGACCTTGTTCAATTGTCTTCATTTGTTATGATCAAACAACATATAAATACTCAATTCGTTATTGTGATCAGAAAATCATCAGCAAACATAGGATTTGTAACATGCCCCACACCCCAGAAATACCTCTGTCTTCGGCGCGCCTACACCCTCCTACGTTGTGATTGTGCACGTGGTGTCGGTTAAAGTCAGTGAGGATTTTGTCCTTTTAACTTTGAACTGAGAGCGTAAGTTCTCTTCAGGAATCTATGTCAGGGTATTCCAAATCAAACAGCTGCTCCTGCAGTCTTCTCAGGGCCTCCATTGGATCCTCTTTTAAAGCTGATTCATTCTGGGAGGACATCTTGGAGATGTAGCCCTGATCAGACCCACTGTTAGGACCCTTTCCTGCGGGCTCCAGAACCTCGTCTTCCTCCTTCTCCACTGGCTGAGAGAGGACGGCTTCAGACGGAGGGAAATGCACACTCTGCATGCTGGTACAAGAAGAGTCTTGAGGTTCTATAACCAGGGAGTTCTGTGAGGCCAAACATCTCTGGTCCGAATGAGAGGAGGGTTGGCTTATGGGTAGCAGGTAATCCCCTTCCTCATCCTCAGTGGGATTTTGACTGAAGGGTTTTTCCTCGAGGGAGACCCAGTTCTGCCTTGGCGGTTGTGGATTGTTCACAACTGGCTCAACTGTGTAGACAGATTCTGGCCAGGGGCTGCGAGGGTACAGGTGATCCATCGACTCTTCATCTAGGGTTGACAGACGTCTGCACTCAGGGTTAACTACTGGTGTAAGTTCTGCCACTGACCAAATCTGGCGTTGTGGGTTTAGTTCAGGTGTAAGGACATGAACACCTACTCCATTTTCATTGATGTCTACCTCATTGATGAAGACAGGGAGCCCATCTCTTATTAGAGGAACACACTCGAAGACAGGGGGGATCTGCAGCTGGTCGATGAGCAGGCTGGCCTCAGTTATCACCTCCTCCTCATCGTCCACACACTCCTTCTCAAACCAATCAGTGTTGTCCAACTGGTAGGCCTGGAAGGTTTCAACGGCACACTTCAGATCCCTACCTGAGGGACAGTCAGAGTAATCGTCCGCCCCGATGCCCTTGATGTGGCGGACCTGATCCGGCTGATATTTCTCAACGTCTAAGATGCGGAAGTACAGCTCCTCGAAATGCTTCATCAGCTTGTACTTGACGCCGATGTCAAAAACCGACGGTACGTCTTGCTCCCCGCTGATGTCATCGAAGTACGCCACCATGTACTTGCCCAGCATGCCCGTGTGATGCATGTCAGGCAGGAAGAGGTTGAGGAAAGGAGTGAGCATGTCGTCGGTGGGGGACAGAACGTCTTCCCTCAGTTTCACCGGACCTTGGCCGCACATGGCTCTCCACTTGGCCTGAACGCCTCGCGAGCACAGCACCAGGATTTTGTCGGAAGGATTTTTGAGCTGTTGTCGCTGCCACTCGAGCCAGCGAATGCGCCCGACCACGCCGATGGAGGTGGTGTCCAGCAGGTCCACCAGCACCTCGGTGCCGCACTGGGCCTGGAGGAAGGCGCACAGTTTCAGCACCACGTCCCTGTAGAGGCGGTGGTCTTGGGAGTAGATGACCAGCACCTTGGGAGGTTGCTTAAGTTGCTGTGGTTGACGTATTTCATCTCCCACAGGTGGCGCAATAACAGCAGGGTTCCCTGAAAGTGCATGAGAGCATAGATAAATGCCATATGCAAATTAAAAGTAGTTTTTAAACCCATAACATTGAATGCTCAAAAATCAATGTTTAAATATAGAACTAATACTTTTAAAGGGGCCCTATTACGCTAGTTTTCAGGTTCATATTTGTATTTTGTGTCTCTACTGTGACATGTTTCCATGCTTTAATGTTCAAAAAGGTTTTTATTACTCTCATACTGCCTGTGCTGCAGCAGCTCTTTTCACCCTCTGTCTGAAACCAGAGCCCAGTCTGTTCTGATTGGTTAGCTGGCCGTCTCTGTTGTGATTGGTCAAACTCAATGTCCTGCCACTTAACCTATCAAGTACAATGTGTTGGATCGCTAGCCAATAGAAGCACACGTGTTACATGGTGATGTCATTATGTTTCGGAAGTAAACAAAGGAGTCCAATTGTGGCGTTTCAGGCAGGAGGGGAGTGTGTTGGAGAGAAACTCCCTCTTGTGTGAGCTTTGGTATTTTAGCCTTAACCTATAGAAAATAACCTCTATAACACACTACTGGAAAGGGAAGTCTCTAAAAAAGCATAATGAGGTCTCTTTAAAATGTACTGTATATGTGACTTACTTGGCTTCCTACAGAGGAGGCACATCATAACGGTCAGCACGACACAGAAAAAGACCACTCCCACAATGACAAATGTGTACACTTGGACATTGGGGGCTTCTGTTGGCTTCACTGTGGAAATGAAAACACAAATCACTGATTAGCATTTCCTTTGAGGTGCAGTCGCTATGGCTATTGTATTAACTGCCATGGCAAATGTGTACATTTATAGCCCTTTGGTGCCACTAGTTGGTAGAAGGTACCAGGTAGGTACCAGTTACAGTATGGTTCATTCAATCTGATTTACTTTAAGTTTAGCCCATAATGGCTCATGATTTAGGTCCAGATTTCACCTAGGTGTAGTCTGATTTGTAAATGACATCACATTTTATATCTTGATGAAAACTGGCGTTGTGTTTACACAATGCCCAAAGCTCACCTTCATATTGTATTAAAGTATGTAGGGTCAAGTTCACATACTTCTTTTTTACTTACATCTCATTCCTCTCAAGATAACAAGGAAGAGACAAAGGAATTGAGGAAACACATATTTGTTAGCTGCATTTCCTTGTATAAGGTGATTATTAACTGTACAAGATGTATGTAAAAACACGGTGTGTTGATGAAGGGAGAGTCTATCTATCACCACTTATCTCTCCTGGTTATTCAATATTTATTGCCTTTTTTCAAAGGCTTCGTACCTGTCAAAGGACCAGGACAAATATCCACATTTGTCCTTTTACGGGGACAGTCCGTATCACATCGTAGGAACATAGGTTTGATCTGCAGGCAATAATAAAGACATGTTAACACATCTGATTATAGAGGGTGCAGAGTCAGCTTGAAAACAGACAGTTAAGTAATACATTACCATCACTCAGCAAAACAGATTTGAAAAGATTTACCTCAATGTCAAACTGGCAGCAAGTTTTCGGCCAATTGTCAAGTTTGAATGTTGCATTCAGGGTCGTCTGATTTCCCTGGGGAACAGAGAGTGATGATTGAGGCACGACATTTAAGAGTAGTGAACAAGAAGGAGATGCTATAAGAACACTTAGAGAGGCAAATGTAAACTCAAAATGTTGATTTGCCTTTCATTTGATTAGGTGCACCTGGTTAAGACTAATGGAGTGTGATCCAACTTCTCTCCAACAAATTCCACCCCCCTATGTATACAAAAGACTTGAATCTGTAATACAGACTACAGTTCAGAGGCAGACAATAATATTTGTAACTTATTATCCTCAGAATGTATGTGTTTTACAGGACAATAATGTTTAATATATAAAAGTGTAAACCATTATTACAGTATGTTTCATTATTTTCTTTCGTTTTGGGCGCAGAACCAATCGCTGATCGTTGCTACCCGAAAACTATGCGAACAAAACATAAATTCAGCCAATTAGCGTCCTCGCATCTGATGGCCAAGGGGCGACAAATTCAGCGCCCAAGGCAGTCTGTGCGTGGGAACACTTTGAGGTAAAGTTACAGTATATGATGAAGATGGCTGCTTGTACTTCTGGAGACCCCGGACCCAGTTTATACTTTATAAATACTGTAAACTCTGTCCAGGACAAGGTGATTGGACGTTTTGATTCATAGTTAACCACACTGAAGATTATGGAGGTATACCACACTACTCACACAGCTGACAACTATTTCTGTGTGACAATGCACTAATCCGTCTGTAAGAGATCTAATGAATAACTAGGCTACATCGAGCCAATTTTGATGATTATTTTGAGGAGTTTTTTTGTAAGGTCAGTCAGCAGCCTTTGTAAGCCCTTCTACAACCCCAGTCAGTGAAAACCCCCCTGCAGTGCCAGTCAGATACTTTGAATCTGTTGATTAGTCTTCTAATACTATATATATGTTTTTCTTTAAAATGCAAGAGCTGGGTGGTCTGTGTTTTGAAGAAGATAAAACGTTCTTTATTTATACAGTGTCCTTAGAAAGGACCGATGGAGAACTGCAGCTAATGCCTCAGTGGTTTGCAAATATAATGAGCAGCCTTTTGTATAATAAGCAGAAAATAGGACACACAGTTTCCTGTACTGAAAAAAAAACTGGGGTAAAAAGTAGGCTAAGGTACAAAACACAGGATGTGGTATTGAGCACAAAGCCAGATACAGTAATCTTCTGGGTCAAATCGCATGTCATCTTCCATGTGAGCTACCCTACTACACATATTTAGAGAGGCTTGACGTGACCTTACCTTGTATGTATGGGTATCGAAAGTGATACTTGAGCAGCGAACAATAACTATGTACTCCTCACAGAGTGGGTCAGGAGCGAAGCTCACAGCCAGTTTAGATTCTCCGCTGACTGCAGTGATGCCAGGCCTCCACAGACTTCCTGCAACAAGACAACAAGTTAGAGGTCATTTATATTATTTATTATCTTCTACTGGTCTTTAGAATATCAGGGACTTACCTCTCTCGATGCAAAAACGGGTCATCTGCATTTTAGCATCTTGACATCCTAAAGAAACCATAACATGTCATCAAAGTCGAGATCTCAAATATTTCCGTTTCACCTAAAACATCAAAGTTTAGGAAAAGTGTTCTTGCATCTAACACTGCTACAGTATGGTGAGGTTTTATTATTCTGCATAATCTTCTGTTCCTCAAGGCTCAGTTTAGGGCCCTACACTTTTTTATCTGTTTAGCCTCCACCCGGAGCGTCTTTTGGGAGACACGTCATACGTTTCCATAGTTATGCCAATGACACACAGCTCTAAATTCCTGTTCTTTTGATGACTCAGGACCAATGGATTCCCATCTTAACTGTATTTTAGAAATCGAGTTACGGACGATGGAGAGTTTCCTTAATCTCAACCAGGGCAGTGACAGAAACTATGTTCAAAACTGATATGAGGTTTTAACTTCAACTCACCAGGAACGACCACTATTTTGCTGACGTCGTAGTTGCTATGGTTTATCTCTGGTTTGGGGATGTTGAAGACGGAGACCTGGTATGTCTGACCCGGGTCCAGCACCAGCATGTTAGCTGAGAACAACCACTGAAAACATCAAATAATAATGTCTGTCAGAAAATGTATATTAATCATATCATTTATCTGTTCAAGCAAATTAAAAACTGTCATCACAAATAAAAGTGTTGCTGGGCTAAAAGTATACAAACATTGGTTTTGAGATCATAAAGCAAGGGGAATTAAAGTAAAAGAAATAACACACACAATAAGAGGTGATGTCATTTAGACAGACAGATCATTAACTCATACAAAGCAGATACAATGTCATACAACTCTTCAACTTAAAACAGAAGCAAATCTTTTGGAGGTTGATAAAAATAAAAATAAAAATAAAAAAGTCCAATTAAAAGAAAAGCAAGTTAAGATAATATCTTAGTTGTTGTGAGCCACACACCTTTTCCCCTGATGGACTTCTCATTGCCAGTTGTTTTTTTAAAGAATATCGCACACACACGTTAGCGTTGGTTGACCACATCATAACATTAAGCTCGGTGGCGTTGAGGTCACGAATACCACCTGAGGAGAAACACAGAAGAGGTCACTTCCTGTTTTCAAAACATCACATCAAGATCTGGCTTATCATTGAATCTTCATTCCACCGCTGCTTATTGCATCATTTCTGTGTAAAAGAGCAATAGTTACCATCATCCTTCAACTTCCAGCTGGCCTCCAGCACAGGCTGCAGGTGTCCTGACTCGTCCCCCCTGGTGTCCACAGAGACCTGCAGGTCCTCTGGATGGCTGGGAGTGTACTTATTCACTTTCAGCCAGCCCTTGTCCAGACAGTCAACTGATGAACACACACGCTGAATGTCAGAGAGCTGAGAAGTCTAACAACACGTCTGATTTTTCATGCATGATCCATCATTTTCTTTAACAGCGAGAAGTATCCCAAACAAAGTCAGTTTGGTGAAACATTTAGAAAATTCCAATGTTTACATTTTAAGATTTTGAGAAATTGAGGTGCTTGTCATTTATTTTCATTGCAAATTATACTTCTATTGCACTACAATTCAATGAGAAATATTGTACTTTTTGTTTGATTATATATTTATTTTACAGCTCAAATAACAAGTTGCTTTAAATTAAAGGATTTTTGAGAGTTAAAAAAAATGTAAATGTATTTTTATATAGGTTTTGTCATAAATTAAACTAGCCAACTAATGAATTATCGTTAAAATTATTTCCAATAAAAAAAAATGTGGGGTGTTATTTGATTTCTTTACAATAATCTGAATTCTGTACTTCTACATTTTATACTTTAGGTACATATTGCTGATTTTACTTAGATTTTCAATGGAGGGCTTTTACTTACGTATTTTTACAGTGTAGTATTAGTACTTTTACAGATGTGAATATTTCTACAACTTGCTGACAACATATGTCTGAACATTAGGTTACAGAATAGAAAAGAGCAATCGCTTTCTCCCTATCCCAATGATGGAACATAGAAGAATTGAATATACTCACAAATGGTGACTTTACACTCCAAACCCTGCGTCAGGAAAAAAATTGTAAAGTATATTGAAATGAGGGCATCAGTTTTTATCAATCTTGTAAATAGAAACTCGACTTGCTTGCCAACTCTTTACAGATAAGGCCATACACAAAATTAAACATCAACATAGACCAGGTTAATATGTAATGATTTATTAATAATCAAACAGGCTATGCAGTTGTTGAATAGTTTTTGTACGATTAGATCGAAAGAATGATTTACATCACATCTCAGTCAGCGAAACCAGTGGTTCTTTTCTAACTGTCGCTGTGAACGTTTCTGTGACAGGAACAGAGCTGATTTTTAGTTTTTTTAAATCTTGGCATCAATATGCTGTCATATAGCCATGGCCATTGCTTTTTCAAAATGTGTTTTTGTTACCACAGTTTTACAATATATGAAATGACTCAATAGGTTGACAGTTGAACTTTAAGTGGTGTAATTTCCAGATGTTGTTACTTCATGTTACCATATCAATATATATATAACATCTGACATTATTATCCGAGCATGCAATGTCTTTTAAGTAACACGAAATAGTCATAATACTGGGAACCAACAGTGATGATACAAAAAGGAAAATGGTTCAAAAACACATTAAAATAACTTCTTATTGCACATTTAACTTTGACTTCTTGTGTTTGTATAAATATTTCATTCAATGTATTGTATTTTGTATTGGGCTTTTTTCTTAACCTTTTTATGTTTATATATATTTTGTTATTTTAACTTCTTATGTTTGTATACATATTGTATTCCATTTTTGTATCTTGTATTTAATTTTAACATGGAGGAACTATCACCTAACCCACGTTTTCTTTTAAATAAATAAAAAAATACTTTTGATTCTGATTAATCAGAATCAAAAGTATTTTTTGGGAAATTGTTGTTTATTTATTTAAACCCTTTAAGTCTGCTGGTGGTCAGGATATCACCTGTGTAATTGAAGCTAACCTTGCTAGCTGCTAACAGTGAGCCGTGCTATCTTACCTGTTGAGAGCAGATGAAAGGCCCTGCTACCCTCCAGGCAGCGACACACAGCGACAAACACCCTAACACCAGAACTAGTCGAATAATCATTTTAAAGAAGGAATATCATCAGTCCATGTCCCAGTCTTGAGAAACATTTGAGACGAAGTTTGAAAATGTCTAAACAAAGGCGAGAACTCAACGTCACTGACGCTGAGGAAATTAATGAGAAACTTCCTGCTCTCTATGTAAATCACTTGTTCCGTTTACAGTAAGTTACACTGTGCTGCCTTCAGGTCGCATGGGAATTTAGTGTACTATTCAATTGATATTGCCTGCTTTTATATTGATTAGATAATTACATTTTCAGCAAATTCAGCAAATATGCGTGTAATGTAATGCCATTCGGACTTCAGAGTTCACTTTTAAATAAAATATTAAAATGATAAATGTGTTCGTATTTATCGTATTTATCAACAGAGTTTTACATTACTTAAAAACAGGTGCACCATGAAAGTGTGTGGGGAGTTACATTTCCCTTCCTTTTCAGGGATGCACATAGACACAATAAATAGTATCCATTAAAAATAACATCGGCATATATTCTATGTATATTCTGGCAGGAAGAAGATCAACAAAGAAGGTAGCATCTGCCAGGAAGTTTTCAACAACATAATTTTCCTGTGGAGTTTGAATGCAACATGAATAATAACACAGATCTCTTCCTTGTGTCGGCTCAGGCAGCTTCAACATGACACATAACAGCTTGATTTTTTCTCAAGAAATGAGGCGATCATATATTTCACCACCTACTACACCATGAACAGCATCTCCCACAATATTTGTTTGTTTAATTTCCACTTTCTGAATAAAACACAAACAAATAAAGTCAGGCAGTATAGCCCCAGTATAGTATATAATGGGCAGTGGTGTAAAGTAACTAAGTAGATTTACTGAAGTACTGTACTTAGCTAAAATTTGAGGTAGCCTATACTTGTACTGTACTTGAGTATTTTAATTGGTAGCTACTTTGTACTTCTACTCCAATACATTCAGAGGTGAATTGTGTACTTTTTTTGATTTGTGTAATGTCTGCATAATGAGTTCTTTAATTTACATTAAGTATACTTGTAGGCTATGCTAATACTTTTGTACTTTTACTTGAGTAACTTTTGGATTGCATGACTTTTACTTGTAAGCGAGTAGTCCTACACTCTAGTACTTCTACTTTTACTTAAGTACACGATCTGAGTACTTCTCACCTCTGCCTAGTTGTGTAGATTTCAATTTAAAGTGTGGGCCTATACAACAGTGTATTGTTATTATATGGCACATTATAAACATTTTGACTTCCACACATTCACCACCAGACGGCACCACAAGACTGCAGCATCAGAACACTGTGTGTGTGTACAGCTGCAGTATGGACTCACTGAACAGTCGGATCATGTGCACTGATCTATCATTATTTCATTTAAATCAACAGGGTGAATTCTTAAAGCAGACAGAGTCAAAGGAGTAAAGACATCTTAGATTTCTTGTCTGGTGCTATGTAGGAACGGTCTGTGACTGAAAAGGCAGTTCACCCCAAAACAAACAAAAACAAACATGTTCCTCTAACCGGCCTTTATCAATTTAGATTGTTTTTGATTTATTATATTTGTGTTAGTTGCAGAGGTTAAAAATATCCGCTGTATAGATGTCTGACTTGAAGTCAGAAATCTATATGATGGAGCACCATATATCTCCATCATATTTGAGGCCTGGCATGTGGTGCTCAAACCTCCAAAAATACATTTGAAAAGGTTAACATGAGTTCCAGAAATCATGTTTCAATTATTCAAAACTGTCCACAAATTAGCATTTTCATGTTAGAGCCATTAACAATAGAGTCTGTGACACACTTACACTTGACTGCTCAAACTTATCCCACGTTATTTTTCCTTGAATCCAATTAAGACGTGGAAAAACATCTTAACATGTAAAGTAAAGTTACAATTACAATCTTTACAGTGGTTTGCAAGGGCCCACAGGTATGAAATAAGATTGATAATAAAACTATAAAAATGTCAGTTCTTCAAAAAGAGCTTATGGCAGTGTTGTTTTTTAAAATATGCCGGAGTTAAAATATACTTAACTTAAATTGTCATACACTGAAATGCAATTAATTTGAACCATTACTCTTTCTTTGTTGTATTTAACATATCTTACCTTTTTTTTTTTTTTAAATGCTCAGATCTATTAATGTTGTGGGACAATTTAGTTAGGGTAGATTAGTTTAAGATTTAATTCTGTAATAGTTTTTTCATCTTATAATCACTATCTCCAATTCTAGATGTGTTAGTAACTATATTTTGTGGGGGTGTCCCATTATGCCTTATTGTACTTAATTGAAATGGGATTCTCAAAGAATAAGCAATGATTTGGGCACAATCACTTTCATTTGAACTACTAAATAAAGTGCATTTTACAATCTGAAGTAATGATTTGGTTCCAACTTGTCTCATCATCTTACTTCTCGGGTGTCTTGACCTTTTAGACAAAACTATGTAAATAAGCCCCATCTTTTAATCTTCTGGAACAAACCTTAAGTATCCTCTTTGAAATATTCTGTCAGCTTCACTAAACCAATGAAGCAGCAGTCCCTCATTTCTCATCCCTGACAGTTTAATGTGCCACGCCTGAATTAAACCGTTTTTATTGTTGATTCCTTTATTTGTTACTCTGCTCCTTCCTTCCCTCCTTGGCCTTCAGAGACAGTGTGGTTGGATCAGTGGGGCCCCTCCATGGGGGCCGGGCTGCCTTCAGTGAGTCCAGGTGTGTGTAAGGCAGAGATTAGACCTGCCACAGATAAGATAAAGCTTCTTTACTGGGCTGACTGACAGGATCCTTCAGCACAAGTCATTGGACTGGAAATGCTGGATAATGAATTGCCACACTACCACTATACCCTGGTGTCCACATGGGATCAAAACATTTCGAAATAAATCTGTGTGTATTTGTATGTGGGTGTCTTTGCTCTGATCGGATCAAAATTGACAACTTTTCTTCAAATAGAAAACGTTTTGAGATATTGCAAGGACACCCTAATCCTGCTTTACCCTTACCTAAAAACATATACAGTACATTTGTACATAATGTACTAAAAACATATGATTATATCCAGTTTAAAAACTCTCATACTGTCTTTCCGAATGTTACTCCACCTCCCGATGACCAACTGTATTTGAAGAAGCTGTGAAAAAGTGAGTTTTCCATAATGCCTCCCCCTTTAAATAAGCCAGAATTCAACAAAAACGCCAATTATTAAATAGACTAAGAAGGAGGGTCAATTTGACAAGAGATCAATTAGCTACATTTTTCTGTTTTAGCCGAATAAAATAAGAGATTTTATTGTACAGCATAAATAACTTTTGTCTGTGATGTGCGTGGGGGTCAGAAATAAACAACTCACAGTTATCAATCTAAATATAATTTGTAACAAACCGTTAGTTTGAAAGCTGTCCCCACGGTGGATCATTCACATCAACATGGGCACTGTTTTCTGAAAGAAATGTTTCTATTTAAAACCAAATGTTCAATGTTTTAAGCACAACAGACTTTCTTCTATTTACTTACATTGTATTCTTTGGAAAACCTTGACACATAAAACCAAAAATAAAAAAATCTGAATGGAAAGATACAGCTAGCAGTGTGAGAAAAAGTTGTTTTGGTAAAGAGTAAACTAACACTATAAAAGTGAGGAAGTGAGGGATTAAGATACTTCGGAGGTATTTGCTTTATGTTTAGTGAACAGAGCAAATCTGTCTTCATTCCCCTCTCGACCTTTTGATTCCTCACACCAGAGGGCTAATGTCACCGTAATGATGTGCTTTCTCCTGTTGCATAATCAGCCGCTTTTCATCATTATTTACTCTCACTCTGTGACTACTGTTTTTAAGATATCTACAGGATTTCCAGACCTTTCCTTTAATAGCATAGAAGTCAGCTGCCATCCATCAGGGTTGACCCACATCTGCAGCCTCCGTCTGTCCTCCCTACAGTCAGCTAATGGAGAGGAATGGAGCGCTGCCACAGCCTTCACGTTACCTTAAACACTAAACTAGAGCACGGTTATCACATCGATAACAAACAGTGTAAGGGGTGAACAAACAAGACTTTGGTGATGCTGTCCAGCCCTAAAACCACCATACAACTGCACATGACACTTTGTATACACGAAGAAAGTGGATTCAACTTAAACATCTGTGTATTTCAATGTTTCTGTGGCTGCACTGTATACAAGCAATCTACAAATCATGCACATGCAACATTTTGGGAAACCAATCATGCTAAATGCTACATGCTAACCCTTCAATATGACATCATCCGCCTCCACGATAAACAATGATCTTCATAATCTGATAGTGTCAAGGGAAACAGGAAGGACAATAGATAGAAATAACCTCATATCTCAGTGTGTATGTGCTCCCTTTAAACTACAGATGTCATAGCAAAAACCTGCCATAAATGTTACAAACAAAGTTATTAATGGAAAAACTGACCAAGTGCAGAGGGTTTGGCCCCTTACATGGTCCTTAGGAGCAGCGAGCATATCTTTTACATTGACCAGAACACATTATTTTGACAGACTGTCATATCTCTTTTAGCCAGAGGTAAACTCGACTTATTTATGTCACGATACTGATGCTTTACATTCCGTGATAAGGTGTGTAATAGTCAGTACACATGGCAGTGATAATGTCATCATTCGTCCTCCGTATCAGCCCACCTCAGAGTCATCATCACACTTGCTTTTATTAGCAATAAACTGCGAAATGTGTTTGTGTGGGAGCTGCTGGCTGACGTCTTCCTTCGTTTTATACCACTGATTCACTTGCATTTTCAAACCTCCAAATAGAGAGTGATTGTGTATTGTTGTTTTGTTTTTAATTGTGTAAAATTGCAGATATAGAATATATTCGGAAACATTCTCCATTCACGTGTTGAAGAAGTGAAGTGATCTGTAAAGCTTCACACCGCAAATGGTATTCTTTTCATAGCATGCACTGGTATTCTCTATTCCCTGCAGTGTTTATTTCTAAAGGGAACCAAATGCTACAGTTCAAACATGTTGCCTTTATCAGCATATTATATGAGATCAGGATTTACAGCTTTCTAAAATAGGGCTACCAGAGGGGCCTCAGAAATAAGCAATTATGAAGCTGGTTTATATTGAATCCAGAGTCACTAAATCACACCTGGACAGGAAAATGATCAACTTGAAATTGTGTAAATGTAACACTTCAGGAAAGATTGAGGAGATTTGTTTTTGCAGGGGAACGAACAAGATTGTTTGCTAATTGAAATGTATTAAATGACTTTGAATAGAATATAGAGAATATGGGTCTATGTTAACCAGTGATGAGCACACATTTGAATGTCAGTCATGTGTAACTTGCCTTTGTTTAAAGAGAGACATGCTGCCAAGAAAAAAGGTGATCCACCAAACTAAACTTCTATACAAATTTACATTTTATAGGGGATACCCTTATCAAAAAAGTGACATTTTATATAAGGGGGGACCTTTATCAACATTTTTTTATAAAAGGGTAGTATAGTTTGATAGTACAATGTACATGTCATTTTCAAACACTATTGCTCATGAGTCATCTTCGTGGCAGACTAAAAACCAAATTTCTTCATGTTATAACTGACACATACACATATATAGGAACACAAAAGATTCCTCTCAATTCAAACTAATGCACAAGCACTTACAATGGCATAGCTTTTATAAGGGGAATGTGGATTTCTGCTGTTCCTTTTTGGTATCTTCATATTTCTTAAAACTTATTTTAGGTCTCTTTGGATAAAAGCATCAGTTGAGTGAAATGAGTTTTAGGGTCATTTGTTATTAATTAATTAATTCCTGGATCTTTTGGGGGCTTGACTACCATAAGGTACATTGAAAAAAAGAGAAATATGCTGTAAATTAAAAAAATGAAATGAGGCTATGACTGAAAAAAATATTCTGGATGGAGGACACGCCCCCCCGTTCTCCTCCGGTGTCACGCCGCTGTGGGAGGGCCGCCCCCCGGCCAGCCTGTAGCGGATGACGCAGGGCAGCACCGGGGCTCCAGGCAGCCCATCAGCTCTGCGGACCCCGGCTCTGACACACATGTTCGCCTCCTCAGCTCTCCAAAGCATGCCATCTGAGCGATAGGCTGCTTCTGTACGGGAGAAGTCTTGTTTCTACCGCCGACATGAATGAGATCAAGGTTGCTGTGCTGGGCAGTGAAGGGGTCGGGAAATCAGGTAGGAGAGCCGGGCAGCAGGTCACTGCACCTTGGAGGTAATCAAGGGCTCGCTTCTGACTCACTTGTCTGTATGTCTGTCTCCAGCTCTCATCGTCCGGTTCCTCACCAGACGATTTATTGGGGAGTACGCCTCATCTTCAGGTAATGAGACTGTCGTGCAAACACTAATGGCAAACTGACTTTCACTGTTAAATCGTTACTCTATTAAACACGATTCAAATCTCTGTACACTTTCTACTCATTACACCTGTAAAACCCCTAACAATTATATATCTGACACATGGTATATGAGTGAGACATACAGTAGGATACTTTTGTATACATGATACACTAAGTATTTTACATTAAAAGATGTTTCATCCAGTATGTCAAATGCAGTTCTGTGCATGGGTTTCAACAAAGTTTGGCTGTGCAGACTAATGTAGTTAAATGGAAGCAGATTGCTGTGTGTTCAGCCTCTTGTTAACAATTCTGCAGAGCTACAACGATCAGTAGTCAGACAAATAGTACTTTGTAGGCTAATTCTTCATGCAAAGAAATTGGTTCGTTGCAGCCCAATCAACCAGTCATTTAACTTCCATACATTCTACGTCATATTGCTGTTTCAATTACCACACCTCAAACAACCTTTTTGACAAAAATTAAAATGAATATTACGGAGAGGGATGGGGCAAAAACTGGACATCAGTGGCCTGTCAATGTCACTATAGGTCAGATACAAATTGCCTCCATGTCTGAAGCAAAGCTTTGATTATATTCTGAAACTATCACGCTTTAGTCAAAGTGCACAATTGGATCAGCCCTACTATAACTAAACCTTTACCAAACATTGGCATCAAATGTTAAGATTCATAATATTGTCTCCAATTCATTGATCAGATATTTCAAGGTTTAAATCCTGTTTATTTCACTAAATGTATTCTGTAACTTTCTTCTATTGTCATATGCCAACATTAAGTATGGCTATTTATATCCCTATCAGAAGCCCTATTCATTTGGAATGTCAGTTATCAGCCTGCTGGTTTCTAGTTTCTATAAACTGTTTATCTTTCTATCCAAGTCCTCTTATCTCATATACTTGTATCGTCTATTGTAATGTATGGTGAAGCCAGCTCGCAAGCCTTTACCTACAGATGGCACATATTCTGTCAAATTTAAGAGCATGGCTGAATATTTGAGAGATTCTTAAGATTGTTAGTCAGAATGTGGTCTGAACAGCCATTCTGTTTGATACAATTCTGCAAAAGGCCACCTGACAGCAGGAGGAATGACACACATTCGTCTCTGATAGTGGCTCAATAGGCTATTGTTTCCCTGAGAATAATCGAGTTTCATATGAGCCTGTTTACTTCTGCACTCTCAATGAGTGAAGCAAGGACACTGCCTGAGGTGTGAAAGGAACACGTGCACACACAGAGAGAGAAAGGTGTCCCAGTATTGGTGACAAATACAGTTTTAGAAGTATGAATCCACTGTTTTCAGATACAATTTGAACTCATAATTATTCTCTTTTTGATGATTTTCGTCTTGTTTTCCTGCTGCTGTCTTCCACAGAGTGCATATACAGAAAGCGTCTATCAGTGGATGGGAAACAGATCAATCTCCAGCTCTATGACCCCTGCTCTCAGGTGAGGTTACAGATGGAGCAAATATAACAAAATGCACTATTATTGTATTTTGTTCACCAAAAAAAAATAGGTGGCACAGAGGCAGGGTGCTGGTCGGCATATCAACCAGTCACACTTATCATCTTGTAAACCAATTGATACCAGGGGCGGACTGGGGGGAAAAAGTGGCCCGGGGATTAATTGACAGACAGGCCCACTTAATGCGCGGCATTAATCGCCGGCCGCGCGAACAGTTACTGTACTTAACAAAAAAACCCTATGCATTTTACGTTATTTTGACAATTAATTCATATAGGAATCACATTACCTGAGCCCTTGCAGTTGGCCCTAGAGGCAAAAATAGTTACAGGCATATATTTAAGTTGAATTTAATGGTTAAACAGATTCATGGATGCAATAACATTTTTGACCCAATTTGCCTGAGCTTGACCACATGGAAAAAAACATGGGCCGTAGGATGCATCCTCAATGTGGTTGAGACAATTTAACAGGGGGTAATGGGGCAGGTGGTGGACCTTTCATCCTCGCTCTAGGGTGGTCCGGGGGCAAGGCTCCCCTGGCGAAGATGTTTTTTTTAAATGGTTGAAGTGTTAAATGCATGCCAATCTGGTGCATTTTGAGGAGGCAAAATATTAGGGACTTAAAATCTTATGGCAGTCAGGTAGTAGGGCTTGGGAATGTGAGAGCGTAGGGTCCTTCCGGTTCAAGTCCCCGGACCAGACCTCCATTTGGAGTGTGGACTGTCTACTTGGAGAGAGGTCCCAGTTTCCACCTGCCTGCCCTGCCGTTGGTGCCCTTGAGAAAGGCACCGGACAACCCCCTTCGCCCCTCCACTCCCATTGCTCCCCGGCGCTGTTACCAATAGCTGCCAACTGGCTTCTAGACTGCTCCTGGTAACTAGGAATGGGTTAAAAGCAGACGAACACATTTCGACTGTGGTGTGCTGTGATGCATTGCATGTGTTGACCATTTAAAGAGGTTCTCTTAGGGCACTATCCCCTCCAAATCTTCTTCTTCTTCTTCTCCTTCAGCATCCCATATAGGAAACGAACTGTAAAACAGATTTACTTTTGTTCTCAACATTTATATTGAACGATCAAAGTGGGCAAATAGTGAAATGCACCCCAAAAACATATAATGAACCATGCTAGCTAACTAGCCTAAACTCAGTAACAGGAATGTGGGCAAACACGTTCTTCTTCCACCAGCCACCGGATCCTCCTGAAGTCGGACGTCAAACTTCCCCCCTTTTTCTATCCTACAGTACAGCCGACAGCCACTCCCTTGATCCTCCAGGCCCACATTTGGAAATGTTGCCTGGCCCAGCCCAGCTCCGGCCCAGTGAGGGTGTGGCCGCAGTGGTGGAATGGGTCTGGTCCGTGGAATCCACATTACAAAAATAGTGGATGCCGGTTTAGGATTTAGGTAATCAAAAGAAAAAAAAGGGAGTCGGGCCGGAACACTTACAAATGTGGCGATGCCTGTAGGATTTTAGGAAAAAAGTTTGAAAAGAATTTTTTTTCTAATTTTTTAGATTAAAAGATTTTGGCCCTCCGGCCCACCACACAGCACCTGGCCACCGGGTGAAAACTCCCGGTCATCCAATGGCCATGTCCGCCCCTGATTCTAGACTGTTCATTGCAAAACATCAGAATCAAACCATGGATCCACACAACACGGAATGAGATAAACACAGGAGGGAAAGCAAAAACAAAGCAACACATACCAAAGTAAAAAGCGCTAAAACTCTTAATATTATAATTACGTGCAAAGAGGGTACACGCTGCAGCCCTTACACTAGCACAATCATTTTTAACTACAACAATGTAATAATGTATATCTTTTATGTGATTGTCTTTCTAAACATCATCTGTTTTCACGGCATATGAGGCGAAGACTCTACTGATAAACGAGACAGATCCAATAGGTGCTCATTGAGTTCATCGTCGGTCTACGATATCAGCGACCCCGCTACTTCTTCCTCACCGCCCAAATGCCATAGTACACCTCATACAGAAGAGCTACGCCTGTGTGAACTGCAAAAGGTATGGCTAAAATCAATCTCGCACTATAATAATCGGGCACCATGCAAAACCAACCCGGATTGGAAAGTCAATTAATTGTTGTCTTTCGACCCACTAGGAACGTGGACTCGCTCAATATTTCTGTTTTGGTGGTCATGCCACAACCGTGCATGCATGCGCAGGTCATAGTGAGCGTCTGCATTTTGGGGGGGGCGGCGCCAGCTAAAATCTTGCCTAGGGCAGCAAATTGGTCAGGGCCGGCCCTGTAACACCCCAATATAGCTAGATGCTGCTACGACGTTTTTACATAATAAGTAGCATTTTGTCCAATCAAGAATTAAATATTCTTGATTGGAAATAAAAAAAATACATTTTTACTACAGAAGGGAAAAGAAGGGGAAAGATGACTAAGCAGAAGAAGAAGAAGCTGTAGTGCATTCCTGTAGGGATTTATTTTAAACGCAATAAGAAACATGTTATTAACAGATGCAACCAAACACTGTTTTATTCCAGGGAAGATAATCGACCCGGCATTTTAAGATCGAAAACTCGAAAAGTGGGAAAAATGTTACATCTTTGGAATTCGAGTCCATATCCTTTTTTCACACTTCACATGTTCCTACCTTCCTATATACACTGATGTCTGTTGTAATATATCCTGATGTTATACTTAGCTTAAAGTCTTTGTATAGGACAATTATGTAATGGCAAACTATTCAGCTATTATATATATAATTGTTGTAAAGTGTCCTTATTGCAAAGTATTTTTACTGTAAAGCACTTTGGCTCCACCAAAAACCGTGCTATATAAATAAAACTTGATTTGATTTGATATTATTATAAAAAGAACAAAGTTATAATTTGACAAATAGCTATTCCATGAAAAACACAATAATACATTAAGAATGACAAAATATAATACATAATAATAATAACTAACACATTGATTGCGATGTTCTCCAAATTGCATTTCTTCTCAATGTATTTTAGTGTCATTTTAATATTTGTTTTTAAAATGTTTTTTTTTGTATTGCAGTCATCTGATGGAGAACCAGATCAGTAACGTGGAGAGAGGAGCTTTTGATGAGCTGAAGGAGCTGGAGAGACTGTGAGAGAACACACACTCACATTAATGTGCATGCATGTCCACTGAACAGACTTTAACATGAACTTATCAATTGTGTTTTTTTTGTCCCTCCAGTCGCCTCAATAAAAACCATCTCAGCCAATTTCCAGAGCTGCTGTTTCAGAAGAACGAACTCCTCTCTCGACTGTAAGTGTCCAACATCTCTGCTTAACTCTCAACCTTTTAAAGTGCTGCAGTGATGACGCATTTCTGTAGACCGACCCGAAGTTAGCATCAAAATGCATTTGGCCAGTTTTTGTTGATAGCTGGAATAACAATTATTTCTGCGCTTGGTGTTCGAGTTGCTGCATGCTCTAATTTAAAATACATATATTTGATTCTCACAGTTCAAACAAAACAAATAATGCCATGGCTGATGGAGTAACAGGGTCCTAAATGAACTTTTTGGTCTATCTGCCAGTGGCTCGGTGTTTTGTGGTGAAGTAGGTCTATCTCAGCAACCTGCCAAAGGGCCGTTGACCTCATTTATTTTATTTGCCAACATGGATTTTTACTGCCGTTTGGAGAGGAGCGGGGGCTAATTTTAGAACACGGGAAGTAGCCAATTTAGTTTATTGGATTTAGGAGGTCTACTGTATGTGATGCCCCTTGAAGCCTGAACTGCGGTTGCTCTACTCTGGTGAGGAATAGTATGTGTATGTTTGTTGTGTCAGCAGATAGGTGGAGGGTATTTGTATAAATATATTTTTTTTAAAAAGCACGCAGATGGGGAAGAAGGCCATAATGCATTTTCTCCATTTCTTTACATATTTCAACCACTTTGTTTTGTGTGTACATTTAAGGCAAGCTAAGTGTATTTTAAAACCACTCGATTCAAAACTGACACGTTAAAAGCATTTAAACAAGCTAAATCTGACATGTTTAAAATACATGATCGAAAGCTACTGTGTAGTAAAGGATATGAATAGTTATTAGATTCAATAAAAGGCAGCAGTTCTCCTGGAGTTTGCTCCAGATATTTGGAGCATAAACAGCAAACGCAGCTTCTCCATGTTTAGTTTTGACTTTGGGGACGAAATGTAGCAGAAGATCAGAAACCGTACCAAATGATTTTTCTAAAACGGTACATTCAATCTGAATTCTAAGAGAACCAAAACCCGATAAACTCACAATAATCTTACACCTCACAGTCTATACACTCTATATATCCTGGCGTTATGCTAAAGTAGATTTAAACTGCATATTAGCTCATATATTTATATTTTTTAACTACTGAAATTAGTCAAAAAGCATGTCATGTACAGAAGAGACCGTTTTTGCTGCTTTAGGCTGCGTGCTTGCCAGTTTTCAGATCAAAGATTGACCCATTTCTCTCACCTAGAAAACTCTTCACATAGTCTCCCTTCGGACAGCAGAGGCACCGCAAATACTTCCCACAATCCCACAGGAGCGGGAGGCGCAGCTAAACACTTTAATTTGACAACTAAACACACACACACACACACACACACACACACACACACACACACACACACACACACACACACACACACACACACACACACACACACACAGAGCTTTTTTTCCTTGTTTAATAACTGCAAGCTTGGAAGCAGTTGGTTACTATGCGGCTAAACGTCCCTCACACACACACACGCTGCTCACACACACGCTGCACACACACACGCTGCTCACACACACGCTGCTCACACACACGCTGCACACACACACGCTGCTCACACACACGCTGCTCACACACACGCTGCTCTCTAGTCTTTGTTGTGAGTGTGTGTTTGTAGTGCGGCACGGGGAATGTATCTGCTACTGCCTGGAGACGCCGGGATACACACACACAAACACGGCTGCAGAGAGGGAAAGAAAAACAAACACTCTTTAATTAACTTTTCTCAATGATTGATTCATTTATGACACTGATGTCTTTTTGGACATGTGTGTGTGTGTTTGTAAGTGTTTTCATTGAAGTGGTTGACAGAAAAATGTGCAGTTACGAAGACACACTCTTGCTTTTCCTCAAAGGGAGTAAAGTGGATAACAGCCATGGAAAATACAACTAATTACAGAAGCAAGGGGCGGATGAACAAGTGGATGTGTTTGTATGAGATAGAGAGATAAAGACAAGGTCTGAGAGCGATACATAAAAGAAAGTGTGTGTGCGTGCGTGCGTGCGTGCGTGCGTGCGTGCGTGCGTGCGTGCTGGTCCATTTGTGGATGTGTGTGTCTGTCCTGATTATTTGCTGTTTGCCTTTTTGGCAATTTCACACTCTGGCTCCCATCAGGGAATGCCGAGATGGACTTGGCATGTTCGATCAATCAGCACACACACACACACACACACACACACACACACACACACACACACACACACACACACACACACACACACACACACACACACACACACACACTCACACTCACACAAAGCAGTTCAGAGCCATTAGCACTTCCTCCACCAGGAGTGATGATTTATTCTCCTCCCGCTGTGCTGATGGACTCTATAAAGCCTGGTGTGCCTCGGAAACACACACACACACACACACACACACACACACACACACGCACACACACACACTTATTTTTGTTTCTGTGCATTTTTCTCTCTTCAGCCAAATTACCTCTCATACTTCAATTGACATTCTTCGCCCTACAAATCAATTAGTTGCTTATAGTCAAATCTACCTTTCTTGTGTTTTGATAGTCGAGTGTGTTCATAGAATTGTATTTCTTGGGAGTTCAGACTTTTAATCCTATTTTATGTACTCACACATCTAACGATCATATGTTGGTTGCTGCGTGTGAGTGGCTGCAACGGTTCACTGTAAATGTCCTCTGCTGCCCATATGTACAGTGGTCCTGGTGAATAACTGTGTGGCAAAGGTCATAGCCATGTACTATTAAAGGGGGCTACTGTATGCTCCGCTGTATTTAAAGATCTTATATCATGTTGAATTTCTTCATACAGTCATAAGTCAGGTTTAACAGTTTAATCAACATCTGCTCAATGTTTCTTCTGTCACCATGATCAAAGCTTCCTCCTCAGGATAGATGTACTGTCTTGTAAAGGGAAGGGAGTTTCACCATTTCCTCATTTATCTCCAGAAAATATTTTGGGTCGCTTGTTTGATTTATTTATTTACTCATTGGCCAATTGACGCTTCCCTTGTTCAATAGTTAGCTGAATTTCAGATCATACATTTATCGTGATTTTGCGTCAGAGGGTTTCTCAACGAAATGCAGTTTCATTTACAGAAGGAAAACATTTCAAAAACACTAGTGCATTCCTGTAATGGCTTTCCTTCATTTGCATCATGTAACATGTACATACAGGCAACACACACTCACGTTTTCTACTGTCAGCTTTTCAATTTTCCATCCCTCTTTGCCTCTTCTCCTTACGCCTCTCTTTTTGTGAAGGGTTCTCTCCACACCCTGTAACAGCCCTTTGTGTGTTTGATGATACCCAGAGGCTGCCTGGATGTGTGAAGTACCAGTGTGCCCCCTCCCTTTAGCCCAGGGGAGCGCAAGAATTATGGGAGTGTAGTTTTAATGTCTCACTCACACACACACTCATCTTGACCTGGAGGTGAACTGTCTGCTCAGCTACTGTAGTGAACGCTGTGCTAATGGGATTTACTCCTTCAGACACACAGTTTGTTGGACTCATGCTACTTCCTGTCAATTTAGTTTTTTAAGGAGAAATAATGCTAACATGTAAAATAAAAGTAAATGTCAATGTATGCTGGATAAACAGTGCCCCATGCAAAGCGGTGGTCGGACATATTGATGTTTAAGCTGCAAACATCTTAATGTGATCCCGTTTGAAATGTTCTTAAAGTGCCATGTTGAATTATTAACCTCTATTAGAGACTATGGAGCAATGTTTTTAAATATGTACTGTATGATGGGAAATGCACGAGCATGTTGGAAATGCTTTGGACAAGAAAAGCGCCAGGATTTTTTTTTATTGTGCACTGCAAATACTACTGGCTAATAACACTTAGCAACTATCATCAAATTGCTTCCCTTCAGCCAATTTCGTCACAAATGTGTTGATCACACGTGGCATCATCAATGGGTGTGCCACAAGTGAGTTAACGATGTCCGAAATACATTTTTCTACCTTGCCTGGGAAGACGAGATGCTCTTAGTTCTGTCTCTGAAAGTACCCAAGTCACTGTAAAAGAAAACTATAACCTAATATATAATGTCATTTTTTAACCCTACTCCAGAATTAGTATCTGTTTTTTTCTGACATCTTTAATACGTTCTATTATTACATTTCTGCTTAATGTGGAGCTTCAGTTTTTTAGCTTGAATGGCTAGCTGTTGCTGGTTTGTGTCGAATAATATAACAAATCAGCAAACATATCCAATATAAAAAAATGTATCAATGGTAGCAGTTTTTTTAACCCTATTTTGGTGAAAAAGTACACGTTATGAAATATTTAAAAAAATCAAGTCAAGGGGTCCAGTATCTACATTTCTTTGTTGTTTGAACATCATATACTCTAAATAGACCTTTCTGATTCCAATCCACAGTGACAGTGTACTTGGAAATTCAGTGCAGGTTTGATTTAATGTGTTTTTTCGAGTGTGTCCGTGCAGTTACAGTAACTTTCCCATCAGACACTTGAAGAGTTTCTCTCATTAGGCACACATTCAGAGCTGTCCTCATTAGAGCAGTTGATTGGCATCTGAGAGGCTAATTAGCGGCGGCTGTATACAGGCTAACCCGGAACGTGACCTCGCCGTTTACCCGACTAATTTACTGTGTGAGCAGAGGAGCACGATGGAGGTGTGTGTGTGTGTGTGTGTGTGTGTGTGTGTGTGTGTGTGTGTGTGTGTGTGTGTGTGTGTGTGTGTGTGTGTGAGAGCATGTGTGTGAGCATGTGTGTGAGCCTGTGTGTGTGAGCCTGTGTGTGTGTGTGTGTGTGTGTGTGTGTGTGTGTGTGTGTGTGTGTGTGTGTGTGTGTGTGTGTGTGTGTGTGTGTGTGTGTGTGTGTGAGTGAGCCTGTCTGTGTGTGTGTGTGTGTGTGCGTGCGTGCGTGCGTGCGTGCGTGCGTGCGTGCGTTAACTTCCCTACAAGT
>NW_011369945.1:12992290-13000331 GCF_000735185.1 Notothenia coriiceps | reverse complement strand
TTGATAGGGGAAAGTCTGTTCAAATATCCCCTGAGAAAAACCTGTGCTGTAAGTATGGTTTACGAAAACCTCAGAAGTGACTCAATGCAGGGGCGGAACTGGGGGGGGAAAGTGGCCCGGGGATTAATTGACAGACAGGCCCACTTAATGCGCGGCATGTTTCGGCCGGCCGGCGACGAAAGTATGGTACTTAACAAAAAACCCTATGCATTTTATGTTATTTTGGACAATTATTCATATAGTAATCACATTACCTGAGCCCTTGAGTTGCCTAGAGAAAAATAGTTACAGCATATATTTAGTGATTTTAATGTTAACAGATCATTGATGCAATAACAATTTGGACCCAATTTGCCTGACTTGACACATGGAATAAAACATGGGCGTAGGAAGCATCCTCAATGTGGGTGAGACAATTTAACAGGGGGTGTGGGCAGGTGGTGGACCTCACCTCCTCTAGGGGGAAGGTGTTTTTTTAAATGTTGAAGTTAAATGCATCAATCTGGTGCACTTTGAGAGCAAAATTGGGGACTAAATCTATGGCAGTCAGTAGGGACTTGGATTGTGAGCCGTAGGGTCGCCGGTTCAAGTCCCCGACCAGACTCCATTTGGAGTGTGGACTTCTACTTGGAGAGGTCCCAGTTCACCTCCTGCCCTGCCGTGGTGCCCTTGAGAAAGGCACCGGACATCCCCCTTCCCCCCTCACTCCCATTGCTCCCTGGGCGCTGTACAATAGCTGCCCACTGCTCTAGACTCCTGGTACTAGGATGGGTTAAAAGCAGAGAACACATTTCACTGTGTGTGCTGTGTGCTCTGCATGTGTGACCATTAAAGAGGGTTTCATCCCTCCAAATTCTTCTTCTTCTTCTTCAACACCCATATAAAACAGAACTGTAAACAGATTTACTTTTTCTTTCAACATTTATTTGAACAGCAAGTGGAGGCAAAAGTGACTGCACCCAAAACAATAAACCTGCTAGCTAACTAGCCTAAACTCAGTAACAGAATGTGGGCAACACGTTCTTCTCCACAGCCGCTCGACCTCTGAGTCAGACGTCACTTCCCCCCTTTTCTATCCTAAGGGTACAGCCACTCCCCCTGAACCCCGGCCCATATTTTTAAGTGTTCCGGCCCAGCCCAGCCCAGCCCACTGGGCCACACCCCACTGGGCTGGGCTGGGCCGGGCCGGAACACTTACAAATGTGGGCCGGTAGGATTTAGGTAAGCAAAAAAAAAAAAGTGAGTGGCCAAAACACTTACAAATGTGGGCCGGTAGGATTTAGGCCCACACACAGCACCGGCCCACCGGGGAAACTCCCGGTATTCCCCAATGGCCAGTCCGCCCCTGATCGCTACTGTTCATTTGCAAAATCAGAATCACAAACATGGACTCCACACAACACAATGGAGATAAACACAGTAGGGAATATGCAAAACAAAGCAACCCATACCAAAGTAACAAGGCTAAATCTATATTATAATTACGTGCAAAGAGGGTGACACGCTGCAGCCTTACACTAGCACATATCATTTTTAACTACAAAATGTATATCTTTTATGTGATGTCTTTAAACAATCTGTTTTTCAGGCATATGAGGGAAGATCTACTGTAAACGAGCAGATCCAATGGGCTCATGGTTTCATCGTGGTCTACGATATCAG
This sequence comes from Notothenia coriiceps, assembly GCF_000735185.1. Lineage (NCBI taxonomy): Eukaryota > Metazoa > Chordata > Actinopteri > Perciformes > Nototheniidae > Notothenia > Notothenia coriiceps. The sequence continues at coordinate 12,998,669 of NW_011369945.1, read as the reverse complement.
CGACCGCTCCTCCTTCCTCACCGCCAAAGCCATAGTACACCTCATCAGAGAGCTACGCCTGGGAACTGGCAAAAGGTATGGCTAAGATCATCGCACGATAATAATGGCCACCATGCAAAACCACCCCGGTGAAAGTCAATTATTGTTGTGCTTTCTGACCCACAGGAACGTGGATTCGCTCATATTTCTGGTGGGCAACAAGCAGGACCTGTGCCACATGAGAGAGGTGCGGCGTGAGGAAGCTCAGTGTCTCGCTGCCGAGTGTCGCTGCCAGTTCTACGAGCTGTCAGCCGCTGAGCACCACCAGGAAGTGGCGCTCATATTCTTCAAGATGGTGCAAAATGCTAACGTGGGCAGCAAGGCTAAGGAGCGCAGGAGACGCCCCAGCGGCTCCATGGCCAAACTCATCAACAACGTCTTCGGAAAGAGGAGGAAATCAGTGTGACGGGTCAAATACATGGACAGCTGTCAGTCAAGGCTGGATCAGTGGCTTGGCTTTGTGTTTCCAATTGTGTTGGGTGAGATGTTAATTAAACTGATATCTATAAGTGTTATTGTGAGTAGAAGACATCATGCTCAGTGAGTCTGCTTGCTGTTAAACTCAACTGATTCATGATTTTGCATTTTCCTTTCCTGTAGTATGTTATATCTGTGCATGTAAATGGTCCACAAAGGCTGATATCCCAACGTTTCCAGAAACAGTCGTAAACTCACGTAAACTGGGTTTACTTAATCTGGTTAACTTTGCTGAGAAAAACATCCAGGTCAGATAAATGTATGTTCCAGATTTGAGGTTGCGCTGGGTTTCATTCACCAGATAACTTGGTGAACCTGATAGCTGGAACAGGCCTCGGGTCATGAAGGACCCTCACATGAAAATGTGTTAAAGTGCCTGAGAGAGAGAAGGCAAACCTCTCCTGCTGCAGCCTCCAGAGTTACAGAGAGGCAGGTACCAGTCAATACAAGAACTAGAGAAAACTGATGTCTATATGGGACTCCATTCATGCAACCACTTCTATTGTGTTTCTGGAAAAGACAATTGAATGCTATTTTCTTTCCTAAGCAGGACAATTCTACACAGCCAATGGTTGAGGCTCATTTCAACCAGATAATAAAAGCAAACAAACATATGTTTTCATTTATCTCCAGTGTTATTTTTGGGTTTTATATGTCCAGATTTTCATATATTATATGCCTTTAGGGATTACTAAACACCTTTTTTGGAACACAATGGAGGTCAATGAAGCTCACTGTAAAACATTTTTTGTAAGAAATAGCACATTTTGCAGGTTTACTAAACTGCCGGACCGTCAGTATCATTATTTCCCACTGGAGATTAAAACTAACTGATTTCCTCCTTTCTAGAGAGTCCTGAAATCCACATTAGTATCCTTCTCCAAATAGTTTAAGGGTGAATAAATAAACTAAAAGAAAATCATTTGCAGGAGTTAATTATAAGATGTACTTTATCGGTAATCCAGTGACTTAAAATACATTTCCATTTCTGCGCATAATGTACACTAATCGTTTGCATTAAATCTCATGGGTCTGTGCTTCAAGATGTAACATTTGTCGAATTGATACTGTAAAATCGTCAGAGAAAAAAAACATTGACTATGAGCCATACATGAATGAATGTGTAAATCCTCTGTTGAACTTAAGAAGTATTAAATGTTATTTATCCATTTACAATAGGTTTTAGAAGCTGCAGTTCTCGGTTGTTTCTTTGGTCAACATCAATGACTGAATTGTATTACAGGTCTTTACATGCTGAACATATCTAAATCCTGGCTGGATCTATCAGAAGGTCAGAGGGCTCGGATCTGTTTGATGTAGCTCGCAGCATGATGGCTAACATGTGGCTCTGGTTGGGGCTTGTTGAGCGTTGAAACAGTAGAGACCACCAGTGGGCCGCCTCAGGCTGATCCCTAATGTAATATGACATGGGAGTTATCATCAGCGCAGCGCAGTGCATGGAGGCTCCTAATCCGTTCCATCCATTAGAAATCCCTCCAACTTGATCTCACATTACTCTGCAGATCAGCCTGACTGGCAGCTCAATGAAAAGCACCTTTAGCTTACATGGATTCATTGTTCACCTCTGTTGCTGAACATGAAATCCTCGGTGTGATTTAATAAGGGTGTCTGCAAAGTCTTAACACATCTCAATGTGTGGTTTATACAAATATGTAATATACGTGTGGGAAGAGAGAAAAAAAAAGGGAAGTTTTAGTGGAACTGACTAACTAAATATAATTCTGAATTAATTGAGTTGCTGTTATTTGTCATTAATCTTCAATTGGGTCAGTGAAAACAATACAGGTGTGTTTCCATCCCCCTTCGAAACAAAGAAGAGTGAAATCTATGGATGTATTATGTACGGTGGCCTACAGGAGCCAACGCGCTACAACAGCCCAACACATTTCTGTTAGAGGAAACCCGCTGCAGTTTCAAAAACAAAGCAAATAAAAAACACAAAAACAAATGAAGAAACATCTTCACCAACTTGACAAGACATGCTTAGCGTATACTAAAAGCCCAGCATAAACAAAACTTAGCCGACAGTTAGCCAACTTTATATATTTTTTTATATCCCAACATCAAAGGCGCTCTGGTCCTAGCTGTGTGCATCACTTTTAAGTAACCCATTGTTCCATTGTGTTTTGATAACTATAAAACATATAATATATACAAGTACAATTTTAAATGTCATTCAATTGTCCCTCCAAGCTCCCTTACAGTCAAGATGGTGGCGAATAATACCAATCGGTGAATTAAGATGTATGTTTTGAATATTAAACAACAGACAAAACGCAACATGGCTAAAGGAGGACAGTCGGCTAGGGTAACAGTAATTCTAGTAATCAACTAATTCTATTTATTTAATTTTCCAATATCTACTGTAGTAAAAAACAAGATTTCATTGATCGATATGTACAGCGCAAGAACATAGACCTATAGCTGAAGATCCAAGTTCAGAAGTCTAAAAAGGTGCAGATATAAAAGCTTTTCTTTATCCAGACAGGTAAATATATAACCAGCCTTCTCCTCATCCCCTACAGTCCAGATATCTCAGTATTTCTTAAAACACCTGAACCCTGTGACCTCTGCCATGCAGCTGCCCCTCAGAGCCTCCACACAGTCGCTCTCTGACAGCAGAGATAAGAGCTCCATTCAGAGCGGTGCGGGGGGGCACACTGCCAGCATTCCTGCAGCTCTCAGGAGGCAGACACCTGCGAGGGGCCGGCATGTTAAGAATGTACCGGAGGACCTGGGATGGAGAGACCTGCGGGAGGACGGGGGGGCAGACTTAAGTCTATAATTGATACGCTAATAAAACCAATGAGAGGAGCATGTAGACCAGGGGTGTCAAACTCAAATACACCGTGGGCCAACATTTAAAAATGGGTACTAGTCGAGGGCCGGACTGGTTAAATGTTTATTGCAAAACTTATTGAAATTAACTTATTGCACATATTAAACCTGGAACTAACAAACTTAAATGATTGCCTATAAAAACAACATTAAACATTAAATAATCAGTTGCATTCATTTCTTATGGCTCTATCTGCAGAGTCATTACTTATGATTACATTTTTCCACAGGCCAACAACAGCTTCAAAACAACTATTGCCCTCAAAGAACAAACCAAACATGCCCTGTTGTCGTGAGAAACAAAGTGCAGAAGGAAACATCCATTAAACTCAGTGTGCTGCTCTGTGATGCTAGTTCAGATACTTGGCATCTCATCTTGGGTGCAAGGTCATCAATGTTTGGGCTCAGGCTCTGAGCTGAGGAGACCCTCAGGATTGAGTGAAGGTGTGCGTGCAATATACCGGCGGGCCAGATCTAATAGTAATTAAGAATTATCCTGCGGGCCGAAATTAAATCCACCAAGGGCCTGATTTGGCCCCCGGGCCTTGAGTTTGATACATGTGGTTTAAGATAACTTTTATTTTCATCCCAAAGAAATTGTTTTGTGCAGCAGACGCAGTACAGAGCAGGAAGAGTGCTAATATAAAAAACAATATGAAAAATAAAACTCAATAAAAAAAATTGTGCAAACCCAAATATATATATATAAACAATACTAACAGGTTAAAAGTCTGACACATTACGCAACAGTATAATGAGTGGCATCTTGTATCCCGTACTGACCACATCTATAGTTTCATATCTATTTATTATATTCCGCTATAATTAAACATTTCTGTAATGAAGCCTTCAACCAAAATAGTCAATTTAATAGTCAAAGCTAATTCAAAGCAACATATCTTATGCTAATCTGATAACTTGACAAGAACAGTCTATCTTACAGATAACTTTAACACCATATCAATGTAATAAATGGACTTTATAATAAATAATTGCAGCCATAAAGAGCTTTTTACATAAACTTACATATCATTTAGCTGAAGGCTTTTATCCAAAGGGACGTACAAATAAGTGCAACCAGCTTTGGACTGAAAGCAAACTGTTGAAGCGGCACGTTTGTGAACTAGAGCAGAGCTGGACTGATCCATCACATGAGCAGGTCATTCAGAGCAGGTTTGCAATAAGTAAATGGTTACAATAATCGTACATATTCCACAAACATCTCTCTGTTTCAGAAATATTTACACGGCTGCTTTAATTCACACAGCTTCTTCTGCCAGACTGTGAGAGTTACGGGGGGTTGGTTAAACAGTAAGAGTACAGAGGGGGAGCTCATCAGAGCTAGCTTCCACCCGAGGAACAGAGTAGTTACACACTCAGCGCACCGGTGGAAAACCGCTGTGGGACGAGCCGACGCTGACCAATTTGACCTCAAGAGTACGGCGTGTTGACTCGGGTCGGTCTCAGCCTGGAGGAAAAAACATTGCTTTATTAAACATTGTCTGTTAACAACAGAACAAAACAAGCAACTGGAATTGGTGAGAAGTCTACTGCATTTCAGTCAAATATGGATAAAGCGCAACACGTGCAAGAATGGTAGTCCTTACCGATGCTTATTTCTTAGTTACTCAAATTCACCTCGGTGCAGAGCATTGTGCGATATATCACATACGAGCATCTCAGCTGTAAAAACGCAGCAACTGTTCAGAAATGAAGACTCTACACGAGCGTTACGTATGTGATCCCTAATTAGAACCAAACTATTATGGGGCAACCATTAAACTAGCAGCAGCTAAAGTAGCATCACTGGTTTTGAGCATTTGTGTCTATTGAACCACACAACATTGTTTGGTACATTTTGCCTGTCAACATGAAACTAATTAATATGTAAGCTCAGATGTAGCTCAGAATTCACCTCCCGATAGAGTAAACTATCCTCACGTTAGCTGAAAAACACTCAGTATTTTGTGATGTGTAGTTCATAAATGAACACACAGTCCATTTGATAACGGAACTTGCAGAGCGATAACCCTTCAGTTGTCGAGAAAACAAGTCTTACAATGGATGCTTTGTAGGTCACAACATCAGATATCACAGAATATATAGTTAGTATCATTAACCACTCCGCCATGTAAATTACAATAAAGACATTTGAAATGTATATCACAGTGACACACTTAAATACAAATACAACACAAGCATGCTCACACACGTATCCACAAGCACACTCACACACCTTATTCTCAAACAGACACTTATCACAATGCACATACACACCACACACCCACACTCGCAGTTGGAAGATATTGTAGAAAGTACTGTGGAAAGTGCGGCTGCTCTACAATTCTTATGATTGGTCTAGAAAACACAACTCTCATTGAGAGAGTGTTGTGTGTGTGTGTGTGGTGTGTGTGTGTGTGTGTTGGGTGTGGTGTGTGTGTGTGTGTTGTGTGTGGTGTGTTGTGTGTGTGTTGTGTGTGTGTTGTGTGTGTGTGGGTGCTGTGCGTGCGTGCGTGCAGTGCGTGGAGTGAGTTGTTACCTGGTTCCAACTTTTGGCTTTACAAATCCTATTCCTGCAGGAATACCGCACAGGGACAGTGATGGACACGATGACCGAGGACGGCCCAGAGTCAGACGCGACATACAGGGGATTCCACTGGGTCGGTAACAAGTTACAGTTTACTAGTAAACTATTACATCTAACAACCAAGAGCCATAATCATTTGGTTATTAGGTTATCTCTCTAGGGGAAGCAACAGGACAACAGTTATTTGTACATATTACCTACTGTTGAAATAGAGTACATCTTTTAAAAGCTGGAATATGATTTAACGGTGAAGCCATTTTAAAATCTGATTTTAATTTGTGAACTCGATGCACAGTAAATGCCACAGATTGTGATTGTAGAAAAAGCATAGACCAATTAATGAAGGAGAATGTTTGGCTCTTTCTCATGCCTCCTTTATGTTTCATAAGTTGTTTTAAACTTATTTAATAACCAGTG
>NW_011369945.1:12985834-12992245 GCF_000735185.1 Notothenia coriiceps | reverse complement strand
CCTGGTTCCTCCGGTTTGTATCCCGGTAAATAGTTCTGGTCGTAAAAAACCGGGTGATTTGCTACCGTAATATCTCGTTTGGAATATGAGGAAATGAACTGCGGTCTGGCTCTCCCAGCTTGCACGCGGTTTGATTGGCTAGCGCTTGCACTGGCGGGATTTGCATAAACGGGATTTGATTGGCTGATGCCAAGCATCGAGCCTCAAAAGTTGAACATTGTTCAACTTTTGATGCCGATAGATGTTCGTGATGCTTGCAAAGCCATGCTCCCCACAATGCAGTTCGGCGAAGATTAAAAATCTTCTACGTCACCCCATTCAAGTGAATGGGAGAAGCGTTGAAAGCATTTTTCGATGCCTGTAGTGTAGACGGGCCATTTGGCAACAAATAGCCTAGGCATGGTAAAATACAGCTAAAACCTAAGATAAAGAAAAGGAAAGGCAAAACAGTAGCAAACTAATCCTAAAATAAATGGAGAAAGGAGATTGGAAATTGTATAAAGATTTATATGAATATCCTTCAATGGACATCCAATTAATCTCCTACCTCTGATGCAAACGCATCCACTCAAATATCACCTCACTGGACACCTCCGCAACGTTGATTCTCTACACAGTCTCTGCTGGGGCTGTCAAGAAGCCCGGCGTTTACAGGCCACATGTTAACATTTTAGTGGTACACTGAATGTTACAAGTCCTAACAGCAGCTTCACATACCTCGTATAGGGGGAATACACGCCTATCAGCCAGACAACGATGACCGGAACAAGAACACACTCGTAATAGTCACAGCTGATTTGGGTGAGGTATCAGTGGGCATTTAAAGTGTAGCAGGAGATGCTGAACTACGTACAGCTGCGGCGTTTTCCTTATATGGAAGGGCCAGCTGACTAAATGGGGGGGGTGGGTTGGTGTGTCTTAAAGGGGCAGTGGAGGCCCAGCCACTTAAAAAAATGATCTGACAGCTAATCCAGAAAACAGTAGCGCCGGCTACACAAGCAAACAGAACCTAAATACACACAGACTAATAAAACCAACAAGACACAGGTGAGGGGGGAGGAGACAACACAGGGCACCAGGTGGCCACAATCACCAGTAGCAGACAAGACGGGAGGGGGAACACTTTTCAAAATAAAACAAGAAACAGAGACAGACAAACTAAAACATAGACAGATCGTGACAAATAGATGCATAAATTACATGTATATTCACATTCTTCCTGTGCCATGTTTTAGTGTAGACCAGATCAATATACTTCGCGAAATATGAAGCTATATTATCCGTAACGGAGGCCGAGATCTATGGCCCCAGAGATCACCTCCGTTACAATCCTAATACTGTTTCCATGCTGAGCTGAAGGATAGGATAGGATAAATATAACAAATTAGGAAACAAGTGCACTCAAATATAGAAGAAAGAAAGATAATATTTGATCAAATGTAGGCCTACTCGAAAAATAAGGGAGACCGACCCTGAGTAACAATCCAGAGGGAACAAGGAAACGTGATGACAGAAGATAAGGTCAACATGTTTTAAAAGGGATTCACAAATCGAAAAGTATATCATTATCACATGCTATATACAAGACTTATTTTTATTTTAAGACTTAGAGAGTGCCGACTGCAGAGAATAGAGAAGGGTAACGTTCAAAGAAAGATTCCTGGATGACCCATATTCTGTAAAACTGTCTTCATACTGCAGTACCGCTTTATAACACTAGATAGAGACAAAGACAAAGCTGCTGTCCCTGTGACATCTGACTTTCCTTCAACAGGTGCGTGTCTGACATTTTCATCATTAGGCTACATCGTGTGTGTTCGTACATTCTTGGTCCTGCTAGCTCAGATCTTCAGGTGTATCCTCAGTGCTTCCTGCATCATGTGGAGCCTGTGAGCCCTGCTGAGACCAGACATGTCTGGAATACATCTCTCTGGGTACAAGGTGAAGACCGCCTGCTCAGAACGGAAAAGTCAACCATGTCTGACATTTTGTTTTTTAAAGAAGCACGCATGTCTTATTTGCTAGCAAAATCTGCTAGAAATAGGTTTTAAAGTAATAACGTAAATGTGCTACTGCTTCATTTTCTACAAGCAGCGTGACTAAATAGCATCTTCAAAAGTGTCTGTAATAGCATCATATTTGTTTCTCTACTGACCTATTTCGAAAATATATCCTCTTTTATTACTAAAAGCAACTGGACTCATTTATTTAAATACCCAGCTCTTCTTTTTTCTACCTTCTTTTTCTCAGTGTATCCCTGCCTGCGACGTGTTATTCATGTCAATAGCTACAGACCTGTCTCTCTTTAGTTTCATCATCACAGATTAGACGCCCTTGTGTTTTTACATCTATTAGACGCACTTAGTGATGCATGCCAGTCATTTGAAAGACCCAAAATAGCCCTCCTGTCGACTTTAAATGACCATTATTAAGGTTTTACATAAACAGGTGATGAGGGGGGGGGGGGTTGGAAGTTGATTGCAGCTTCTATTTATTCTCAATATGATTAATACCCTTTTTTATCTCTGCAATAGGGTCCCTGAACACACCGCCTCGTGACGCTGTGGGGGGCGAGTTTTGTTTGCAGTCTTGATCTGTATCCGTGTGTCTTGTCTGAGCCTTTTAAATATATAAAATGTTATTTATAAAAGATATAAAATAGCCCACTAGTATTTAAAGAACTTGAAGTTAGCACCACCTCCAACAACAACAATATAAAAACGTATTATGTGAATAACTATATTTGATATATATTCTTACTTTACTTGAACTTCCTGTTATACAAAACTATTTTTTAAATCTTTTTATTGCACATTTCTGCTTGGAATTCTTATTTTCATACAGATATTTTTCTATTAATTTATCTTATATTTTAACCTAAAATGAAGTGTCTGTCACGAAAACTATTTGTTGTTTTAATTTAATATTTAATTTAATATTTTGTGTTAATTTCAATGTATCTTAAATTGGGCGTTTTACTTTGTTTGTATAAATATTATTATTTTATCTTTTTATTGCGTATGTCTATTTGAACTTTATAAGCGTTTTATAAATGTTTTATTACATTTTTTATTAATCCATCTTTTATTTTATATTATTCAGTAGAGGAGTAGAAAACAACATTTTTTCCCAGGGGGTTAAAAAACCTATTCTGGATCTGAGACTGAGATCTGTCAGTCTGATGGGTGCCAGACTTTAGAAAAATGATGACGTCCTTAATGACTTTTGACAGTCTGATCCCAGAGCAGGGGTCCCGTTACAATCTGTGGCCCTCGGAGTCTGTGGGGCTGGAGGAACTCTGAACACTGGGAGGTTGTAAAAAAAAAAAAAGGCAGAAGTTGATTCAGTTTCCTGCGATTACACACAGGTTGTTTGATCTGCGTACTGACTCCACAGAGAGGACCAGGGGATGCTCTCTTCCTCATCATCAGAGCCGGGTATCACAGGAGCCTTTTGAATTCTAATGATGCCTAATTGAATACAAGTAATGAAGCTGCACTTCCTGACTTCAAAGGCTTCAGATGAGGAAATCATAAAGCGGCTCCATGTGTGTGTGAGTTCAAAGCTCTATGAAACCTGATGTACTTATATGATTCTGTTTTCTTCAAGGTTGTATCTTCCTGGTCGAATGTACTTACTGTAAGTCACTTTGGATAAAAGCGTCAGCTAAATGCAATGCAATGTAGTGTAATGTAAAAAGCATCCGAATGCACACAGGATTATTTCTCAGTGTAGACATGTGATCTGCTTTCATAACCCCACCATGCTTAGACAAATGTTGCATAATCATTATTAACTTCTTCTCCTCATCATTAATATGATTTAGAATTTACAACATGGTTACAAGCATTAGAGATGAGAGAAATGCATAAGAGGAGAACTCTAACAAATAACAATGTTCTTAAAACTTGATCAGCTGCTGGAACCCTTGACATCACAAGCAGTGAGAGGAAGAAATGGGTAGGAACAAACCTTTAGGTTAGACACATTTTCCTGAAACATAAATGAGGATAAATGGCAAAATAAAAGTCCAAATACTTTTCAGACAGAGGGTGAAAAGAGGTGCTGCAGCACAGGCAGTATGAGAACAATAAAGACCTTTTTGAACATCAAAGCATGGAGACCTTTCACAGTAGAGGCACAAAATACACATATGAACCTTTAACAGAACATGATATTGCTGCGAATGCCTGATGCTTTGAGTCAAACATGTGGCAAACTCAAGGCCCGGGGGCCAAATCAGGCCCTTGGTGGATTTAATTTCGGCCCGCAGGATAATTTCTAATGACTATTAGCTCTGGCCCGCCGGTATATTGCACGCACATCTTCACTCCATCCTCAGCTCAGAGCCTGAGCCCAAACATTGATGAACTTGCACCCCAGATGAGATGCCAAGTATCTGCTTGAACTAGCATCACAGAGCAGCACACTGAGTTTACATGGATGTTTCCTTCTGTACTTTTTTTCTTGCGACAGCAGGGCATGTTTGGCTTTTTCTTTGAGGGAAATTGTTTTTTTGAAGCTGTTGTTGGCCTGTGGAAAAATGTAATCATAAGAAATGACTCTGCAGATAGAGCCATAAGAAATGAATGCAACTGATTATTTAATGTTTAATGTTGTTTTTATAGGCAATCATTTAAGCTTTGTTAGTTCCAGGTTTAATATGTGCAATAAGTTAATTCAATAAGTTTTGCAATAAACATNCCCAAAATCACAATATCACCACAAATTGCCCAGCAAACCACATGCTCCACCTGTCTCTGTGTTTATCCTTCTTCAGTGACGATCCTGGCCATACTGTGGAGTGGAGCATGTGGTTTGCTGGGCAATTTGTGGTGATATTGTGATTTTGGGGAAACCCTCAGCAGTTGGCCAGAAGAATCACTTTTTGACTATTTAACTATCACTATATGTGAGATATTATAATCCTTCTAGTTATAGCCAGCCTTCAATCGTGGGACTTAGGTGTGTCGACTGGGGAAGCTGAACAAGTTTTAATCTGCATTTTATAATACTGAACTTTTTACCTGATTATTTATATAACTTGAGGCTGCGTCCCTGTCCATCCTTTTACTCTTATCTGCGTGACTTGTCCTAAGGGCTCATATTGGGGAACCCAGGTTAGCGTTAAGTATCCTAACCCCCTTTATTATCGCAGCCCCCCCCCTCCGGTGGGGCAGGTCACACTTGTTAGTGTGTGTGTGTGACATCCTTGTGGCTGCTGACTGTGTTCAGGTGGACAGCAATATTGAGGCTGTGAATCATGTGTCAATGATGAATAAATGCCCACACCGGGTCGTATTTGGACGTTCTGCCTCTGCCTCCTTGCTTGGTCGGGCCGCTCAATTGTTGTCAGAAGTGGGATTTACCAAGTGAGGAGGTAAAAATGACGAGAGGAAAGAAGAGCGACCAAAGAGAGGAGCCAGATGACGGTGTGGCTAGGCCTGGAACTGACCAGGGGGCAAGTTTGAGGAACTGACTGAGATGATGCAGTCTCAGACAGCCAGAAGCAAGCAGGAGGAGTGCCGTTTGAGGAGCATGGAGCAGCAGTTTGCACAGATACAGGAACAGGTATCCCTGATAAAAGAGGAACGGAGACACCGGAGGCAAGACGGCAGATTGGCTGAAGAGCTCGACTGCATCAATGTCCGGTATGGGGACCAGACCCAAAGAAAAAAAAAAGTGATGGAGCTGATTAAAGAGTACCGTATGGAGCTTCGGGAGCAGGACCGTCAGAACCAACAGAAGGAGGAGGCGAAGCATATCATGGAGCGTCAGCTGCTGGAGGAACTGGAGAGACGGAGACAGCGACAGGCAGAGCTCACGGCCCAGAAGGCCAGAAAGGAGGAAGAAAAATCGAAGCGGGGGGAGCTGGTAAAAATCCTGGAGGAGAATAACCGCCAGATGAAGAGCGAACTGGAGCGAGCGGCCGCTGAGAAGCTGCAGACGGTCAACAGCAGCCTGCAGCACGGAGGAGAAGGAGGAGCGCGAGAGGGAGCTCATCGGGATGAAGGGGCAGATAGCCACTCTGATGAAGGTGCTGCAGTTCCGGGCGGACCCCGGTCAGCTGGAGAGGAAGCTCGACTCATCTGAACGGCGGCTCAAACAGACTCAGTGACAAGATCAAACTGCAGCTCAGAGTGGAGGAGCAGCAACACAAGTATGAACCCAAAGAAGCAAAAAGGAATCAGATCCCGAAGAGGAAGAAAGAGAAGCTTCTTTTCGACATCACGCCCCCTCTGAGGAAACCATGCTGGGGAAGCAGGAACACCGGGCGGAGTGGAGACCCAAGATTCTTAAAAAACTATTTCCTGGGGAGAGGGTTAAGGAAATGTAACGGAGGTGATCTCTGGGGCCATAGATCTCGGCCTCCGTTACGGATAATATAGCTTCATATTTGGCGAAGTATAT
>NW_011369945.1:12979766-12985789 GCF_000735185.1 Notothenia coriiceps | reverse complement strand
CTGAAATGTGTTATAGTTGTAAAAAGAGTTGAAATGTATAACAGCATTATGTCAATTAACCAAAAAAATCGTTGTGTATATAGGAAAGATAAGTTAGTAGAATCTTCTGTCTTGCTGTTACCGAGAAAAATTTTGTCCTATAAAAATGTGACTCCGAGTTAAATTGCGATATAATGGATGAAAATTATATCATATATGTTCACCCGTTTTATTCATAAATAGTCGGTAGTTAACGACGTTACAAGAAAGGGTGATTTCTACTCTCTCGGACTATAAAAAGTAAGGATCCAATATAATGGAGTTGTAGAATACCTCTCTGTTTTACTCTTTTATTTTTTAGGGTCTTTTAGTGTAACAGACTAAAATTTTCATGAATAACGTTCTTAAATACCACCTTTTATATCTATAACCAGTTATTGTTTATCAAGTAGATTATGAACACATATATGGGAACCACGTTACTGTCTCAGTTTGCCAAAGACATATCAGAAAGTGGTCCAAAAGTGTTGTGACAACGACCAAATAAAACCGGGTAAGGAAAAGGCACAAATCTAAAGAAGGAAGATCTCGTCACTAAACAAAACACAGCGACCGTTGTTGTCTGGAAGTTGAGGGAGGTCCTAAAGATACCCACTCTAGACTGACAATCCAGGTGAGGTCTGGACTTTCGAAGATGCGTTCGGTGAGGAAGCCCACGGGCCGCCACACAACCGTAGTAACAGGTACGACTTTCTGGGTCGGTCAAGTAGAAGTACGGGCGATACCTTCTCCAACAGTGAGGTTTAGAGTACCTATGTACCGGGGTAAGTAGAACGGAAATGTGTTGTCAGCAGGACAAGGGACGTCTTTTGTGGGGTTCGTACTCAAAGGTAGTTTTTTTTTTTTTTTTTTTTGGGTACAGTGTCAATCCATACACAAAGGGGTATCGCTGGCTCAACATTGAACTACCACTGCATTTTGCTTATTTGTCAAACTAACAAGTACAACTCACTTTACTGACAGATCAAGTGACTGTATTACGACAATATGTAAAGTTGAGAAAATGTTGATATTGTGTAAAGTCAATTGTCATAAAGGGGTATCGCTGGCTCAACATTGAACTACCATTGCATTTTGCTTATTTGTCAAACTAACAAGTACAACTCACTTTACTGACAGATCAAGTGATGAATCAAACTTGGTTATTTAAAAATCCTGTCATCCATGTGAAAAGGTAAAAACAATACAAGACCTCACATGGCCAAATCAGATGTTCCCTCCACTTTTCACTTTCCCTCTCGTCAGTCTTTTCTCTCTTATTATTTTTCGGGGGGTGTTTTCCAAAGGGAAGGCTGTGTTGAAAGGAGTGGACTCTATCAAACCACTTGCTCCCTTTTGTAGCATCGCTGAGATAAGCTCTTAATAATTCATTAGAATTGATTTGAACCTGGCCTTGACCTGAGCCAGGGTGGACACAAGTTGCTGTGTGTGTTTACGTGTGTGTTTTTGCACATTTGCGCCCGCATGGTTTATGTTTCCACATGCATGGGTTTGCAGTTAATCCCCAAAAAGAAGGTGCCGTGTGTGTATTTGTGTCCAGAAAAAAAGAGGGCAGTGTGCTCAGCTTTAAAAGCTCCAGACCTATTCCCAGGATGAAATATTTAGGCAGCCGTAGCCTTGACCTCCCTGTGCTTGCAGAGACTCCTGGTACCCATTGATTTCTGACAAGACAACTGGGACGCCATTACAACAAAATGCACTATAGCCAGCCGCACATATCCTCTGACACTCACACCAGATTAACCCCCTCTCCCCCCAACCCAACCTTCCTTGGCCACTGTGCATGTATGTGTGTGTGTGTTTGTTTGTGTATTCACCAAGATGGACACAACCCAAGACATTACATTTTTTCCCAGGCAGTATTTTACAAATTCACCGCTGTTGACCAGTCAAACTTATGCTTATTAAGTGCTAGCAAGACATCATCCTTCTAGCCTTTTCCCAAACACACACACGCACACATTTCCTGTGTCAGGGCTATTTCCGTTCATTTGTATTTCCCTTGCCATTGTCATGTTATGTGTTATCGCCTCTGCACTACAATGTGTCCTTTAACTGAACATATATCTATTTAATATATGTTTAAGTAAGGGATAATGTGCAGCGAGGCAGTTATTAATGAAAAAAGATCAGTGACAAGGTGTTCACCATGAAGGTGTTCTTCTTCCATTAATGGCCTTGCTGCACATTATCCCGCTTACATGGTTACGTACCAAATAAACCAAAAACTGTATTCATAATATTAATGTTAGGGGTGTAACGGTATCCGTATTCGTCCCGTACTCACGGTTCGGTGTATGAGTGGGAAAAAAGTCTGTAATTCAGGGCAGTATCCACTACACTATATATAATCCAGGGGGCGGTATTGCGCCTAAAAGCTGTTTGCCAGCCGCCCTTAAACAACAAATGAAGAAGAAGAAAATAAAACAAAAATAACAAAATACAAGAAGAAGAAAAGTTAGTATTGCGAGTTCAGAGAACACACGGGGGCCGCTTCTCAATGTCGAGTAAAGCTGCTGCAGAGCCATTATTTCAAGTATACTACGTAATTGAGTGGCGCCAAAGGACTGTTTAAATGCCCAGCATTCGGCGCCACTCGATGACGTAGTATACTTGAAAGAGTAGAGGTTTCTCAATACTCTAATTTCCCTTCCTCGACTCCTCGGTCCTCCGGTTGTGACCCGGAAATGGATTTAAGCGTGCCATGTGAAGGACATCTCATTTCTCTAAATGCACATCGAGGACCGAGCATCGAGCATCGAGGAGGCTCTCTGGAGGAGCTCTAACCGAGGAGATACTGATGGGTCCTCCACGGCTCCTCCGCGGATGCATTTCCGGGAATGGTGGAGGCATTACGCATGGCCGGACTTATTTCAGCCAATAACAGCTCTGCATGCATCCCCTGGATATTATTTTAGTAACTGCTTGAACGGCGACGCGATGTTTACAGTGAGAACAGCTGTGAGGTCCGTGCAGAAAGCAGAGCAGTGTGTAAAATATATATCACTCAGTATAACAGGCCTACATTACTCTCTGTATTTGTATGCTGTAGTTTAATAGATATCTACAAACAAAGAGTCGATATTTTTCGAAGACCGTTTAGTGCTTGGCCCGTAATTTCAATTCCCCATTTCAGCGACCAGAGAGAGGGGGGGATATATCCCGTCTCTGATTGTGTTACGTTATTATGAGAGTGCTCTCATACTTGTTTGATTCTGAAATTGTATATATTTATATAAATATATGTTTGTGTATATGTCCGCATCTTTAGCCTGTTATTGTCTCATTATACCACACTGTGAATGAATCAAAGTAAATATATAAGTCCTCATGAACACAGTTCTTTCCATCAGACAGAGTGCTGCTGTGCCTCCTGTCATCATTAATGGACGTCTCTTTAAAATGACCGCTCAGAGGAGAGTTCTCATTTCTCTAACCGCCTGCTGCTTCCCCTCTCCTCGCTTCCCCTCCTCAGTCCTCCGCTCGCATCTCCTGTGGGCGGGACTAAGTCTCGAAGATAGGAGTCGAGGAGGGGAAATTGAGTATTGAGAAACCTCTCGTGGCTCTGCAGCTTTTTTTTCAACATTGAGAAACGGCCAGGAGCTAGAAGACCTGACCCGACTACTTATTTTAAATCAGCTGTGTGGGAACATTTCGGGTGGTGGATCGGACGAGGACGGTGTGCCGGCGTTGTTCGACAGCGGTGCGGTATGCTAATGGTAACACACGCCAAACATGCTAAATCATATCAGAAGGCATCACCCAGATTTGGCAATCACCGGAGCCCGGCAAAAGACAGCAGCAGTTCAACAGCTTATCCCTGCTGTTTTTAAGAAGCCAATAGACATGAAAGCCGAGAGACCAAAATAAATACCGAACCGTGACCCCCAAACCGAGGTGCATACCGAACCGTGAATGCTGTGAACCGTTACACCCCTAATTAATGTAAAAAATATTTAATTGAGTTAGACATTTTAGTTTTGCTTCGGCTAAGATTCTTTAGTTCCCTCTGCTGTTTTATTTTATTTTGTGGACAGTTTAGCCCTCATGATTCCAAAGTGTTGTGCTTCCCACAAATATAAAAATGAATGTTCAAAAATTATTTTTGTTTACTAATGAAAGCAAATGTTTATTTCTCACATCTGACATTAGATGTACTGCACTTCTTTCTGCAGATTGATATGACTGCACATAGTCCCTTGATCCTCCATAGCAACGGTCTGTTCACTTTAGCAGCATTCTGTTTTAACAACACAACCTTTGAGATGTCCAAATTGACCAAGCAGAATCAAGTATTCAACTAAGCCGTATAATAATGAACACACACACGCACACACGCACGCACACACACACACACACACACACACACAAGCAGCAGCGGCGCAGAGCATGGGATGAGGTACATCAGTATTCTTCTACCTGAGACGGAGACAAAGACAGATTAAGAGCCAGTTGCTGAAAGGGATCAAGTTTATATTGTATTTAATCCTGTGCATTTAACTAGGCTTTAATACATCAGGTATTCAAATAAAAAGTGACAGAATGATGAAATGTAGGATCCTAAGTACTGCAGTGATCCCACCTTGTGTTTAACAATGTTTGTCTTTTCTGTTTTTCCTGTCATTTCTGCTGAAAATCACATCCCTCATGTCTTAAGTAAAAAAAAGCACTTACATTTGTGGAGGATATTTGGAATGAAAAGGATGAATATTAAAATATCACTAGATACTTTCAGCACTTTTTAGATCTTAAAAACTGTTATACACATTTAACTTTGGTTTGACTTTATGCTAGACACTCCTTTCCATGTTCAAAAGATTCACATTACAGTGAACACATTATTGATGGTTTCTTGTGTGTGTACAAACAAGGTCCATGCCTCTACTGGGACATGTCTCCAATCTTTAATGTTCAAAAAGCTCTTTATTTTCCTCATACTGCCTGTGCTGCAGCACCTCTTTTCACCCTCTGTCTGAAACCAGAGCCCAATCTGCTCTGATTGGTTAGCTGGCCGGCTCTGTTATGATTGTTGAGAGATGTCCCGCCCCTTAGCATCACGTACAATGTGTTGGAGCGATAGCGAATAAGTGTTGCATAGTGCTGAATAAAACAAAGGGGTCAAATGTATGCATTTCAGGGGAGGGGATGCAGAACTTTGTGATTTCAGCCTTTGAAGACCATTTACATGCTCAAAAAGCTAAATGACATCCTACAAGAAAGGGAAAAGCCCAAAAAGTATAATAAGGCCTCTTTAAGTGGCTTTGGACACATGAATCTGCCAAAAATAATGTAATGTAATTAGAGGTTGATGTGAGAATCTTCTAAAGACACGTATTAAATAAGCAAAGAAATCTTCCCTGGTAATTGTATCAAAGAGCTTCGTAAAACATGTTTTAAAACAATGAGGAAAAACCCTTCTTAAATATGAGACATCAGTGGCATAGTGACCATCGCTCACTTTAATAAAAGCAGAGTTGTTTTCAGTTGGACCAAACATCTCTACAACTTTTCTCTGTCTCTCGTTCACCTCGCAGCATCAATTCCTCATTCCTCCTCACCTCTCTCTCACACTGCAGCCCTCCTGCAGCTCTCACTCCCCGGACTAATCTCCGCCGGTTCAATGTTGTTCAATTAGATTCCAGTTGACATGCATTGGAAGTAGGCACTCCTCCTCGTAATTCAGCCCTCTTTACAGCCAATCTATTTTTTAATAAAGGTTCAGAGGAAAACATTAAAGTATTGATCTTTATTTATCGACCTCCGCCCAAAGCATAGTTAAAGCTGACACAAATCAATCAAAAATACATTTAAAATGATGATAGCACATAGGAGGAGCCTGGCCTCCTGTTTCAGGCAGTCATTAGGGGGCTAGGCAGAGGGAACCCAAGGCAATAAGAGTAACAGTAACACACACACACACACACACACACACACACACACACACACACACACACACACACACACACACACACACACACACACAA
>NW_011369945.1:12973867-12979724 GCF_000735185.1 Notothenia coriiceps | reverse complement strand
CTCACGGCCCAGAAGGCCAGAAGGAGGAGAAAATCAAGAGGGAGGAGCTGGCAAAAACACTGAGAAGAAATACCGCCAGATGAGAGGCGAACTGGAAGCGAGCGGCCCGCTGAGAAGCTGGAAGAACGGTTCAACAGCAGCCTGGGGAGCAACGGAGGAGGAAGAGGAGGAGCGCGAGAAGGGAGCTCATTCGGATGAAGGGCAGAATAGCCACTTCGATCAGGTGCTGCGTTCCGGGCGGACCCTGCTCAAGGCTGGAGAGGAAAGCTCTACTCATCTTGAACGGCGTTCTCAAACCAGGACTTAGTTGACAAGGATCAAAAACTGCAGCTCAGAGTTGGAGGCAGCAAGCAAAAAAACACAAGTATGCAACCCAAGAAGCCAAAAGGAATCAGATCCTGAAGAGCGAGAAAGAGAAGTCTTTTCGACATCACGCCCCCCTCTGAGGAAACCATGCCTGGGAAGCATAACAATCGGGCGGAGTGGGAGACCCAAGATTCTTAAAAACTATTTCCTGGGAGAGAGGGGTAAGGAAGATGTAACGGAGGTGATCTGTGGGCGCCATAGATCTCTGCCTCCGTTACGGAGTAATATAGCTCATTTTTGGAAAGTATATTGATCTGTTCTGCCACTAAAACAGCCACAGGAAGGAATGTGAATATACATGTTAATTGATGCATCTATTTGTCACAATCTGTCTATGTTTTAGTTTGTCTGTCTCTTGTTTCATTTTGAAAATTGTTCCTCGTCTTGTCTGTTACTGGTGATTGTGGCCACCTGGTGCCCTGTGTTGTCTCCTCCCCCCTCACCTGTGTCTTGTTGGTTTGATGTGTGTGTGTGTGTGTGTGTGTGTGTGAGAGTGAGTGAGTGAGTGAGTGAGTGAGTGAGTGTGTGAGTGAGAGAGAGTGATCCTTGTGGCTGCTGAATGTGTTCAGGTGGACAGCAATATTGAGGCTGTGAATCATGTGTCAATGATGAATAAATGCCCACACCGGGTCGTATTTGGACGTTCTGCCTCCTTGCTTGTTCGGGCCGCTCAATTGTCAGCTTCACAGGGATAAACAAAAGAAGGGAATTTAGTGTTAATAAACCATTGATTTGATTAATTCAACCTGAAGAACACTGATAGTTATTTTGGCCCTGGTATTGACTGCTTCACTTTTGTTGTTGGATATAAACAGGGGAATTATTACAGCGAATAGAAAACTGTATTAGTAGTTATTGGTATCTATTGTTTAGGGATTGACTCAAAGTGTACAAATACCTTTTTAAGACTTAATTTCTGTTGAAGTTCTAGGAACCAAGTTGTCATACTTAGCAGGAAAAGATGACTTGCAATGTTGGTTGTCCTTTGGGTCTGTCAATAAGACGTACAGGTTGGAAAAACGTGTAGCAAAATGTTAAATAAAACACCCTTAAGAACCAGTCAAATGAATAATGTTGCTGTTCTGTGTCGCCATCTAGTGGTTATTTGGACAATCCAAGAGACAAAAACAATATGACTTGTTTTAGAGTTTTATTGGGAAGTTCAAATGATTTCTTCATTCATGATTTGTAACCAGTGTAACAGCTTTTAAAAGTGTGAATAAAATATATGAAGAGCTTTGCAGTAGAGATGCAAACATATGTTGATTCGTTTATAAAGGATATGATAAAATAAAAATATATAAAAGGATAAATGTAAATAAAGGACATCATGATAGTAGCATATAGAATCTGTAAGCCAGGTTTTCTCGCCTGCACAGACACATAAATCAGTCATCTTTAGAAAACAGTGGAGCTGATTAAAGGCACTGATTCCATTTGAAAATAATTATAATAATCCCCGCATGCAAACAAACAATCAAAAAAGACACCAGTGATTCTACATTTGAACCGATGATCAGATCATTAATAATTTAGGATCTGTATTAAGATGGACAAAAACATTCCCAGTCTTAATCATGGATGTCATATGACGCTATTAAATAAAAGAGAATAAGACAATATATAAAAATGTATACTAAATTAAAAGAATGAATCACATATCTGTAATTTTTATATGATCAGAATCTTTGGTATCTTATTTGTTTTACCTTTTCCAAATATCTAATTTTTCTAATTTTCTCACCAACACTTTCTGACTCAAAGGTGAAAGGGCATTGAATATATTATATTAAAACTATCCTGACAAGAGACATAATATGTAAGAGTAACAATAAAAAGGAAAATAAAATTATATGTGAGAAATAAAAATGGATTAATTGTTTATCTTTAAAAAAGTTGGTCATCCATTTTACTTGATTGATTTTATAATGTTTGTATTCATTTTTTTATATTGTCAGTTTCCCACGTATGAACTGTTTATTTGTTCCTCAATCTAAATAAAATAAAAATAATAAATACACATTTTCATCCTAAAGTCTGTATCGAGTGTAAAATGCAAACAGACTGAGATAAAGACTGGGGGAGTGGTGCATTCAGGGACTGCCCGGAAACATGACATCCAGAAGAGAAATCATGACTAGTTATCTGCAGTGTGGTTTTTGACATTGTACGTTTAGACAAGCAGCAGCAACACAACGCTCCCAGTTAAACATTCATGATATTTGGTCTTTAAAGCAGCTTAGGATTTATATAATAAGTATATAATAAAAAGTGTATATTGCACAGGATGAGCAGAAGCGGACGCTGCTGTTAGTAATAATCAGAATCTCCTGACCTGCACAGTTTAAACGTAATGTTAACAACACAGACATATAGCTTTGTGTGCGTTATGTTTGGCATTAAATCAGTCTTCAGTGAAACTCTCAGACAGCCTGAGTGGGACCCACCCTCATCTGAGACTGAAGACCCCTCAGAGGATCACACAGCTGGAAGGGGACGCCTCTTCACTGCTGGACACAGAATAACATGTTTCAAATCCTATTCACTCAAACCATTTCAATGTCAGACAGTCACCATTTTGAAATGTAATAGTTCAATATCTGCTCATATGTCTCATTTAAGTCTTAAGTCTCATTTAGCAGGAACCATGGACCAAAAGACAACTGAAAACCCCCCACCTGTGCTCTGGAGCGTCAGCCGGCTTCAGCCTCTTGGGGGCGCTGCCCTCAGACTCAGACGGGGGTCTCTGACTCTGCTCACTGGTCTCAGAGCCCACCTGAGGAGAGGGACAGAGGTAAACCTCAATATGATGGAAACTGCCTGGGAATTAAAATCTCAGAAAACTTGGTTTTAAATCTAAATATTTCTCTGGAAAATTAAAAATATTTATGACTTAATAAGAAGGCACAAAAAGTTGAAAATAACTGTTTAGTTATTGATTAACAGTCAAACACACAAAAAACGAATTTATATCAAGACTATAAAAGCCCAAATAGGCAAATAAGGGTGTTTGCTGTTGTAATACATGTTTGGACCACAAGAGGCTGAAACACACCACTACCCAATGTTCTAAATGTGGCATTCATGTTTTACATTCTCCATGTACTCTGATAACAGAAACATATATTCTGTTTTTTAACATGTGGTAGTACTGTGATGTTTTTATTATACTTATGTACTCTTATATACCTACAGGGGCCATTTTTGGACGAGGTATCTGTGTCATTCTGTGTGTAGGTGACAACATTTAGAAACATGGATGTTATCAGAGCAAGTGCTGGAACTAAGGGTGTAGGCTGGATTTGGTGTGATCCCATTGCAAAAAGGTCTCTAGTTTTAATCTGTACTAACTGTATTTACCTGTAAAACAGACATCTTTACATGTGTTTCAATCTTTTTGTGTGTGTGTGTGTGTGTGTGTGTGTGTGTGTGTGTGTGTGTGTGTGTGTGTGTGTGTGTGTGTGTGTGTGTGTGTGTGTGTGTGTGTGTGTGAGACACCAACCATGTTTCTCTTCCTGCCGGGAGTGCTGCTGCTGCTGCTGCTCGGCGTGTTGTGGCTGTCAGTGGCTGATCGGAGGGGTCTCCGGCACAACTCATCCCTCTGATGGACCACTGTCTCCTTAGACTGCAGCTTCCTGTACAGAGAATACATTCAATTTATCAGTTTCGACAAAACTACTAATGAAACATACATTTCAAGGGAAAAACATATTTATACGTGCGCGGTAAGGCTTCTAAATGACCTCAAATATACAGTAACCTATCACATATCTCTCCTGATAGGCCTTGTTGCAACTACTCTTTTTTTGCCATCTATCTACTTATCTGTCTTACACCTGCATTCTTCCAAATGGCCAGCAGGGGTCGGCTCAACTGCTTGTAAAAAGAAGTCATAATGTATAGAAGTCTATGAGAAAATTACCCAACTTCTCACTTAATCATTCACTTAATTTCCTCAGTAAACATTTTCCTAGTGATTGTATGTTCTTATTTGCTAGATTCTTCAACACAACATGACGTTCATTTAGTAAACAATGGACAATTTAGGGTCAAATAGACAATAAAGCAGGGTAGAGTTAGGGGCGTGGCTACCCTGTGATTGACAAATGGCTACAGTACAGTAGCAACCTTTCAGAGGCGTATCAATCTGTATCCATTGAAATGGGTATATATTAATGGGTACAAGCTTGTTTTTGGGTGCTTTGGTTTGTCATCTTTGAACTTAACCCGTTCACCCTTTTTTTAAGTTCATAAAATACTTTTTGGTTGGACTGAGAGACACACGGAGATGGTGCTTATATTTGCAAGCCAAAGTAAGCATGCCAACAAATATCCCCTAAAAAATGCTCATCCTAAAAACAGAGGAACAAATATAGACGTCCTATTGCTGTTATGATTATATAAATGTAATCCATGATGTTGTTAGTTACTAGCTGCTAGACACCCTGTGACACAAATACCAATAATATACTTAGTTTGAGATTGTGTTAAAGGTTTCCTCGCTTGATCTGTGATTCACTATAGCCCATAACATAAACTCCAAAATAAAGAAAGTTCTTCAACACAATTTGCAGAATCAATTCACATACACCTGAACATGTTCCACATCTGACCAGAGGACACATTTGTTACCAGGACTTCTCAAGAAACAATAACTTTAGCATCAGAATACCTAATGAACAATACTGGCTTCAACATGAACCTTTTTAAAACTCTAACATGATCTTGAAGCATTTCCACTTAGTTAATAATGATATGTAAATTATTTCCAGCCATATATCATAAATGTATCTCGTAATGTCAGCTTGAGAAGGGGAGGGGGTCAGACTTGTGCAGATCAACTGTCTTTAGCCTCCATGCATCCCTCGTGGACAGCCCCCGGCCTCACCTACTGTCACGAGCATCGATCTGCACGCTAATTAAGTCCCTTGGCTATGATGACCTTTTTTTAGTGTGTCAATAACATTTTATTAACAAAAGGAAAAACTCTGCACTAACTAAAATCCGTGTCAAACTTTCTTTGGCTAACCGCAGTTTTGTGAAGAAGAGAAAACAATGTCTACCAATGTGATATGAGTCCAGCACAGATGATAATAAATGTTTTATAATCATTGAGAGCAACTTTCGATAGATTCAGAGATGTCAGTCCAGGCAGTGTGTAGTCAAATCAATAATTTAGCGATGTGTAGACCCCCCCCCTCTCAACCCTGTTCCGCTCCCCAGTGGTGTGAGCGCTGCTGACCCTCGGTCCTCTCGGCCTGTCCTCTCTTCAGTCCTAATTACGCTCCCTGGAGTTTAGAGCCGTCAGCCTGCAGCCCCGGCCCCCCCGTCTGCTGGGTGGTCCGAGCTCTTTGACAGCCCCCTCTGACAAAGTGATAAACTAATTAGCCTGGCCGGGCATTCTGGGGTCGGGGCCTTCAGCATAGCTGCCCCCCCCCTCGACAACGCAGGGGCCTGACCCGGACCCTCCTTAGGGGAACCTGGGGCCAGG
>NW_011369945.1:12956978-12973690 GCF_000735185.1 Notothenia coriiceps | reverse complement strand
CACACACACACACCACACACACACACACACACACACACACACACACACACACACACACACACACACACACACACACACACACACACACACACACACACACACACACACACACACAACCACAGAGTGAACTGCAGAACTGTTTAGCGGGCTGCAGATTAGAAATTTGTTTTGTATTAAATGAGACGACTAAGAGGCAAGGTTAATGAAAGGGCACAGCACTTTGGGGTCGTTGTAATCCACCGAAACCCTCTCTTCACTGATTCCAATGTGCAGGCCGTACATACACGCTGCATACACACACATACACAACCCCGTGAGGCAGCCTTCGGGACATCCTCTGCTTAGCAAAAACAATGGGTATTAATTTTAAAAAGTGAGGGAAAAATGGCTGGTTGATGGTTTGTGTGTGTGTGTGTGTGTGTGTGTGTGTGTGTGTGTGTGTGTGTGTGTGTGTGTGTGTGTGTGACAGATAGTCAACTTGTTTGTAGTGCATTAACTGATTTGAATCTGCCTGATGATGTCCACTGAGCAGAGAGGTCACACAGTGCGTAGGTTTACCTGAGGGACTTAACTGTGCTTAGAGAGGAACAGCAGGGCATTCTGGGCCGTCCACACACTGGCCTTTCCTCTACTGCCCTCTCTTGCACAGACAGTGTGTGCTTAAGTCTGTTACAAATCGAATCATCAGAAATATTCTTCGAAAGATGTGACATAAACCATGTGGCTGGGGTTCGTTATGTGGTAGATCACTGTGTGTGTGTGTGTGTGTGTGTGTGTGTGTGTGTGTGCGTGCGTGCGTGCGTGCGTGCGTGCGTGCGTGCGTGCGTGCGTGCGTGCGTGCGTGTGTGTGTGCGTGTGTGTGTGTGTGTATTTATAGCATTAGTAATACTAGCCAAGTTTCCAAGAGAAGTATCAAACAACACATTAAAATAATCAATGGTTTCATATCATAGTCCATTTTGCCCCCTCTTCCACCAATTAAAATATGTCCGGAGCAGCAAAACATTATCAATAACAGCTTCTAAAATAGTATTTATAGTCATACTCTATATACAAAAACTACAGGCTGTTATAGGCTAAGGTTATTAGTCAATGCATCATATATTTGCAGCTATATGTATTTTTTGTTCAGAGTTTCATATAACATATTTGAGGAGGAATTAATTAGCCCTTCAGAATATGCCTACACTTGCCAGTGTAGTTTTTCTCCTCTTTAAAGGAGTTACAAATAAAGTACAAATAGCCCCGAAAATAGCACAATTTTCTCTATTGTCTTTAAGTGCTGGATTCATGAGATGTCTGGTTAAATTGATTACATCTTTAAGAAGGGCTTGACACTTCTATAAACAAAAAACGGCTACTCCAAACAGAGCAAGGTTCACAAGACTGTTAATTTTTCTCTAATAATCAAAATCCAGACTTCAGAGAATTATCTGTGCATGCTGCAATTAATCTTTGTTGCTTTCTTTCCCCTAGGATATTTGTATACCGTGAGTGAACAGCACTTAACTATTCTGTATCTTAGCTTAAGCCTTATAGCATAGTCAGTCCTTGATCATGTTCTCCGTATTATCCCAATGAATCATCTATTTTTGTTCCTCTCTGAAAAGTGGTGCAAAACATAATATTTGTAAGTCCCTTACCATCTCTGACAACCTGCAGCCCTTCATGACCAACACCTCAACTTGTTTACTTCAAAAGTCTTCAATCATTGCTACATTTACTTCATATCTTCACAGGAATCTCTCCATGTTCTTAGCAAAGGAACCACCGGCTAGCGAGGCATTTCAGCCTGGGCGAGATATTAATGAGTTTACAAGGACCTACCCGGTCTAATTATGTCGAGCAACTGCTGTCTCTTACTGGGCCACGGCTCCCAGGGGAGAACACAAATCTACCAGGCAAGCAAAACTTGCCTGCTTTTGACAAAACACTCGACACGCGCAGGTACAAATAACGCCATCCTTCATTACCACCGCAGCGATGTCACAGAGAGATTAATATCGCCGCCCAGCGTCACCACCCCAAATTTAACCTGAAAAATACCCGACTTTGGCATTAAGACAACGGCTATTAGCGACGGGGGGGGTTGTCGTTGCACAGAAAAGAAGCTCAGCATCCAGGAGAGATCTTGTAAGAGAGTTCCTGATACTGTAATTGAAATCAAACTGATTGGATGTGACCTTTGTGTAGACTGAACCATTTAAAATGTTCTGGAAAGTTTCTTCACCATGCTGACATTTGAACAGTGACACTGACATCAACCAATGCAAAGGACTGTCCTGTTCTTTAGAGAAAAGGTTGTAAATGTGAGTCTCTATATATCTTGATTTTTCTTCTACAAAGAAAGCATTCTTAGGTCTTGCAGTGATTCGATATTGTAGGGATCCTCTGTGAGGTATTTGAGATTTTCCTTAGTTTGTCGAAGCAAAAGCAAGCATTATATTCAAACATGTCTTGTTTGAAAGGGATCCACTATTATATAACCAATCGAATCTTTATAGATTCTTAAGCTGGAATTCCACTTGAGTGTAAAAATAGAGTGTAAAGTGTATTCTATTTCCATAATGGCATAATATCATTTGTAATAACGTTGTATGCAACAAAATCATCTCAGATATTGGGATGAAGCACCATTGTTACGAAAAGTCCAATCCCACGAAACTAGTATTACTAAATAGGCCTAATGTGCTCGAAATGCCTCCAGACCATTGGCGTTTTTTTTATTGGCAATAGTCTTTGGGTGATGTATTTGTATCATATCCAATGAGAATGAATGAATCTAACTTAGAATGTACCAGCCAACGAGTATTCTGTGTGTCCAACCTTCTTCCAAGGAACTCCTGCCATAGACTTCCATTGTTGTTTTAAGCTTTCAAACACACATGAGAATCGCTTTTGCACTGTGTCGACATCATGATCTTGGTTGTTGAGTTTCCTGATTTATTTTCTCTCTCTGTTGCATGTCTGTTTTGACTTCCCATGTTTTCCTGCCTATTGATTGTCTGTTCTTGGTTCATTAGGCCCCCTGTTTCCATCAGCCATGCAACCACCTGTACACCTGCACGTTATCCTCTCATTATGTTTTATTTTAATCAGGAAGTTGTGTTTTGAAGGTATTTTCTGTTAGGTGCTCCTGTGTCATGCATTTTGGTCCAACTTGCTCGACTTATTAGCAACATAGCAACAAATGTCTATTTATCAATGGCGGGAAATAGTTCCAAATACTTTCTCCACCTGTTTGAGCAGTGTTTGTTTCTTATGTTTGTCTGTTTCTTTATTACGTATACGTTTGAATACCATTTTAAAAAAATGTCTGTGTTTCTGTTTCATCTTAATGCTTTTAACGTCTAATATTTTCCAACCTGCTTTGAATTGCCTTATGTTTTTGAACAATCCTTGCCTTCCTTAAAATGTGCTATAACCTAGTCTTGATGGCCAAAACTGTAAAAAAAATACCAACAATTCAATCAAACCATTTATATCAGTTTCAATCCATTGGAATAAAAGTTTGATCAAAGTTTTAACAGAAGGAACTGAAGTGGTGCAACTTGCTGGCAGTATGTCCACTTTGCTAACAGTCAACCATCATTGAAATGCAGCTCTGAGGACCAAATGACATCACCTCCATACCTTATGCAAATATCCAGTAGGATCCATTACACAGCAGCAGAGATAAGTGCGTCCAGAACAGAGCATGGCCCACTCATACTCACTGCTAACCTCTTGTACAGTATATTTTCACTTCACACACACATTCAGTGGGCAGAGCATTAGGTATACATTTGCTCACACACACACTGGCACACACACTGCCATCTCTCCCCCTCTAATACAGAAATAAGTCACTTGACACTGCAGCGATGGCAGTGACACTGTGCATGGTGGAGGTGATGGAGTATAATGGCCTTTTAAATTTGTATTCCCAGAGTAAGAGTGAGATAGAGGAAAAAAGAAAGAGGTTAGCATTAAGCTAACTCTGACTTTATCTGCACTTATATGTTGTATTTACATCCAGCACGAGCTAACCAAAGGAAGTTAATAGTTTGAAGTGGGCCGAGCACATTTTTTTTTTTTTTTGTAGGTGCCATGCGTAGTATTTTAACATCACTCAATCTATACAATGCTATATAATGTGCTTTTTTTTGTCCCTTTAGGAGAATATGAAATCTCCGTTATTGACATAAATATGAAGACAGATTATCAGTAATCATTTCAAAGTGACACAGATACATTGGATGAACCTATGGAGCAACCTTCAGCTGCGTTTTTATCGTTTTTTCATGCCATTGAACACAACTTTTGATCAGAACAGCAAAGGTAAGATAATGTCCCGTTTTTGCTCCGTAAAGCTACGTTGTGTGATGTCTGGGTTTGCTTCCCCTGCCGCGAGTTTTGATCGCTTAGTGATGATACTTATATTTCTAGAATCTGTGGAATCTCAGCTTGCTAGCTGATATCTTGTTTATGCAGATCCGATAAGTAATAAAGTATTTCTACCGTGAGTTATGTGCTAAGTGCGTTAGCATTTTTCGCTCAGGGCTCATTTAGACGCTTCTTGTGAGACTTGTGTTTTGTTTTGGCAAAAATGGTTCATATCGTCAGTTAGCTGAGTTTCTTCCCGTTAAGTGGGTATTACAAATTAATAGGTTTTTAAATGTTAAGAAGCGGGCGGGGGCTGCCGGGCTTAACAGGTTAAGAAGCTTCAGTGCACATTCAGAAAACAAGATACATACTGGGAGATGTAGTTTGTGGAGACCGTACTTCACTGGCATATAATTGTTTGAAAATGAAATATATTTTTTTGCTAATTCTTGGATTTGGCCTGTGGGCCATGAGTTTTACATGCCCGCTTCAAGGTGACTACTTCTATTTATTATAGAAAGCCTAGTGATTGGACTTTTGCACCGAAACAAACTGTACTTCTTTCTACAAGGTTTCATTGGGAGTGTAACTTAAGCAGTGTCTTCTTCTGCCTATTGTAAGTTTTTGAAATTAGACCAATGCTGTTATTTTTCTGTAAAGGACACTTTAAATATTCCTGTGGATGGTGCTTCACTTATTGGATGAAATAACTTTATTTAGCTAACAAAAAAGTATTTCAGAATCTCAACTAACGTTAGGGTTAGTTTCTGATGAACACAAATGGTGGAAGGAGTGATCTTCTCAACCCCCTGAGCTCTGAAGACCTGAGGTTCACTGCGTAGCAATGGAACATTTAGTAATAACACATTTTCTAATGATTTTTTCTAATGATTTTGTTACAGTATGTCCACTGTAGAGGACGTCGGGACCATATTAGTTTGAAAAGACAGCCAAAATGAACAGATAGACTATGTAACGTATTATGGTTATAGAGTGATATTAATACAATAATACATTCACCTTTATTTAAAACGTAAATAAGTAATTGATCTGAACATTGCTGTTTATTTAGTCAATAAAAAACTAGTTTGGTTTTTGGTGAATCTTTCCAGATCTTCAAAGACTTTGTAGTCAATGTAGTGGGAAAAGTACCTCATTGACTCCAGTCGGCACGGGCTGTAGGGTCATCTTGACTAGTTTTATGGATGTGGTCTCCATTTGACCATGCTCCGAAAAACAAAGCTTGCATTCCTGAGGCAATTCTCATTTGTCATGGCTCCACTTAAAATAAAAACAACAATAAGACATACGTGCTACTCTTGGCCCACAGAGGGCCATGTCTTTCCAGCTCGTCCCTATCTGTCTCTATGTCTGTATCTGTGCGCTCATGGAGCCTCCAGCATCTTTTAGAGAGAGGGGAGAAAAATATAGAGATCAGTGCCCCCGTCTCACCTAACAAATTTTCTATTGTTTCACGACGTGCATCACAAAGTTTTAAAGTACGTAGTGACAGTCTCAATAAACACCGTGAACACGTTGTTGTGATCAAGTAATGCACTCGACCATACCGAACTGGAGACCCTGGGTCGGGTAAACTTTTACAGGTGCACATCACCTGTAAAACAATTGTACGTAGAGGAAATCGGAGAAAACTCGATGAGATAAAAGTTAGGGACTACATGACAGTCTCCTGTAGGACCAGGAAAGGTCAACTATACAGTAACCAATTTTAAGCGTACGACCCTTCAAGGAGAAAAGAAAAGTAGAGTTTTACCGACCGTATTGGTTTTGGTGTAAAAATATCTTCGTACTCCTCTTCAGTTTATACAACTTATTAACATTAAAAATGGTACTTTTATTATACAGAACCAAATAATTGTACAGCTCCTTGATATAATCAAGGACTTTCGTTAATTTATTCAAGTTCAAAAGTTTATTGTTCGAGGAAAATATTTACAGGTAAGATCACCTCAGTCCCCCTGGTAGAAGTACCTGACATTCACTACCGTTATAACAACGTCCTCTGCCTTGACTTCCGTCTGTAGAAAGAGCATGGTCTATCAATTCCCTCTAAAGTCTAAAACCGAGAGTCTAGCACTACTCTCTCTACCTCCGAATGTGTGGGGACCCTATCTCTCCCAGCTTNCCTTAGGGGAACCTGGGGCCAGGCGGGCTGGGGAGGGGAGGGGAGGGGGGGGAGACACTGAAGTCTGGCTGATCAATGATGAGAGGCTGCCTGAGAGACAGGCCCGAGGTGCAGCTCCAGCCTCCGTCAACGTTTTACTGAGAGACAACCACTGTCCACACACTGCACACCGAGACCCCCACCATTATTTATGGAACTTCTGAGCTGCATGCTCTTCATCATGCTCTACAACCACGAACACACACCCTGCACTTTCAAAATACTCCTAAGGGCAACAAAGTGGATTAATCCGCACCTGAAAATAGTCCCTAACAGATGCACCTTTCCTACTGTTTGACTTACTTTTGCTAAGAACTACAATGCCTAAATCAGGGGTGTCCAGACTTTTTTCACGAGGGCCGCATACAGAAAAATATACAAAGGTCTCGGCCACTAGAGGTGAGGTATATTGCCTCATAAGTTAAGTTATAAGTGATCAAAATCAATCAAATGTAGGTCAATTATGCTTGATACTTGAATATGCTTTAAGAGAAGAAAGTGCCTACATCACAGCTCTCCATAGGGTTTCATTCTTTTAGTTACTAAAAGTTTTGGCAGCTCATTCCTTAAAACAGAAGCCTCAGATTGCTTATAATAAGGGGAAATATAAAGGGTTAAGGGTAAATGGGCTGCAGTTGGCCCCCGGGCTGTCATTTGGACCACCCCCCTGGCCATAACAAAATACAGGTTTTTGTAAATGTAAATTGTCTGCAAAGGCTAACATCGTAAAGTTCCCTCCAGAAGGAGTTTCTCTCCCACACACTCCCATTGTTTAGAGGGGATTTAGGCATTTCAATTATTGTTCTATACTTTGGGGAAATCACTGATACAAAAAAAAGAGGGCATGACTGAAAGGTATATCTGTCATATGGTATATTATCTTTGTTGCACTGGCTTATAGTTAAATTATAGGTGTGATGGTTAGGATTTAGGTCATTCATTCAAGAGGGTGCTTACAAATATTAAAGTGTGTGTGTGTGTGTGTGTGTGTGTGTGTGTGTGTGTGTGTGTGTGTGTGTGTGTGTGTGTGTGTGTGTGTGTGTGTGTGTGTGGTAGGAACATACCTGATGGCTGAGCTCAGGCTTTGGTACCAGTCATTGAGATCCTCCTGGTCGCAGGACATCAGCAGAAGACTGGCTTTAGGGAAGGTTAACTGGAAGAAGAGGAGGAACAGGATGTTTGTTGGCAGTACAGGTGTGAATGATGAGGTGTTATGGTTTCATGGTGGGTGTTCGGATACAGTGTAATGTCAGCTTTTGGTTTTATTTGAGTAGAAACACCATCTCTAAGTCATCCAAGGCCTCTCTACAGGAGTGCTTAAAACTGCAGTAACATAGTAAAAACAGAAGAGGGCAGGACAAATCAAGCAAAAACCTTCTTCCTGCCAACCAAGAGCTGCTTTTCACAAGCTTTAATCACCTTTAAACACTGACATCTGTAGGTAAAGAAAAAAGGGACAAAGTCTAGTACAGTAACAGAATCTGCCACATTTATAATGTCTACTCCATTGTGTCCTGCAGGCAGCTGGACAGAGACATATTCTCAGGTGTACAGAGAGACAGGGTCTTCTTCCTTTGAGTCAACAGTAATTACCAACTTGCCTCAGATTGTACAAATCAAACAAACCAAAAGGAGTTGTCTGAAGCCCAGACAAAAGGGGCTTTTAGCCACGCGTAATTACACTGAGAAAGCTATTAAATACAGGGGATCAAAATCAGGCCTTCACCATATTAAATGACCTTTCACATTTACCTGCAGCTGCCGCCTGTAGACAGGAAGCTAGCTTGTTGAGAAGTGACATATCGATCATATGCGTTTGTATTTGGACAGAACTCGGTATAGACCATCAAACATAATGATGATTTCTATACAGGGAGGGGGGAGGGGAGCCTCTCATTATACATTAAATAGATTAAGATTTCAAATGTAATATCATCAAAAGTATTATCTAATTACAGAGTTCAATGAATGGGGCCGAAATGAGTGCCGCATGACATTAGGCACTCGCCACTTGGGGGGACTGCGGTTTGATTTATGCACAAATAGATTCCACTTCTATTGCGATGCGGTAATTAGGGATTTGTCAGGAAATGTGACCCTGTTAGGTAGAAATTACTTTGTATAATAAGAACGGCGGAGCCTCATCGGCGCACATAATTTAGCTTGATTATTTATACATCAAAGAGAATCTGTCAGGGATGTGGGAAAAATATTCAAGCGGCAAGGGGATATTAGCGGGAGGAAGACGGCAGACGGGGAGAGAGGCGAGGAAGAGGAGGAAGGTCAACAGATGGAGAACGTAAAGAGGGAAACGTGGGGCGAGACAAATAAAAAGGTAGCTCTCTGCAAACAATGTGTGACCAAGAGAAATACAAAAAAAAAAAAAATGGAAATTTTAATAAAAGCTATTTTTTTCCACCCAAACTTTGCATATAGATTGCCATGGCATTTACAGCTGTCAAATTTAATTTGGCTTTAATTCTTCATGGCCCTGGATGAGGAGGGCCCTGGAGTGCTGACAGCCCTTTTCTTTGAGCTCAGGTAGGGGCCCGGGATCAATAATGTGTCCTTATGAGAAATTACGTGTAATGCTATTGAGTATGCATTTGGGCCTCGGTGGGATAAGGGGCTAATGAAATGCCATTTCAGCCATTAGATAACGTGTAGCGGGGGGCCGGCGGAGAGCGGCGACAGGCTTGAGGAAGATGTATTTACTGGAGGGCCGGAAGAGATGGATCTGCAGCCTAATCTGATCCAGCAACTGAGAGATTCTGTTACAGCAGGCAGCCATCACACACACACACACACACACACACACACACACACACACACACACACACACACACACACACACACACACACACACACACACACACACACACACACACACACAATAATACAGCTCTGACTAATCTCCCCCCATCTGCAGCCTTTTCATTAGTCCCTTAAAGGATGCTTTTAATTCACACTGCCTACAACAAATGAAGTGACAAGCTGGATGGACACTCTTATGGGGATAACTGGAATTCACCCTCTCATGTGTGTTTTATGCAACACATTATCAAATACATTCTGTACTTAAACACATTTTAAATCAAGGCCTTTTTCGCTGCTTCGTTTAATGAAATAAATAACTCTTAATATCTTACATTCTGCTTTATTCTAGGATGTAATTCCTTATTAGTTTTTTTTTGTTTTTAATCTTTTTGAATCAAATGTTATAATGTGTTTCTTTTGCTTGTCTTAATGTTTTTTTTGAATTGCCTCGTGGTGGAGATGTGCTATAAATATAACTAGCCTTACCTCACTGTATGGTTGTCGATCCCAACGATTGATTGCTGGCAGGTAAACCGGCTAAAGTGGCGCTAACTAGCTCAGAGCTGTAGCACTGAACGCTGTCAATCATCAGAAACTGGCCTTTAATGTCTGATCAGATGTTAAAACTATATTTTATTAAGAGCTTAAACTGTGTGTTGATTAAGTGGTTAGTCAATCAAGAATGAAAAAATAAAATAACCTATCAATCCAAAATGTAATGCTTGCATAAACCTAGGCAAAATGTGAATGAAGACATTAAACTGTTGGTTTGAAAATAAATATTTGTCATGTTTTATACACAGAACGGTTCATGATGGTGGATTAAAACTGATTAATCAATAAATAATCGTTCACACCTGAAATTAATTACACTTAAAATGTTACTACTGCCTGTTTCCAGACAGTATTTACAATAAAATAATGTTGGGGTCTTGTGTTAAATGCATTTAGATTTCTTCTTTACATATTTCTCAAATTATTGTACATTTCATTTAGACTGACATTACGATGATCTCCATATTAAGTGAAATACAGAAGGTGAATTGTGATGCCATCAATTCTTAAGGGATTGAGATAACAAACCAGTGCCAAAAAACAATTTATGGATGTAACAATAGTTTGTTTACGTTATCTAATTATTATTATTTTAAAACCACTTAGATTCACAACTTATCACATCTGTATTTAATTAATTATTTGGATGATTGCCAGAAAATTAATGGGGTTTAATTTGTTAATTAATACAGTTGTCAAACTAATTTGTCAAATATCTAGTCTTATCTCAAACGTGAGGATTTGCAGCTTTTTCTCAGTTTTAAACTGAATAAATGTAGGTTAGACAAAACACAAAATGGTGTAGATGTCAGCTGAGGTTGGATGGATATTTTCCATTTTTGACATTTGATAGACTTAATGATTTTCAAGTTATTAATAAGGACATAATCATTTAGTGCAGTCATATTTGAAATGACTAACAGCTTAAACAACCATACAATATGAAAACGTTTCTGGTTACAGGTTCTTTAATGTGCTACAATTCATTATTTGGTATCCCTAATGTCCATGTCTTCTTGCTTAATACATGAAAAAAAAGAATCAGCTATTGGATGATTTATTAGGTCATTTCAGACCTACTGCACTTGTGCTATGTGAATCAAGCTTTAATGTCAAAAAGCATCAACATGCTGCCATTATTTTGGGCAGACAGCAGTGTGAACAGACAGTAGAGTAATGAAACCTCTGCATAGCCACTGTGCATCACAGGAAAACACATTAGCAGCACAACATAAAGAGCTCTTTGAGCGAGAGTGTATCTGCCGAAATGAATATTGATACCACGCAGCATTGGCACTAAACACTCGACTGCATAAACGCTTTCGTTACTCACTCAATGACGCGTGACTCCTTCCTTTGAATGTTTCATGACAGCAACTACATCATTTAGACACAATTTGTCAGCCGGCAGCTGTACTGAGACCTGGTACGCTGATCAGACTGAGAGGACAGGCGCCTTAAAAGTTCAGCTTCTGGGATACTTTAACAACAACCGTTTGAGGTGATTAGGAAGAAGAGGAGGCGAGGGGACACAAGTCTTCTCTGACATGCACAACTAAATGACATTTGTATTCAATAAGGCTGGAAAACACTCCTCGGTTTGGCAGATTGTAGAACAGCTACTGTCATGGCCATAACTAAGACAAATCAGAGCATCACAAGTGGAAATTAAATAATGCTTCTGTTAAGGACTCACTCATGTGTATATATTCATATCAATGAACAGATGTCTTCCCACCTGCTGCCCAACACTCACTGAGAATATTCAACTTTTCCACATTTTTATGTTTACACAGGAAATCCAAAATCCTGCATCGACTATTGTTAATGGTCTTAGTGCGGGAAACATTCGAAGAGTAGGATCTGTACAAAGAACTTTGGGATATATATTGGGAACATGTACAAAAGGCTCAGTGATAGCCAATGACTTTGTATCTGTGGCATGGTAATCTGAATCTAAATAAAACATGCATTTTGAGTATAAAGGGAAATACCTGATGAACTAACAGCACTAACATATCCTTGTAGATTTAACTACTGATTTTCTTTTTTATTGGATAGTCTTTATAGTTCGGAGACTTAACGATTTTTTGGCTTGTGTAACCATTAGCCAATAACCATGCTTCCTGTTTTGTACAGTTTTAGGTTCTTCAGTCTCAACAAAATCTGCTACAATGCTCTAGAATCTCCCTGATATGTCTGGAAACATGAATACTCACGCTGAGCAGGCCTCCCTGGCTTCTGGTGTGGCCGAACACCTTCTCCACGATGCACTCCTGCAGGGGGAAGACGTGCTTGCCGGCAAACTTGTCCCTGTTGGCGAGTTGCATCGGGCCGCAGCGAGAGGCCTGCAGCAGCATGTCGGAGAACAGGAAGAACATCTTGGGCTTGGCGACCGCACCTTTCCGAGGAACCACCTTCAGCCAGCCCTCACGGATGAACCACCTCCCTGTGAGAGAGGAAGAAACGGAAAGAGTCTGAGACACTGTGGTTTATGTCCATTGGCCTAAGAGTTTCCAAACCACCCTCTAGGGTTAGGATTTATTATGTCAAACCAATCACGGAAGCTGTTGTTGCCTTGCTAACTTCCTTCTTACTACACTTCCTTAGTAGATAGTGCAAGCAAGAAACATTCAAAAAGGCAAGGGAAAATTGTTGAATATGTTGGCTTGTTTTACATTTAGTCCATCCCTTCCTTTTTCTTTTACCTTAGCACAATTGTTTTTGTTCATAACGTTGTGTAGAAATACATTGCCACAGTCGTATATCTACCAAGCATCCAACAACTTCTATGTCCATCCATCCATCTATTCATCGTCAATATCAACAATGCTATCCATCCAACTTATCCATATACCGTACAAAAACACTAATTCAAGATTGTCCCTTTTAACAACGTTTGTATGTTAGTTTGAGACCATTGGTTGTTTTGTCATTTGACATTACTAAGTGTTTCATAGCATTACTAGAACAGACATGCATTGGAACTGAACTAGTACTTCCTTTACACAAACGGTATTAGAGGTATCAATGGTGCAGTACAATCCTATTCTCAAGGCTGAAACCCCGCTGCCTTTTGTAGAGTGCAAAGGGCATTATGTTACAATAGTCATTCTTTGCCACTGTCATATAGGAAACCCTTGTACGACAAGCTCCAGTGAACAAGCTGAAAAGCGACATTTGACCCATTCATTGAAGCCTGTTGTCACACAAGTTAATCCCTGCTCTCCACCTCTCACACACTGCAGACTACAGCTGTATATCCACACACACAATATGGTTTCTACCACAAAATGGCATTGTATTAAGTATATAGATCTTTCAGTTCCAATTCTCTTATATGGTGTGTCTTGAGTAGTTTGTTAAAGCTATTAAAATTCAATACCATAAAATATGTGACCGTCCTCAATACAAATTATTTATCCGATATCTGATTAGGTCAAAAAAAATGAAGGACCAATAATGCTTTGGGTTGGAGTTGGGTTCAGCATGTAAAATGCTATAGAACCCTACAAATAGCCAACCAATGCTTCTTAA
Organism: Notothenia coriiceps; assembly: GCF_000735185.1. Taxonomy (NCBI): domain Eukaryota; kingdom Metazoa; phylum Chordata; class Actinopteri; order Perciformes; family Nototheniidae; genus Notothenia; species Notothenia coriiceps. Next base: position 12,960,231 of record NW_011369945.1, on the reverse strand, counting down.
AGGTCCCCTATTACAGTGGTTCCCAACCTGGGGGGGGGCGCGCCAAAGATCGCAGGGGGGGCGCCAGGCCTCAGATGATTTGAGGCCAAATATCATATTTAGACTTTTTTAACTTTTTTTTTTGTATATAATTGTAACGCAATACATGATTGTCACTAAAAGCCATGTCTCTACATTACAATAACATACACAAAATAATTGTTAGTAGCTATTAAAGGCATAAAAAGACAGCAATGTATAATTCTTTCTTTAATAGAAATGTTTCTTCTGCCCGTAAAGTTTCCAAACCAGGCTTTTCTAAAACATAGTTATTGTCCATCACATGCCGGTTTCAAGTTGGATATTTGTCCGCAGTTGCTCCGATCAGAATCGGTTCTCCTCCATTTTGTAGATTATTCACGACTTTTGAAATCACATAAACACATCGGCAAAATCCGGGCTTACTTTGAGCATGTGTTTTTAAACAGTTTAATCCCTTTTGTGAATTTTTTCCACTTCCGCGCCGTCCTTTCATTTCTTCATACAGCGGGAATCCAAATGAATTGAATCCTGAGTCGCAATAACCATCAAGTTCCTCCAATAGTGTTTCCTTAATTAAGCTTTCATCCTTCCTTAACAAAATACTTCACATTTCCACGCATTTTTGTCACAGTAGTAGTTGTAGGAATTTTTGAGGACTTTGAAACTTTATATTACCGGGCTCCGGATCCTTTAAGAGTACTGTGTTACGGAAGGCTTCTCTTTTCAATATCTCGTTTCCACAATAACGAGCATGTTGCGGCTGCTCTTTTCCAATGTGAGAAGCGAAATGTGATGAAAGCATACAGCAGATGCAGGGTGTGTCTCTCCTAGACATCTTTAGACTGGAATAGCGGGGGCCAGTTACGAGAAACGTCTCGTCTCGCAGGTTGCACACGCCAGGATAGAGGACATCAGACTCCAAGAGAAAATTTGCTCGAGTCCGAGTCCAAGTTTCGGAGCGTCAATTGTACCAATTGTCGAGTTTCCAAGTCATCATGCGCGAGAAAATCACGATTCCAAGTCCGAGTCGCGTCACAATCAGTGCGGCGAGTCCGAGTCGAGTCCGTGACTCCAATCCCTGTAACAAGCAGTAGCGCAAGGGTGACCAGGTTTTCCCAACAAACCAAATGTTGGACAAGGAAAGTTTAATGTTGTTTTTTTTTTTGTGTTGGGAACACCCCAAACATAAACAATGGAACAGAAAAGTTGAAAGTCACAAATGCAGTTAACAATTTTTTTTAGTATCTTAATAAAGAAAAGTAAACTAAGACTAAACCAAGGGCAGCAGGCATATCACTTCAAGTGTTTTTAGAAAATGCATCTTCCTAATTTTCAACTAGTTATTACCTGTAAAAAGTAGGCACCAACATAATAAATTAATAGATACAATAATAACATAACTACAATCAAAACTGGCCAGGAGGGAACAAAAACATAATAATACATAAAATAAAATAGCTTTCAGTTTTGTTCCATCACAGCAACAACCAGGTGGGCCCACGGTCGGGTTGGGCCTATTCTTGTTCACCTAGAAACCACTGGGTGTCTTTAACGTTCTGTCAAACAACTCTCCCACAGAGGCAGGGGCAAGCAGCATCTGTTTATTATGGACCGGCTGCTTTTGTAAGACCACATGAAACTTTTTCTTTCTTACTACATATCAGGAGTCTGGAAAAATGGTCGGCGCCAGCTTGTTTACCACAGTTCACTGTGGTTAACACTGGTGTTATTTCTGGCTGCTGTTAACCCCTTGTTCTTGAGTGGGCCCATCATTTTTTTGGTTTTGAGTAGGAAGTTCTCCATAGAGTGGGTGTTCTTTTTTTTTTGAGCGACACGTTTCTTGTGGAGAATTGCATTCTCGTTGTCTTTTGACGTCGTATCACGCCATGTGAATAGAAAGGGGGGGGGAATTACTCTGCAAAGATTTGCAAAAAAATTCTCTCTGAGGAGTCGCCCCTGCACTGACTTCACCCACGGGTAAGTGCTTCCCAGTCTTGTTGTATGTGCATCTTGTTTCTTCTTAGCTGTACTTTCGTAATTTCCTCCATTTCCATAACCCTGTTGCGTTCCACCTGCGCTATTGACTGACTTTCGTTGTTGTTGTTTGGACGCACACGCCGGGGTGTGTGTGGAGTAGTTACTCTCATTGGTTTACAGCTGTAAGAGTTGGACCCAGCACCCGCCGTGTTTACAGTTTGACAGCAAACACACCCACGTGATGATTGTCTTCCCAGCTCTTCTCAACAGTCATTGAATACATCTGGATCTTAGAAAGCGTTTTATCCTATCAAATGATTATGCGTTATCGTCTCAATTTGCGGGACGCCACCAAAACTCGTGAAATGCTGTGCAGTCCAGCGTGCAAAGCTGGGACATCTGGTCACCTAAAGTAGCGCTGACAAGTCACTAGAACGCAGCCACACACTTATTAAAAAAAACACCACTTTGAAAGACAGGCAACACTAACCAGCTTCTTGTGATTCTGTTTATTTGCATTACTTTGGACCATCGTTCGCTGGTCGGTTGTGTTGGTGGAGAGCAGGGCAGTACGTCTTTGTTTTGGTTTATTAGGCATCGCTGATTTAATCAATACATGGGTACCACAGGTTGTCGGTCCGTGTGTCACAAGTAGATCATAATGAACAAATACACCGGTAAGATGTTGATTAGCCTTTGCTTATGCTCAACAATTTGGATAGCAACTAGGTATGGATTTTCCGAAAACGCGGTTACTTAGTCAATACCGGTACCTGTTGGACGGTATCGGTATACCGTAAGGACGCTGGACAAAACGGTGCTGCTATCGGTTATATCGTTCGTCTACTTCCTTAGTTTAACTTAAACATTCTGGTTAGTTGGGAACCCCTTCATTTCCCGTTGATGTATCCGGTTTGAGACCATTTCTGATTGGCCCTGTAAATGCCACCTCCTCACTCTCAACAGCCACTCTTATTATTGTTAATTAAATATTATTTATTATTGTTGTGGAGACTTCCCGCAGGCATGGCGGACAGACAAAGCGATCGTAAAGTCTGGGTTGCACTTTAAAAAAATGTAGTGGCGATTTAGTGCAAGGTGCAATCTATGTACTCAATTAGGTAGCTTGTAAAAGGGGTAACACAAAGCAACTTAATGGAAGCATTGCAAAGAGACACTCATTGAATCTTAAACGGTGCTAGCGATACTGCTAGTCTAATAGTGCTAATCAGTGCTAGCGGGCTTCAGCCGCGCC
>NW_011369945.1:12949359-12956933 GCF_000735185.1 Notothenia coriiceps | reverse complement strand
TTGGCTCAGATTTTCCTCCGGTCCCACAACCTTAAAAGTGTTGAACACATTCCGGTTCTCTTCCCAGAACTTCTGGATGTGCTTCTCGTGGTAAACCTCCTGAGCAGAGAGCCAATATCAATGCGTTAGAAGAAGCCAAATGTAAGGACCAATGCACGGTCGAGATCTGCAGCTGCACACACTCACATTGTTGTGAACAAAGACTTTGAGTTTATCTTTGGGATAGTCCAGTGTCAGCAGCCGGTGGAAGAACTCAGGAAGGAACGGGGTCGGCTGCTCGATGAACACTCCAACCAAAACATTCGGATACTCCTGTTTACATTAGAGAGAAGACAAATTAGCATTACTTCACACAACAGGTCTTGGTGTAGGAACTCTGTTTAAGATCAATCATGGAGGATTTGACATTTCCCTTCAGACAGAAACAAACTTTAAAGTTGCAGCAGATGTCGTCCATTACCATATTCTGTTTGCTTTAATGTCACTTTCTCTGTTATCTTAAAAAACTCAATTGTTAACATTTATGAGTGGTGCAATGTGTGCAGATAGGACAGTTGGAGTCTATCAGGAATTCTATCCAAGTTGCCACGTATCGCTCTTTTCAGAAGACACTTCATGAACAAAATAATGGTTCAGACAGGCGAAGAATACTCTTTAAAAACAAACTACAGCAAGCGGCTCAGAGAAGAAAGGAGGAAACATTTTCCCATGACCCTCAGCTCCAGCCCACACAGCTCAGTCTGCTCTCCTCATCCTCTTGACCAGTTCACAGCAACGGTCTGGACCCGGGATGAAAAGGGATCCGAGCCGAACCGTCTAATTTGCAAGTTCCACAATTACTGTGCTTCATGCACACGAAGAGGGATGTCAAGCATCTTGCCAATGTGAGCCTAAATTGTTATGGACGTACAGTGGACAGGCAGCGAAAGGGAAGGGCAGGGAAGTTATAACTAAAGCATCCACCGCAGGATATAATAGTGTTGCAACACTCAGAGTATCTTTGCAAAAGCTTAGGCCCAAAACCAAAGTACACAAAGCACCAAGCTAGTCAGTCGGTGACCTGGTTTTACCCCAAAAGAAAGGCCTGGACACTGACCAGTGTTTCCACTTGTCCTAATCTTACAGACAGACACAGAGGGGCCCAGCGGAGTGAGACGTCCACACTAACTTCCCTAATATCGCAAAGCAGCATTTTTCTGCATTCATTACGGAAGGTCAGTGAGAGCAGCGTTCACAGAGGTGCCTTTCATGTCGCTGGGTTTGTATTGAATCCGCTCCAGTTCTACTATTTAAGGATTTTTTTTAATGGAGCCCTACAGAATTAAAAGCCGTACAGAAACTGCGGACCTGGGGGGACAGAGCCTTCTCCGTCGCTGCNTGGCTATGGTAGGCTATTGGTTATGTTCACATACTTATTTGAAAATGTAAACACAATTACTAGAGACCTGATCTAAAACACCCATATGAAAAAGATCGGTTTACATTTTCAAATAAGTATGTGAACATAACCAATAGCCTACCATAGCCAATAACAAATAAATGTAACTTATTTTATTTTTGTTATTCATTCATCTTATTTTACCTAGTTAACATTTATTTATTTATGCATATTTTTGTATCTCTCCAACTTGAAACAATATTTTTGGTTTACTGTCCTATAGACCAGTGGTTCCCAACCTGGGGGGCGCCAAAGATCGCAGGGGGGCGCCAGGCCTAAGATGATTTGAGGCCAAATATCATATTTAGACTTTTTTTTTTTACATATAATTGTAAAGTAATACATGATTGTCACTAAAAGCCTGTTCTCTACATTAAAATATAAAACATAATTGATTAATTAATTTGAATAACAATTCAAGTTAGTAGCTATTAAAGGCATAAAAAGACAGAAATGTATAATTCTTTCTTTAATAGAAATGTTTCTTCTGCCCGTAAAGTGTCCAAACCAGGCTTTTCTGGATAAACGCATTTTTAAAACATAGTCATTGTCCATGCCGGTTTCAGTTGGATTATTTGTCACAGTTGCTCCGATCAGATCGGTCTCCTCCATTTTGTAGATTATTCACGACTTTTGAATCCACATAAACACATCGGCAAAATCCGGCTTACTTTGAGCATATGTTTTAAACAGTTTAATCCATGTTCCGTTACAGAATGTTCTTTAACATTTGACAATGTTAGCATTTTTTATTTTGGCTAAATACATTTATTATTTTTAACGTCAATTTAGTGATTCACTCTTTTTCCTTCAAATGTGTGTAGTTGATTAACTATAAGTATAGTGAGTATTTGATTCATGTAGTTGATTGACAAAGTTTGAACTGAACCCCACAAAAAGTGCATTGCTTTTATAAAAGTTATAAACGTGTGAAATGTGGAGACAAACTTGCCAAGAATGACTCTTGAGCCTTTATAGGGAAGTATAAAATACAGATGTCATAACATACAGTAAACTTTCACTGTTTACCTAATAAAGTCAACTTTTGAAATAAGCCAACTTGTACTAAAAGAAATGTCATTTATCATTCACTAACATTGTGTTTTCTCGTCTCAAGACTCAACATTAGCTTAAATGTCTCATTGGGTATTTTTACAATGTTCCCTGGGTTGAAAGAATTGAAAGATAAACACCCAAATCCTCATTCCCGCAGCATTTGGCTACTAGCTCATGGTAATTGCATGCCATGCTTATAATAAATTATATTTATCATTACATTCTGATACTATAAAGCGGCAAAATGTCATGGATTGGGATTGTCGCATAAATCACTCTTCTATATTTTGACACATGATGTGTATAATGTGCAGATTATGTGCTTTCTATTTTAGCTTCCTCTGTGTCTCTGCCACCCGACAGAACAAACACCTTTAATAAAGTCACAATCACAAAGGAGCGAGGGCCAAATCCACTCCTACACACACACATAAATAACACATCATTACCACACAGCCTCACACACATAGTCACCAGTGCTGTTGTCAGTGAAGCCACTTGGCTAGCTCGTATGTGAGTAATCATTGGACACATGCACACCTTTTGCGAACATGCTAACTAAAGGCTTGCATTGATGTGATTAACGCTGAAAATGGCTGAAAATGTGGCCAGAAACCAGCCGCATCAAAAACAGATCCACCTCTTTGCCTCCTGCCAAAGACCTGCGCTAAAAATGGCTTTAATCACAAACACTAATGGAGTTTCAGTAAAGGATTTCTCAGAGGAGCCGCTGTTAACAGAGATTAATTGTGACAAACTTGACAGGCAACAGAGTCTTTCAACAAACAAAAAAGAAAGTGTTAATTTACAACCATGCCATTGAAGAGGTGTGTTTAGTGTGAACATGCATGTCAGTTAGTGATTGTCAAACTGGCTTCTGTAAGGGAGTGCACAAAAAAGTTTGGTTTGCATGAAGTTTAGCTCTATCATTAAAAAGGTGAGTTGATGTAGGGACCCCATTCATCCCTATGAGGGTTCAACAGTGGAGCATACAAGCAAAACATTTTGTTAGATGTACATTTACCAGGATATTCAGCATCCATGGGCCTATAGAGCAGGTACACTAAGGTTTCCTCTAACCAGCCTGACAATCACTCCGTCTGTGGCTACTTCAGCTGAATGAAAGTTTTGGGAACTTTGGGATTTTAGCCTTTGCAGACCATTTACATGCACAAAAACCTAAATAACACATACTGTACAGGAAGGGGCTAACCAAAAGAGCATAATACCCTTTAAATGTTAGGGTAAAGTAAAAGTTAAATAAATGTTGCTTGATTAAATACATCTCATTTGCCACATAGGACTATAGGGGAAAGTATTTTTCTGCCCAATGGAATCAAATGAAGGACCCGGAAGTTTATTTTCTATATGTCAAAGCTTTAGGTTAAACAATGGGTTAGCTGTGCCTCAATTTGGATACTTTCCCTAGTACACTGCCATGTTATGCACTTTGAACACTTGTGTGTTGGCTCATATTGCATATGGCTGCTGTGCTCTAACCAGAAGTAAACTGTTAATAATACAACAATTGTTTGTGGTACCAAGTAATTTGCGGATTGCTCAGTAAACCCAATAACATTAACAGTTGCTTCTTTCCGACACAAGGATTGCGCTACATTTCTTAAATTGTGAAAGAAAACAACACGTCTAACTTTTATCTGTGGAGTTCTGTATACCAGAGCAACCACATTGTGGCCGAGATGGTGGTCGTTGAATGTGAGAAGTGTCCAGCGATCCAAACTCAACTTTTTGACCGTTAAAATTGCAATCCTGGTACTCGTAGTTCGCTGCAGTATGCCTTACTTTGCATGTCAGTACAGAAGTATGGGAATTGAGACATAGCATTTTCTTAGCTCAATCCTTGAGAGTAAAATACACAATATTTGAGTGGCTTTAGTAGCGGCGATAGCTAGTAGAAGGCTGTTTAAGGCATGTTAGGTTAAATGTGTACTAATTATAACGACTGGTACAGAAACAGCTTTGGTGTATGTTGTTTCTCCACTGCATCTACCGTAATAATTACATTGCGCTATTTCATTATCCTTTTTTGTTGATGAAAAGGTGGGATAAGACGTTGCTCTGTTACTACCAACACTACCTGCTAAATGGCTTGTGAGAGTTACAATAAACCTGAGTTGACTGAAATTGTATTGTATTTGGTAGTATAGGATAATAGCTTTACTGGGGAGCAGAGGATTTCTCTCAACAATAACAAGCACCTCAATTCATTCAGCTTTATTCTGTGGCGTGATTGTCTGAGGGATCCACAGGGAATACACAGCTCTTCTTTCATATACTTCTCAATATTTCACACTAACGTCCATATGCCACCGTTTAACGAGATCTTCCCTCTCGCTTTGATCAAGAAAAAAAGGGAAAGTTGACGCAATTAAATATGCATTAAGGCCCGGTTGAAATTGTTTCTGATTAAAGAAGAAACGAGTTTTGCTTTTCTCTGTGAAATTATTTCATGTTATTTTATGGAAAGTTTTACACGCACTTTCTTTCCAGCCTGTAGAAGTATCAGTGTTTGTCCTTGATCTAACAGACCTACGTTAAAGACGCGTTCACATGACACGTGTCAAAGGTCAACCCTAAATCCTGATGATGAAATAACATTTCCATACAATTAAACTGCATGGTCCATTACACTTTGAGGGGGACATATGTTCTCATGGATTAAAATCGCAGTTTGAAACAGATGGTAAACGTTTAAAATGAAAGGGAATACAAACAAAAATGGCACCAATCGACTTGCTTATGTTTAGGAAACAAAAAAATATTTGTTAAGGTTGACAACAAACATCATGATTTGGCCTAAAATAAGTATGTTTAATAAGTAACTTAAGCCACAGACTTATTAATGAAATGAGTCAACGTTGAATTTTGGTTTCAAATGCGAAACAATGCTAGTTCTCCTGGTGGAAATCCTGTGTTTGTTTGACCCATCCTCCCCATGCATACTTCCCCTGTCAATATAACCTTTCTGTGATGTATGAAACAAACACAATCCAGGACAAAATACACTTTTGTCTAAAAGCATGTGACAAAGAAGCTCTGTTTTATAAAAATATAACTTTCAGGAGACATTATCTACAAAGCCTGTTCATCATACCCTTTTTGTTAACCTAACCCTAATAAACGGGATCTCCCATCCCACCATGCTAGTTATCAAACTGCTAAGTAAAGCAAGGATTTCTCCCAGTCCGGCTACAAGCATGTTCACATGTAAGGGGCAGATTTAGCAGCATCTGACCAATCACAGTGTCAGCAAAGTTTCATATTTTGCTGACACTGTAAAAATATTTTGTAAAAAAGAGTAAACCAGTAACTTGTAGCAAAATATCTGTAAGTGCACGACTTGTGTGACTTCTGTAGTCGACAGAGATAAATAACATAACATAACACATATACATATGTTCATAAGTGCAACACGTCGGCGTCGTGCACTAACAGGTCCGCAGACTGTACGCATTGCTCTGAATTGCTTTTCTCCGATTACATAAGATATTTAAGTAAATACAATTAATGAACATATTCATACAATAGGCTATTTATTGCCGTCTTTCCTGAAGCCTGGAATATGAATTCATAGCCTTAATAGCCGCACACTGAGCTCTGATTGGTCAGTAGATGAGTTGATCTGTTATCTCGAAATAACCTTCTCCAGAGCAGGATAAGTAGTCGGCATAAGCTACTATATGGATCTTCTTGGTAAAAGTGAACCTCCATCGTATGTTTTGTAATATTTTAATACTGCTACTAATCCCTATTTTTTTTCAAAAATGTACTAGTAATCTGATTACTTTTTTTGGACCCTCATTAGGTAATCCTGTTATATGTAATCCCCCTATTTCTCAATTAAAGTATGAGAGTGTTCCTAAAAACTCCTTCCAACATACCAATCATATATACTATATGATCATCATAAAGAGTCTTGCCACCTAACTCTAAAGTGTTTTGTGCAGTGATGTAGATCTATCCCTCACAAAATCATTTTGAAGCCTCTAAAGTTGCTTTGATTCTTAATGTCAATTTATCCCATTACACTCCTCCAAAACGCACTCCACTTTAACTGCTGGAGAACAGTATCCTTTTGTCTCTTTTAAGACATTTTCTAAATTGGGTAGAATCCATTAAGTGAGAAAAAAGCACCAATCAGCCCTTCCAGTCATTTGTCTTTATCAAGCACAAGGGAGCTCAAACAAAACCTACTCAGGTTGTAAATGGTCGAAATGTCAATTAGAAAAAAAAAAAATCATCATTAGGTTTATTACTCAAATTAACAGTTCCTCTCAACAATTTAAATCATCATTGCTGTTAAAAGGGAGCAGATTTTTTTATTTTTTTCCCCCGTTTTCTTTTCTTTCCGTCTTAGTAGTCAGACACATCTCCCTTTGGACTCTGACGGAGTGATTTTGGAGGTATTATATTCATGAGGGGTTCCAGTAATTGGATTAAATTGGTTCCAGAATGTAGCAATTTATATTATAATATCCCATTACTTCTAATACTGTTCTTAATTAATTAGCCTGATTTTTTTGGTCCGTGTTCCTGATAAGTTAAGTTGGCTCAGGAGGAGATCTGTCCCACGCTTACGTCTCGTAGAGCGACACCCGTCACACACACCTGGACACAACACACACGGTGGAGGAAAACCCTGCTGCTGAGCAACTGACTGCGGACGCAGATTCGTACGAGACACACCTGAGACGAAAATGTGACGACTAATTTATGTCCTTTTTGTTTATGTGTGTGTGCGTGGCTACACCCAGCCTGAGCAAAGTTCAATATCATCACCTGTCACTCTCTCAGCCTTTGTCTGATTTAGCTTTTAATATGAGAAAGTAATTCTCCTTTGAATATAACAAATTAATATCATTTTCAAACAATTTCCATATGCAAATATGATTTAATCAAGTAAATGAAACTGTAAAATGCTGGAGGGCTAAAAATGAGTGTGGGTGGGTATAAGCTTGTTAGAGTGTGTGTGTGTGTGTGTGTGTGTGTGTGTGTGTGTGTGTGTGTGTGTGTGTGTGTGTGTGTGTGTGTGTGTGTGTGTGTGTGTGTGTGTGTGTGG
>NW_011369945.1:12948940-12949327 GCF_000735185.1 Notothenia coriiceps | reverse complement strand
AACACCAAATTATTGAAAAGTATCGATAAGAGTATCGAAAAATACCGATACCGATAAGCAGTACCGGTATCGATAAAATCCTAACGATACCCATCCCTAATAGCAACAAGTAGTCAAGACTCAGTTTAGCTTCGGTTGCTATGCTAACTTCACCCATTTTATACCAGAGAGACGTTCATAACAGCGCTGTGATGTCAAACAGCGGGCAGCACTGCAGCGTCGGTAAATGCCGCTGAAACACATTAATAAACAATGAACCACGGCACTCTGGAGAAAAGTACAAGGGTTGAGAAGTAGTTATTTTATTTAATCTGGCTTCATATGATTAAAAGCAACACGATCATCGACCCGACACCGTTGGGGAGAAAATAAGCGACGTAAACGGTG
>NW_011369945.1:12943077-12948900 GCF_000735185.1 Notothenia coriiceps | reverse complement strand
AGGGGCCGTTAATGTACCTACTTAATACCGCACGTCCTAAAAACAAATTATTATAAACATTTTGTAAAATCGCACGTCCCTGCGATGTGAATATCGCGCATGCGCATATCGCGGTTATCGCCATGACACGATATATCGTTCAGCCCTACTGCCCGTAATCATTGTATGATGACTGATCCTAAATGATTGCTCTTTTCTTGTGAAATACTGGATTCAAAAAGTGATTTCAAACCTGGGGGGCCGCCACCCCCACCAGTGTCGAAGGATACATCTGAGATTTCAACAGAGGGTCAAAAGGGATTTGAAAAAAATAATCTGTAACATAATTTAAGACATTCCTTTTTTTTTAAAGCTTATAGTTAGGTCTGGATCCTTCATGGTGTTGTATTTCATTATATTTAATTTTACTTCATAATTTTGTATTTTACATTCACATTACCATTTTGTCAATTGATATGTCTATTTAGTAATTGTATGTTTATCTGTTTAACTGTTGTTCTGCATTTTTTATAAAGTGGCTGTAAGGGCTGGCTCAGGCTTGCCTTGAACATCCTCCTGAGTCCTATATTTCATTGCATTTCATTTAATTTGACTATATTTCATTTTAATTTAATTTGACATTCTGAAACCATTTAGTAGATTGGATTGTCTGTGTTGTCATTTTATTATGTTTTTTTCCATGGTTGTTGTTCCATACAAACTGTAAAGCCCCTTGAGACAAATATGTTTGGTGATATTGTACGTTACAAATACAATTTGATTTGATCTCAAATGTATTTTTGAAAAGGAACAAATCTCTGGTTGAATAGCTCATAACACATGCCTACATTGCTTCCATTTGTGAAAAAGCCAAAAAGGAGTATTTACAATAAAAGAGCTGCAACTTAAAACGATACATAAGATTTACACAATACCTTGTGAAAAATAGTCAAAAAGCAGAACCACCCGGTGCAGTGACAGATCTTTGCATCCTGTTTCCTGGTTTATAAATAGTCACCAAAGGGATTACAAGTGAAAGAAGTGTTCCTAACCGTACCCGAATTATCCGTCGCCTTTGTCTGCCTTCGTCTTCCTTCGTCTGCCTTCGTCTACCTCTGGATGTCACTTTGTCTGTAAAGAAATGTGTGTTGCTCTTAGCGTATTGGAGGATTTGTTTTCTGGTATTTAGCAGATGAAACGTGTTATTGTGACAAGCATGATAGAACACATGTGTCGCCAAGGGCTATCCTCCCTGCCTACTCTGTTGTGGCTACATAAGCATCTGATTGTGTTTTCGCTTTTTAGAGTATGTGTGACGACGAATGGATCCACTGTTGTTTTCTGTTTTCAATGGTGGTATCTCATGGCGCTTTAATGTTGCCCCGAGCTCTAAAAGTGCGTGCAAAATAAGAGTTCCATTCTTTCTCTGCATTACAGTTTCAACCTTGCATCTTCTCTTCCTTTTACACATTTTCTTTCCCCTCTTCTCTCCTCCCCTCTTCCTGGTATCCAGCACTTTAGAGTAGATGTAATTGCTCAGACAGAGCAGGCGTTCAGAGCACTGGCGATGTAAATGCTGCTCCATGGCGGTGGCTGACTTAATGAACAGCAGGGCTCGCAGCCCTCTGGCAGCACTTAAACTTTAAAACATCTATTATTGAGGCGTGAGAAAAAAAACAGAGTGGCCAGCGCTGACCCCTCTCTCATCCCTCTCTTTTTATATCTCTAGTCACGGGGGCAGAGAGTTGATGTTGTTAAAAGATAAAAGTGCTGCACGTAGTGTTTTCAAAATTTCACTGCATCACTGTCAGATTCATTTGTGGCAACTTGTGCAACAAACTAGTTCATTACGTGAGGCTGGTATGGCTTGACCTCCTGGGACCCAGCCCATTGAAAATGTCCACTGTAGTGGACATTTTGTTAACATGCATCTCCTTTTACTCTTTTGAGCTACTCTATCAATCCCTGATGTACTGTACAGANGGTAACCCCCCCCCCACCTTATCACCTTAATCTCCTTCTAGAGCACCATTGTGTTCTTTTTAACACCACGTTGGTGTGAAAGGGGCATGAGAGATGTTTGGTTAAAAAGAACACAATGGTGCTCTAGAAGGAGATTAAGGTGATAAGGTGGGGGGGGGGTTACCTTGGTTGATGATTGGCTAATGGTTACACAACCCAAAAAATCGTTATGACATCATAAAGTGGGCAAAATCTGATCAGCTCATTTTCAGACAGGTTTTTATATAAATGGATCAGGACAAAAAGAGAGGGGGTCTTTTTTCCTGAAACTTTCAGAATCTCTTTACACAGAGGGGACACATGTTGATGTAGAAAAGACATGAAAAAGTGGATTTTGCAAAATAGGTGACCTTTAAACCAACATCCCAATGTCAATGTAACAACTACAACAACTAAGAATACAAATGATTAGACTAACTAAGCCATGCTGTATTTAAAAGATAAATGAGAAAGAAATATAATCTAAAGAGTACTAAGTAGTAGGTAGACATGTTGGGGTGTGGTTTGCGAGGAAGGCTCTCATCTCTCTCACCATGATTGGCAGCAGAATGATGATAGCTAATAAGTAAGAGGCTGACATTTGGATAGATAAGATGGAAATTCAGCCTGGGTCCAAGGTGTTTTTGTAATTGCCCCAGCCAGTAGCCTGTGATTGCAGCTAGCCTGAGTGGTCGGAGCTGTGCCTCTGGGGCTCAGAGAGGACATTTTCAGCTACAGACGAGCCCACTGAGATTAAGTGCCGGGGCCAGACGGGGGTCAAATTGCTTTTAAAATGCCATGGGTCTCAAACGGAACAGTCAAGAAACACGCCATGACTCTCTCAGGTGTTAAGCGGAGATTGGAGAAGTGGTTGTGATCGTTATATTAATTGTATAACTAAAATCCTGCTTGAGATTTATACAAGCCTTTCAAGAAACATGTAGGGAAGTAGGGATTTAAATGTGTCTTAAAGGAACCACCACTGGATAAAAGACAACTGTAGTAAGAAGTTTCCTCAGGAAACAGATCCTTTGCACCCTAACTGACCTGTTACTGGAGATGCCTATGTAACAAATATGTGTTCTGGCCATGTTACTGCATAAAAATGCGCCCTATTGTGCTTTTCGGGGGTTTTCCCTTTCTTGTAGTGTTTTATATAGTTTTTTGTGAATGGTCTGCAAAAGCTAAAATCTCGGAGTTCACCTCAGGGGGTGCTTATCTTCTACACAATCCCCCCTCCAAAATAAAGCACTTTTTGAACATTGATGCATGTAAATATGTCACAGTAGAGGCACACATACAAGTATGAACCTAAACATGAACAGAATAGGGCCCCTTTAATTGAATACAATGCTTTAAGATTGCAGGGGCCTGGAAAAGGACTCTAATTGTATGCCATTGCATGACATTCTACATCTGAGAAGCTAATTTACATGCAAACTGTACTTTTCCCCAGTTAATGTTCGTGTGGTTCAAAAAGCAAAAGTGCAGGACGGGTTAGATGTGTTCACTGTTTCTAAGTTAGATAGAGAGTACAATTTATGTGTTTGTGTTTTAAAGTGTTTTACAGAGCAGGTAGAGTAACATACATAGCATCATTCTGTGATAGCAGAACACCACATTTAATTCATGCATGGGCAGTAATGTGTTACGTGTTTGCTCGAGCAACATATTGCTGCCAGTGTCCAGTGTTCTGAGACGGATTGTCAGTACACATCAAGTATAGCGATTTAATAAACATGCTTGGTTCTCCCTCTGCTACTATTACTTTTAAAACTATATCCGACTAGGAAACAAGTTCTTAAAGTTTTCACCTAGATAGCCAGTCATTTGTTTTCGGTTTAGGGGGTGAGTTTTGTACTATAGGAGAAACAATATAAACAATAACCAAGTGTAGAAACAACAGAAGTAAAGATGAATGAACGAACTTACAGGCTTGTTTTTAACAGATGAATACAAACCAAATTCAGCACAATCTGTTCCCTAACCTTTAAAGTCGTATCAGATATTCCCTATCAGACCCCCTAAGAGACGAAGTTGACAGTCATGTTGGAAATGCTCTTTGGTGGACCAGGTTCTCTTCAGACCCCCTGCTCACATCTGACCATCCGCAGAGCTTTGAGGCTGCAGCAGGTTCAAAGAGCAGGAAGTGCCAACACTCCTCTGTATGTCCAGGCCTTTCAGCTTCCCTTGTCAAAGAGCACCTCTGCTCTACTACAAAGACTTTGGGGCTGGCCCAGGTGCGGGGGCAGGAAATACAAAAAGAGATCTACAAAGGGTGCTGTTCCTCCTGGTGTGTCCGAGGCCAGAGGATGAACAGAGGCAAGCGCTGCGGCAGAATGAGGGTCAGGTTGGGCATCGCTGAGTTTGGAGAGTCAACAGGCTTCTTTCACTTTGTTGGTGACTGCACTATACTGGAGGCAGGGACGAGGTGCAGTGGAAATGAGACTTTTTAGGGTATTGATGATTCGAACGAACAGGGGAACTCAGGAGTAGAGAATCAGACAAAAGCAGCAACAAATGATTATTTTAATTTTCTATCAAACCATCTATTGTAAGGGTGTTAAAATGAAACAAAGGCCATATTCAACCCAAACTGAATTTAGCTAAATGTATGTTGCCTTGCCAATTCACACGTTCCTATTTATTAAACTTGTACCCACATTAAGAAATATCAGCCTGACATTTATATTGCATTTGCAGTCAGTTGAACGGGAAGCAGTATCATAAAATGTTCTTGCCAAAGAGTGTTTGCTTTTTTCGCTTGATGAATGAGCAAAATGTATATTAGTTCCATCTTTTTTGTATTAATTGATAAAAGCTGAAACTGACTCACCAATGTTCAAAAGTTTAACATTTAAATTGAATTTGTGCAGTTTTTGAAATATATTGCAATTCAGATATGATTTCCTTTATTACAGGGAATGATCATTTTTGAAATCTTATTCATAATTTAAAAGTTTTTAAATGATCTGTATCAAAAAATGATTTATTAATAAGTCTGTAGAATACAGATTGTAGGTTGGGACTTCACCGCAGCTCTGACACACATCTCACATTTTGCCTTTAAAAAATATTGCGCTTACATTATTTGGATACAACACTCGTTCAAATTGTGATTTAGATATAATTAAGTGCAGATCAAGTTTAAAAATATAACGATGATCATAGAAATCAAGACATAAAATATCATAACTTTAGGTCGAACAGTCAGGAACATAAAGAGACAAATCGGGGGGAAAACCCATGTACAACAAGATAGAAAATGTGAGACGTCTTTGTTTTAAATTGAAGGAACAGGCAGGCAGACACAAATCTGCGGCCTCCCAGGGAAACAGGCTGACTGTCTGCTGTATCGATGTCTCATTGATTCAGGCTTTGTGTCTCACAATCGCCCCCCCCCTCATCTCCTACAGAGCTACTTAATATGTTTGAGGGGCTCCGGCGCTTCTCATCTGTAAAAGGCAGAGCGCTTTTTCTTTTACCCACATTAGAGGTGGTGTTGGTGGGGGGGGGGAAGGAGAATGGGTCGGTGTGGGGCGGGGTGGTGCTGCTCTGAAGTCTGCCTGGTGGGACCGGAGCTTTATTAGCTGGAAAGGAAGCCCGCGGAGTTGCGACGGGCCTGAGAACTTGGATGAGAGGAAGCTTTTGAAACTTCCCATATCGGCATTAGAGAGATGAGCTGCTATTCAGCGCTCGCTCCCAGCCGGCACGTCCGGAAGTACACACTTTGAAAAAAAAAAAACTTGAATATCCAAGTAAGAAAACACACACACACTGGTGGATTTGTGTGCACATGCATTCGTTCATATCACACACACACACACACACACACACACACAG
>NW_011369945.1:12938314-12942889 GCF_000735185.1 Notothenia coriiceps | reverse complement strand
ACACACACACACACACACACACACACACACACACACACACAGCTTCCTTTTTATGTGCTGGTCGGCAAGATGAGGCTGGGCTCTAATTGGTCCTAGGGGAGATTGGCAGGGCGAGCGGAGCAACGAGGAGGCCAGACAAACAACGGGAGGGGGAGTGGCAGGAAGAAGAAGGGCCACCGCTCCACAAGTAGAGAGGGAACCACAATGAGGGGGGATATAAATGAGCAGGGAAGTAGGCAGGATGAACGAGGAAAGCACATTTACTCGCTTACAGTTAGCAGTAATGCGCTTTTAATAAAGTGGTGGGATGCGCTACATACTTTAGTTTCCTGCAGGAAGTCGGATTGAATAAATTGATTAAACACAATGTCTCAATACTTAGCTAATTTCCCTTTAGTTGATTTCTCCCTTCCCCATCCACCCCTGTGAGTCCCAAAGGACAT
Organism: Notothenia coriiceps; assembly: GCF_000735185.1. Lineage (NCBI taxonomy): Eukaryota > Metazoa > Chordata > Actinopteri > Perciformes > Nototheniidae > Notothenia > Notothenia coriiceps. Next base: position 12,942,446 of record NW_011369945.1, on the reverse strand, counting down.
AGAACAATAGATGCAGAAGGAGGGGAGATGGAGGTGTTGGGGGATGAAAGGAATACGTGATCAGAGGCTCTAACCTGCAGCCAACACCTTGGTCTTTCGCCCCTTCAGCAGCTTCTGCACCCGGCAGAGCTGCAGGTGGTTCTCATGGCGCCGGGTGTTGTCCTGGATGCGCTGGGACACGTCGCATATCGCAGTCACAGCACCTAGAGGAAGCACAAACACTTCTATTACCATACAAGTGGGGACATTCATCTGAGAGTCAGAATATAATATCTCTCTCCAAATACAGATATTCCTGTCTGCTTACATTTAAACTATTGAATACACTTTCTGGAAAACTAAGTGTATCACAATAGTTTTTCATACGGCAAGAAAAAAAAAAGGTTTAAAGAAAGATGTATGTCTTCCCCAAGAAAAAAACTGCCACCATTTATTCACGGTGGCCAGCCATTGTTTGGATAATGGCTTTTATATTAAAAAATATATAGTAATTTGAGTCCTACATTTACTTAAAGGGGCATTATTCTGCTTTTTGTGTTTTACCTTCTCTGAAATGTGTTACAAAGGTTTTTAGTGCATGTAAATGGTCTGTAAAGGCCAAAATCCTAAACTTCACCCCAGAGGGGGTTTCTCTCTGACACTCTCCCCCCTTGCCTCAATTGGACTTCTTTGTTTACTTCTGTAACATAGTGACATCACTTTGTAACACTTGCCCTACACATTGTACGTGATAGGCTAAGGGGCGGGACTCTTAGCAGTTGACCAATCCCAACAGAGCCTGCCAGCTAACCAATCAGAGCAGACTGGGCTCTGGTTTCAGACAGAGGGTGAGAAGAGGTGCTGCAGCACAGGCAGTATGAGAAAAATAAAGAGCTTGTTGAACATTAGAGCATGTTGAGAAGTCACAGAGGCAGAAAATATAAATATGAACCTTAAAATGAGCATAATATGTCCTCTTTAATTTACTAAGAAATATATGTCAATACACCAAAGTATAAAGCCTCCCACTAAATGCTACAGACACACACATCTGTCAACCAGTTGAAATCTTTGTTGTAGGGACTCTTTCAGCATGGCAGCCTGTTTGATTTCATCTGCAAGAAATTAAAGAGAATGTAGCTGTGCATATTAAAACATTCAAACAGTGCTGATTGGGCCTCATGGTGCTGAGGGGCTCCGGCGGGGTCATGCACTGTGTTTAAATGTGTGCATAGGGGACGCCTAACCCTGGTCATATTCATTAAGAGGGATGCTGGTCTCCACCACAGCGGCCCTTGTATCCCATAATCCATTGCTTCTTCGCAAATCAGCTGAGCTGTCAGAATGTAATTGTTGGCAAACAACAAGCAGCCCCACATTAGCACAGCACATTTGGTTGAATAAACCTATTCCTACAAAGTGTTTACCACAACATCGAACCATTCCCACTCCTGTACAACATTGCTCAGAGCACGTTTCCACAAACCACATTTTGTTTAACATTAAACAGAAGCCAATGCACCTTGGTGTAATGTACTTAGCTTCCTCCTGGTTTTCAATACTGAATTTGTTCTTAATTTTAATACAACTGTTAATGGAATAAGAGTCTAGTCTCAAACTTTTTTTTGCACAAAGCTTTAAAATCTAACAAGAACAAATAAGCAAATCAGCAGAATAGACAGACGCATCCAATTACTGTGTGCCAGCCATAATAATGGCTGTAAACATTTAGAACTACATCATTAACGCGTCCAAAATAACAACAAACAGATGGATTCTAATTTCAGGCTCAACTTTTCCTCCTTTTGTTTCCGAGCAATGAAACTCAGCGGATGAACTTGATCCTCAGGGTGACTTGTCTACACTAGAATAATCACGGCCTAATTGGCTCGCTTAACTTCACAACAATTACAATGTAAACCAAACAAGGCATCCGTGTAGACTTTTTTCCCTTTGTTGTACGTGTTTGGAATACTTTCCATTGCCTGCTTTAGAAAAACAACAACTCCTAATTACAGCATTCTTGGGCTGAGTTCTGGCCGAGGCATTAATAATACATCTGGCGCATTAGACATTCTGAAGTCTCCTTCTTTCGGCGCTTTATTCACTATTTAGACAATGTTTGACCACTGCAGGAGGACGGTTAACTTTTACCGTTAAAGAGAGTTTACGAGTTGCATCAAGTCGTGGTGGAGAGTATTAAAGCGAGGCTGATGAAAAACTCCTGAAGCAATGCAATTACAACAATTAAATCCAGCCTGAATGCACCGTGGGCTTGGGGGAAAAAAAAAAAAAAAGGAAACAAAGAGGAAGAGCAAACTGACACAGAGCAGCACAACAATAGAAAACAACAACAACAAAGCCTCTTGTGATTCTATCTGCTAGTTTGCTTAATCATATACAATGTGATTTGTCGAGAATTTCTTTTTTTAAATAATTCCCTTTACAATACAACCGGGCTGAGTATAGCGCGCACACACACACACACACACACACACACACACACACACACACACACACACACACACACACACACACACACACACACACACACACACACACACACACACACACGTTATCGGCAGAGTTTAAAAGAAGGATCTCTAATGAGAAGAGGAAGAGGCGATGTTGGAGCACATTTGGATATGTACCTTCATCTTAGAGTCAGGGGCTGTTTTAATTTGTAAGCAAAGGCAGCACACCAGCAATGAGATTTTAATTGATACACATAAATAATTCCTTGTGTACATTCGCACTTGAGTCAGATTCGCTGTTTATTTGACGATTGAAATTAGTCATTATCGGGCTCCGTGTTGATGCTGAAGATTTTATTTATTAATATAGCTCCCGCTTAATATCCTCTGATCCGCTCCCAATTAATTATGTCAAAATCCACATCAAAACTAGAACTTACACGCATATTGAGCTCTGCCTCGCTTTCATTCCTCTGCTAGCCAAGCGCTGCTGTGGCAATAACAACAAGTGAGGAATGAAAGGGAAAGACAGCACCTTTTCTTTGTTCCTCAAATGAAGATAATGAGGGCTGTCTCTCCCTGTGACGGAGTCTGACTGCTGAGATGAAAGTCGCCGCAGGTTGGGTTTGTTTTCCAGCTGTTGGAGGAATGGCCTTACATTCTATAATTGTGCAGCTTTACTTAACTCCAAATGGTTTGTCACAGGAAGGAAGAGATTGCACTGTGAGTGAGCCCAAAGGCTTTGTGGCTACTGATGCAAAACACATCTTCCCACACTCATCACTTGTTGTTAGGTAACAAACCCCAACAATCCTGACAGATTGCAAGAGGAAGAGGTGACAACAACATCAACCGCATCTTCACTTGTGTGCAAATGTGAGCAAGGAGTCTATTTGCTCCCCTCTTGAGGTGCATTCACTGCATCCCGTGATTGTGCCTCTACCGTGACATGTTCCCATGCTTTAATGTTCAAAAAGCTCTTCATTGTTCTCATACTGCCTGTGCTGCAGACCCTCTTTTCGCCCTCTGTCTGAAACCAGAGCCCAGTCAGCTGTGATTGGCATCTCTGTTGCGGTTTGTCAACAGCATAGAGATGTCCCGCCCCTCAGCCTATTATGTACAGTGTGTTGGAGTGCTAGCCAAAAGAAACGTGAGTGTTACGCAGTGATGTCACAATGTTACGGAGAAAAGGGACTCCGATGGAGGTGAGTCAGGAAGGGTGGGAGTGTGTTGTAGAGAAACTTTGCAGACCATTTACATGCACACAAACCTACATTACACACTATAGGAAACGGGAAATCCCAAATAGCATAATATGGCCACTTTAAGTTTTAAGGTAAGGTTCAAGGCTTTTAACCTGTTAGACCCCATCCCTGTTTTTCAGGTCTCAGGCTCGAAAATGACATTTCCAGAGCAAATGACCATAACTAGATTTCTAAAAAGGGAAAATTAATAATCTTTTTTCTCAAAGTAATGATAAACCTGTGAGTTGGATGTAGAAAAGTAAGAATCGACATAGATGTTTTTTATTTGAAAGAAAATTCTAATTGAACATAGTAAAAAAACTGTAAATTATAGTGTCCGTCCAAAAATAATTTTTTACTTATAGTGAAAACCACCCTTGAATGATGGGATGGTAGACTAAAAGCTTTAAGAATCCAAAGTACAACATATAATAA
>NW_011369945.1:12928460-12938067 GCF_000735185.1 Notothenia coriiceps | reverse complement strand
AGGAGAACACGAGTGGTTGATGTACCTGAACACACACACACACACACACACACACACACACACACACACACACACACACACATGTCAGTATAAGAAATAAGTATAATAATAAAGCTTTATTTATATAGCACTTTTCAGACAACACACTCAAAGTGCTTTACAAAATGACACATCACAAGTTAAAAACAACCAACAAGAAATTCCCCTCAGATTATTTGTTAAGAACTTTACAGGTAGCAAAATATAAAATGTTATCAGGCTAATAGACATAAGGAGGTAAAATGTATGATAATAAAAATAAAATAATTAATGGTTTCTCTCTGACAGATAAGACACAAGACATTGACAACTGAGTCGATGCAACAATATATAACATATAATATAAAACAAAGTGTGGGCGAATTCTATCCTAGCCTCCTATGTTATGATACATGAATATAACATCATATTCATCAGTGTTCCCATGGTGTAATGTCTTTTAAATCAACAACTTGATGATCTATATATATATATATAATATAGCTAAAGGGAAATGTTTACTGCACGTTTTCAATTGTCTCATTGTAATTGACGCTGAAGTGATATAAAATATCTCTTTGTTTTACTTAAACACTATTTAAGTGTTTGCGGAGGAGTTATCGTGTTGTTGTTCCACCGTGGAGGAGATGGCTCACAGATTCCATGCTTGACTTCTGTTACATGTTTTCCTATCACTAGTCACCCGCCGCACCGCACAATCTATAGTCTTTGTGACAGACGCAATTATTATTATTTGATGTAGCAGCCATTTAAGTACTCCAACTGTTCACAAACTGTCAAAAATCTCTTTTGTTAAGCATAAGTTTCTGTTGGCTGTAATTTCATGCGGTCTTGATTTCGCTTGTTAATTAGTGGAACGGGGAGAAATGGGCTGAAACGTGCGTACCAATGCAGCGGATATCTGACAATGGATTGTCAAGCTGTTTGTTTGTATCTTAATTAGGCTCTTCTCGTGTTCACATCTCTACAGATGTACAGTTGAGCACTCTAAATGTTACATCCATCCATCATGCAAGAGGGAAGTTTTTCCTGAGATCCCCCTTCACTTTAACAACTGGACACTTAGCTACGTATTTAATTTATGTTTACTTTCTCCCCAACAATCAATCACCGTCCATTCCTTTTCTCACTGCTCCCACGCTTCTGGGAGAATGAGGGACTATGGAATGCTTGATTCCAGTCCTTATAAAATGTTATAGGGATGAACCAATTAGGGCTGCGCAATTAATCGTATTTTAATCGCATTTACGATTATGGCTTGCAACAATTACAAAAACAACGTAATCGAATTATTATTACTTTTTTTTTTTTTTTTTTTGCAGTTGAATTATACTTAAAGTTCAGGGTATTAAACAGTTTTCAAAGTAAATGGATAATCGTTTTTGATAATCGTGATATCAATTATTGACCCAAATAATCGAGATTATGATTTTTGCCATAATCGAGCAGCCCTAGAACCAATCAAACCTTTATCCCATGTTACAAAACAAATAGTGTCGCCAATATGGAGAACAAACCCAATACCAGTTTTCTGTTTTTCTTCAAACCATTATCAGAAGGAATTTTATGTAGTTGTACACTTCAGGTGTGTTGTCAAATCATTGGTCAACTAAAACTGCTGGCTGGTATTTTAACTTTATCAACTCCACTGTTCCTTTTTGGGTAATTTGATCAGACCACTGTTAGTTGTGAAGGGCTGCAACTGGAAACAGAGCAACATTAGGCAATTAATGTGTCTCTGTAACAGTGATAGGATCAGAGATGCCAGAATTAGACTTCCTGGTCGCTACAATGTGCTGATCCTGGAAGCACATGTGATACAAATGTGTTTTTACTGGAGCCTTGGTGCACATCAATTTTAGACACAGTGATGTGTGTCCTGATGAATGAAACTGTCCATGCTGATGATATACAAATGATTTGCCATCAACGTGATGGCCACTATGCCACATTTAAATCAGTCGAGTATTCTGAGACATTTCTGAGACATTTTGTCCAACACTGACAGAGTTTATGCAATGAAACACAGTTTTAGCCCCCTCTATACTACACACAAATGAAGAAGAAAAAGATGACCCTTTATTAATCCCCAAGGCAAAATTAATCTCCATTGGGGATAAGTAAGTCAAATATTTTTGAATTAAAATCGATTTTAAAATATAGAACAGTACAATTTGAAAGAAACAATAAAGGAACTATATTGTCAACCATATTATATTTCAAAGGAAAATAACCAAAGATTACCTATGTATCAGTATTTCCCTTAGCTGGTATATACAGGACTCATAATGTCCCTTTAACATGCCGTAGCAGCTTTAAAATCAGCTGTGGTCTAGAGAGAATAATCAGTAAGGTAACAAACGTACAGCAACACAATATTCGTATTAAAAGCAATAAGGAACTTTATACTTGCAAGTATGACGTCCCCTCCAACGGAGGACGTCCTGTTCTGAGTGAAACAGGCTCTCTTTATAAGAGAGACATCGAAGCAAATTTACATTACAACATCATTCTGGGAGGCCAGCGGATACCCCCTTTGGCACTGTATGCAAAACCATCACACCCTACAAGACAGTGGGATATACAGATACCCCTCAGACACAGTGTGCAAAACCTCACCCCTTAAACACGTCTGTTGACCACACATACATTTAAGAGATTACCTAATCAGAGAAACTAAGGTTAGCAATGTTAAACACATTTTGATTGCACAATTTCCTTAACAAACAAAAATCACCCGTAGCACAATTTGAAGAGTACTTAAATTTGTACGGTGTCAGCCCCATCGCGATAATATCGTAATATTGTTATCCTATGTATTTTTGCCATGATTATCAAATTTGTTGAGAGCCCTAGGTCTGCTATATACAAGTCTTAATGCCTTTGAAAATATCTTTCAATATTTTCTCTACCAGTGTGGGAGGCCTGTTTGCTTGTTACCAATAGGGAAAATGACAGTACTCTCCAATGAGTATGCTGACCACTGTTGTATTTGACTCTGACACATAATCAGTCGGCCTCATTCTCTCCTGCTCTTCTCTCCCTCCGCCTTTTCCTCCCTGCACTACCCATCATCATCATTGATTTGTCTGTCGTTCTCGGTGAAACTCAGGAGACTCGAGGGAAGTGTCTAATTGTCGGATGATTTTAAGTGGCAAGGCTAGATAATCATCTGCGTCTGGCGCCTCACCTTGCTCCGGCTCCGTGGACGGGAATAGCAGGAAATTGTTGTCACTTATCGCCATTCAAGGATGATGGATGGCGAGCAGGAGCCCAGAGTGTGGATACTTATGTTGCTGCTGGGGGAGGAATAAAATCATTGCCTTTTTATTAAGTGGCATTCACTAGAGCCGGCTGGAGCAGTGATCGGCCTCCTCCCCGCTGAGATCACAATTATGACAGCGATGGGGTCTCGAGTTGATTGTTGCGGTGAATAGCAGCTCTTAACGCCTGTGTTGGCCGTGTTGTGTCGATAATAGAGATTCAGCTCTCATAAAGATGGCAGCACTTGGAGGCCTTGGGATGTATTTGCTCTAAGCTGAGCACCATTTAGTATAACAAGGGAACGGCCCAATGGTCGTCTCACTGTAGAGAGTGAGCAGGCTCTATGTAAAGGTCTCGGGGTCATTGTCATACTTGCCGAGCGTTGTGGAGCTGCGCTAGCCATGCTTGATTTTGTCTTTCAATTGTCAAGATGGGATTTAAAATTGACTACTTTATGTGCTCGGGTAGTTCCATCCCCTCCAAACAGCTGAACACAATGAGGTTCTCCTACACAAGGTCAGAGCATTGATTAATTTCTTTTGAAAGAATTCTGAATATAGCATGGAGTTTTTTTCTTGAGTAGTTCCTCTCAATGGTTCATCTTCAGGTTGTGTTTCCTTTTCAATAATTGCATTACTTTGTCTGTTAATTCGCCCAGTAGTTCATTGCCAAGTTTGAAGTGAGGCTTGCAAAGAAGCTGTGTCTCAATTATGGTGTGACACATTGTTCTGTTGTGAATCATCCATTGATTTAAATCACCCTGAATGTAGAAACAGTATTTCATAGCTCAAGATAAGGTTTAATATTGGGATTATCAGGGTTTTGTCTAAACCGGGTAACAGGAGCGCTGCGCCCTCATACCAAAATGCCGATTATCTCGGCAAAAATGTTAAAGTGATGCCAGAAAACAATATTTATGTTCGTCAAAAACTGTATAATTACTCCAAAAATGTGATTTCTGAATTAGATAGTTTCTTCCTTTTTTCTGTAGAGGAAGTGAAGAAACCGTTACTCTGGATTTATTTGTTGTTTGAGGTGCAATATATGACTCAGCCGCTTCAAGACCTGAAGAAACTATAATTTTCCGCTACGCTCTATGCATTTTCTTCACCGGGAAGTGGGCGGGGCCGTCAGTCCGGAAGTGACATTAGCGTCCTCATACTATATTTTTCTAGAAAAACCCCTGGGTTTGACATGCTCTATCACAATCAGTCTGGTACAGTATTTGTTTTTTGTCCGAATATTGAACTACCTAGAACAAATTTTAATTTTAAATATAAACGTTGGCTCTTATAAAGTTATGATGACAAGCGGAGAACAGATCAACTTAATAGGCATCAGTCTCACTCACCAACTTTGTTCCATGCTACTTTCCCTAATCAAAGAAAAATAAACTAAAAATAAAAGCATGTCAAATTGTTCCAGTGTTTGAAAGTTGAAATGCAATTAATTCATTGAATAATTGCTTTGTCTGCCAACTCTGTTTTAAGTTAAAACATGTCAAGTATACCAGTTTGTGTTGGTGCCTTTTAATTACCTGTCATGTGAAAGCAGCATACTTACACTAAATACACTTAAAGTAGATTACATACGAAGTAGATACTGTGTTCAAAGATGCTTCCTTTGTCTTATTCACAGAGTCCATAAAGCACTATTGAAAGACTGATTTCAAAAGGATGACACTGAGTCATAGGTTTGAGCCTTTTAAAAAAAAACGCTGTACATTTCCCAACAGAGAATATCACTCAGCCCACTTACCAGAAACCAGATTTTAGTCAAGACTGTGTTTGTGGAAAGTAGTCCTGCGTTGGTTCAGTGTAAGAAAAGGGTGGGAGGCATATTTTGGAAGGGACATTTAGCTGAAAAGCGACTAATGATAAAGTGAAGAAAAACAAGTCTGATGCTTCGACTGACAGGATTCTTTACTGATGATAGTAATCATCAAAGTTCATGAGGCAGCCCTAATTATTTCCCGGCTTGTATTAACTTAAAACTGCCCGACTCTAATTTTCTCACCGATTTAGGTTGACTTATGCAGCAGCAATGGGTAATAAAAGCTCTTGTCCTTCTGAAGTTCGACTGAAAAGTGTTTCCTAATGTCTACTTCCTTTTCTCTTTGAGTAAATTCCGTACAGTGAAAGATAAGACGCTCTCAACAATCACTTCATATTACATTTTAATTGCTCAATTTTGGACAGTGGAGTATCTCTAGTCTCCTGCATTTACCACGGATGTGCATTCCTTTCCTTTTAAGCTATTAAAGTTGAGTAATTACCCACAAGCCCATGCCGCCATGTTCAGTAACCCATGCAGAAGCCTGCCAGTGCATCTTGTCTCTTAATTACACATTTGAATCCTTAATGCACGTATGGTAAGTACAAATAATTAGACAGATATTTCCTCCGTCTCTTTTCCTTTACTGACGTGTGTGTAGATGCCCAGATGACCTGACATGTGTGCCAGGAGAGTGAGAGAAAAGCCTTGCATATCATCTGCATATTATAAAGGAATTAGCAGCCGCAAACACATCCCTCCACCAGCGCATGCTTCTCTAAAGCTGCATTCTTCATTAGAATATCTGAACTGTCATAAATATGGTTCAGATTACGCTATTGTCTCATTATCTTCTCTTTGCTTTGCTGCTAATGAGCGGGACAGGGCAGCTAAATGAGAGTTCCGTTTACATTATTTGAAATGTGCTGTGATAATGCTCATTAGAGTGTTCCCTTTTTGTTGCGCAGTTGCTTTAATTAGATGTTCGTCTCCACTCCTTAATAAGAACGAGGGCATCCATCGCTAATAATGCCTGTAATGTATTTGTTAGTACAAGAGGAGACAAGAAGGGAAAGGAGTGAAATTATTTCTCTCTTTAAGCGTCTCTTAATTGGAGGAGGCTTAATTGGATCTTGTTTGGCTTTCGTTTTCTTTCCAATGAGTAATCGACTACAAGCCCTCCTCCTCCTCCTCCCACAGACCCACCGCTCTGCTAACCTGCCGTTCTGTTCTTCCGCTCTATAAATGATTGGTAGTGCTTCACAAGCCCACCTGACCAGGTTAGTTTCAGTTCAAGTTTTTAGTGATACCCCAAGAATATCTTGAGTGGATGGTGTTTCTCAGTTTTCAAGGAGCTACTGGGTTAGTTGTTTTCACAGGAGCAAAATATGAAACCTCTGCCTCGTGAAAAGGTAGGGGGAATAGCGACTTTGTCATCTCAGGTGTCGGATATGAATTTCCTCCTTGATCTTTGTCTGGCCGCCCTTAACTCGCTGACCTTTGACCTCTTCCAAGTTGATATGCAGTAAATGATTTTGGTGTTCACAAGCAGCTGCTGTTGTCTGTTTCTGAATTGAATCGTCCTGTTGTTTTAGTGATGTTAAACACCACTTCAGTCTTCCACTCAGGGCAGCTCCTGTTGCAAGGGTTGAACCACAGATATCTTGGTCTATGGACAGACAGATTTAGAAAACTGTAGTAGAGGGTTTTTTTTTTAAAGTCGGGTTGGGTTTCTGACCAACCACCTCTTGTATCTATTGGTCTGGAGCATTGATGTTTAAAGGATACACAGTGGAGGCGACTCCATTCATTCCTTGCTTGGTGGCACATAAAGCCAAAATAGCCTGAGATGCTCCCTGGTTCTTCTGTCATCATTGGGCCGAAAGCATGCTCATTTGCTTTTTCCTAAAACCATGCCTCATAGCTGCTGCATCACAGCAGTGTCACGTCCGATTAGGCTCAATCAAATGAACGGACAACTCTGGATTCATCTCATTGAAACTTTTATGACCTAATGAAATTGAAATAATGGTGTTGAGTCCCAGTGTCCTGGGAAGTTGATTATCCTAAAACTAAGAAATCGGCTGAGTTACAGACACAATTACTAAGCAGTGAAATCATAAGCATTCAGTCAAGCAAGAACATGTCCTAGTGCGGCTTAAAAAATGGTCATTGTCTTGTTATATTCTCTACACACACTCCATATCACACTCTCCAACATGTCTCATGCCACCACATGGACCAGTAGCAGTGGTGTACAGTCTTTCAGTATCACTAATAGCCTCTCTCAGTGGCACCACTATGTCTCTCAAACAAGCCCAGACTGCACAGAGAGAGGTGCTGCACAGGCAGACAGACACAGTGGAAATCAATGGCAATTGTCAATGCACTTCAAGGTCACATCATCCTGGTTAAAAGGGTAAAGATTTCTAAGGAAGCTTAAACTGTTACTTCAGATGCAAAAAATCTGTTGTGTTACTTTAGTTTTCTTCGAAGCAATGTGTCTGAGGAGGGCTCAAGTAAATCCACTGCAGATGTGTTACAGCTGTTTCTGTCAGATGTTGTCAGCATCAACACTTCTGCAAAGTAAAACCTGCTCTCTCCATCTGTATCACTCAGGAATTTAAATCAGCCCGTGTGTTTTTCACAAGCACCACATTTATTCTCCTGCATCCATATACACGAGCACGTCTCGCTCACTTTTTTTTCCAGTGATATGTGTAGCTGTTGAGCGTACAGTGACCTTGTTTGTTTTCTATTTTTCTAACAGGTATAAACACTTCCTACAGGACCTGACTGCAAACACAAGTCCAGACAACCCAGAGTTTCAGCAGCTTTCAGGTAGGTTTCCTCTTCTTCTGACCATGCTGATGCCATTCTAATTTTTTTGTATTTCAAGGAAAGATTATCTGCAGATTCATGCTTCAAAGCTGCATTCACATGACAAACGGCTTCGTGCTGACATTGCCGTTGTGTTTCTATGGAGGGAGCTACTATTGACGTTCAAATTATTTCAACTTTGACCTGTTTTACCGCTGACATTTTGACAAGCAACCAATCAGAGGACAGCTGTATGAAGTGCTGCAAGCTAGAAGCAAACGTAGCTATGGAAACAACTTTTCTTTTTTTTTAAATGTACTTGCATAATTTTTTCAGTTTTTCATTGTGTTGCACTGTTGGTGGAGCCTGTGACCTAAGATTTTCATCGTCATAACTACACTGTAGCTATGTACGTATGACCATTAACCTGTTCGACCTCCTCCCCCCGCCGGCGGGCGGAAAAACGCATCATCTGCAGGAAACAGCTTCTGAGGGCTTCTTAATATTTAATAAACTATGAATGTTTCAGATCCATGTAACGGGAAGAAACTCAGCTAGCTGATCTTTTTTTTTTACCTCTGCATTAGCCACAAGCGAAAAAATGCTAACGAAAATTGCACAGAAATTCACTCATAACACCCTTATTACTTATCGTAACTGCACATCCAACCCATCGATTAGCATCGTGAGAAGACACAGAATCGATGGGTATATATATCATCACTCCATGATAAGAACGCGCGACAATATTAACAAAAACAGACATCAAAACACATGGCGCTAGGTAGCCAAAACGGCAATAGGTCTTACCTCTGTCTGATCAAAAGTTGTCTTCAATGGCATTAAAACGATAAAATCGCTGCTGAAGGTTAATCCATAGGTTAATCCAATGTGTGAGACTGCCAAAGGCACACNATCACGCCTACCCTTGTGTGTGTGTGTGTGTGTGTGTGTGTGTGTGTGTGTGTGTGTGTGTGTGTGTGTGTGTGTGTGTGTGTGTGTGTGTGTGTGTGTCACACACACACACACACACACACACACACACACACACACACACACACACACACACACACACACACACACACACACACACACACACAAGGGTAGGCGTGATCAACATTAGGAGACATTTAAACCCCTGACCCGAGCAACACACAGCTCAAGACACACAAGTTATACTTTATATTCTACGACATCCAACAAAAGAACAGCAGGACTGCAGTCAGGAAGGATGCTGTGCGTTCATGTATGCTCATATATATGTATATATATATAAATATATATTTATAAATATGTACAATATATGCATATGAACTGTATATAGTATACATGAGGGTACTGTTTGTGCTGATTAAAGAAGGGAAACACATTCTAGGCCTGTGTAATGGACCTACAGTATATGTCTTGTGTGCCTCCAGGAGCGAACATTTCACAATGTCCGCCTTGTTACGGTTCAGCTAATAATTCCAACCCTCAGTCATGGATTGGACTGTATAGTGTGTGTGTGTGTGTGTGTGTGTGTGTGTGTGTGTGTGTGTGAGAGAGAGAGAGNTGTGCCTCCAGGAGCGAACATTTCACAATGTCCGCCTTGTTACGGTTCAGCTAATAATTCCAACCCTCAGTCATGGATTGGACTGTATAGTGTGTGTGTGTGTGTGTGTGTGTGTGTGTGTGTTTACAGTACACGGAGCAAGCAAGTCGACATTATAGT
>NW_011369945.1:12928041-12928437 GCF_000735185.1 Notothenia coriiceps | reverse complement strand
GTGTGTGTGTGTGTGTGTGTGTGTGTGTGTGTGTGTGTGTGTGTGTGTTTACAGTACACGGAGCAAGCAAGTCGACATTATAGTCAATGTAATGTGGCTTGAAGCTGGAAGGCAGATTTGTTGAATTTGAGCTGAATTTGAAATAATTGGCTTTATCCAATGAATCCTTATGAACCACGCACACACATGTTCATACATATATTCTAGCATATGGACATTTGACAGAACACACACACACACGTGTTAATGCACACAAAAACAGCCACAGAAGGAAGTGCAAAATAAATAATTGAGAAAAGCAGCTCTTGTTATTATTGCTGTTCGTGAAATCACTCTCTTGGGGGTTGTCAAAGCAGCTTCTCATTTACTGTGTGTGTGTGTGTGTGTGTGTGTGTG
>NW_011369945.1:12915975-12928017 GCF_000735185.1 Notothenia coriiceps | reverse complement strand
GGGGGGGGGCAATGCTCCACCAGTGACTGCCGCATCGCCAACCCTGTGACACCACGTCATACCAGGCTCCCAGTGAGGCCTTGTCAGACGTACGGATTAAAGCGAAAACCAAAATAAAAAAGAAAGACAACGCGGGCAATGGGGAAAAGGGGGGAGGGAGAAAGAAGAAGGCAAGAGCCAAAGGAGGAAAAAGAAAAACGAGAAGGACGGAAAGATTTGACAGGCGGTGAAGTTCTCTCATTAGGCGTATTCCTCTGCGATGCCCAGTGTGAGGCGCTCAGTCCGACTGCGTGTCAGCACTCGTCATGACAGTGCAAAGGCTGGAACAGGCAACAATGGTCAAGACATACAAATTGAACTGATACACATCACTACTCATGGTGCGTGTTAAAATGGATACCATTGGTGCCACAGCCCGTTTACTCAGGCCTCTAGCTATATTGCTGCAGAAGATAATGGAGTCTGTTGGCTTCGGGAAGTTATACAGTTATGAGGGTAACACACATTCAAATATATCAAACATCATGGAAACCAAAAACAACATTTCACAATTAGAATTTGGTCTGCTCCTGAGCTGAAACATCTGCTCAGTGGTGAGGGAACGAGTCTTAAACCTGGAAATGCATTTTAGAACTTGCGATTCCCTCATGTCATAGTCAATGTTTCTATGAATTCGTTTTTGGTAAGATGCGTTAAATAAGGTCTGGGGTTAAGACAAGCTTACGCGATTTTCACATTTGTTCTACGACATACGTTAATAAACAACCCACTCGTCAATCTGTGAAGCTTCTATGCCATTTAAAAATCTGGTTGCTAATAAGTGGCTAAATGAGACTACTAAAGGTTATCACGCCAAACAATAGGCACCTTTAGCTGAGCGGTGGGGACATGAAGTCCATGATGTTAGCTATATTTACTTCTGTCAATTGCATTAAAGCTTAAACTATTATAGAAGTGGTGTCAATATGTTGGGATAATTATGTTGAACAAGACATAAGTATCATAACTTGTGTTAGCAACAGATCTTATTTTCTGCAAAATTGAAATCCAATGGACAAGTCCCAAATTGAAAATACTTACTCCCACAAGACAATTGTCCTTTCAACGTTAGCCATGAATGGTAGCCATTTTAACTGCACACCCCAGAAACTGAGACTGCTGCTTGTATCCAATCAGATTAGTTAAACATGGGTTCAAGCCATGTCACATTTCACTCATTTGAGTTACTCTGATGAAGTTGAACGTCTGGAACAACACTAGTAAATGAATCACAATACATTAAGAAAATAAAAAAAATTAAAAAGGGAGCGCTTGTATATCTGTCAAGCAGGACAGGTGGTGTAATGCTTATGGCATCTGGACTCATCATATCATTGTTACCTATTTTTTAAAGTCAATTGTAGTGATTTGGAATCGATATTTTCCAATCGAGCATGTATTTTGTCCTATATTAAAAGCATATTTGACACGTAGGGCATTTTCGATACTTCAAAATCTTTGGTATCCAGTCTGTGCAAGTTTGTTGTTGTGATACCTTTCTTGAGCTGAAGTATTGGATGAACCCCAGTGTTGCTTAAAAGAGATGCAGACATTTACTAAACAGACAAAATCAGATGAATTTGAGCTCCTCCCTATCTGCTCTGAAATCTAATGTTCTACCAGTCCGTCAGTGAGACAGTGTGTGTGTTATTTCCCCGGAGCCACGTATGCAGGGTTGATGTAGGAGAAGCCGAGGAAGTCTTCCTCGTCCAGGTTCATGATGACGAGCTTGTCTGTCGGCGTCAAGTCCAGCGGCATCTTGGTGAACTCCTTGTCAAAGTTACAAGTGTCCTTCTTGTTCTTCTGCAGGTGGAGTTTATGAGATGTTGACGAAGAGAAGGTATAATGGGTGGAAAACACAAACAAAAATGGTCGTAGAAGAATGGGAAGGATTGGAAAAGAGAAGAAGAGAGACAAAAGACTGTTAGATATAGATTAAAGTATCACCGCATAAAAGCGCAAGTCATCTTGGTTTGGACATCTTCTTTGTTCAAGTTAGAGGTACTTTTTAGTTGTTATGTTTAGTTACAGCTGATACAGTTTCCGATTACATACAGAGAGCCTTTAGATTGTATTATGCAAGTGTTTGCTGTTTTGAGTGTGTGGTTGAGAAGCTCTCTCTGGAGGGAACTTTAGGATTTGAGCCTTTGCAGACCATTTACATGCACAAAAACAATATCACACACAACAGGAGAGGGAAGACCCAAACAAGCAGAATAGGGCCCCTTTAAGAGGCCCAAAATAGCACCTGTATGAATGATGACATACAATTGGAAAATAAATATAGATATGATGAAACAGAAAAGGAGATGGTCCGAAATCATGCACCTTGAATAGAGGGTAAGAGAAGTAGGAACATACAGAGTTGCGTCATGCAACCAATACTGAGAAGATCTCAAAGTTAGAAATATAATAACGCGTGTTAATTAAATTCAAGGATAAAGTGGAAGAATGAGGAAAGAGAGCCAATACTAAGATATAGGATGAGAGAAAGATGCCAAGGGACATGAATGAAGACGGGAAAAAGAGAGGGACTAGTACAGGCTTCATGTGGGAGGTGAGGGGAAAACTGTGTGTGCATGTGTGTGTTTGTGTATGCATGTGGATCGAGGGTTACTCTGGGGAAGGGCATTGTTAATGCTTGGCTCAGTGGGCGGATGGACAGAGGAAAGAAAAGAGCGAGCTGGGTGTTAAAGATGGAGGAGTGTATGTCAGTGAGTGGGGGAGGGGAGAGTTAGATGCGGTAAAAGCGAACGGCTGCCATTTGATTCACTCACACTGACATACTGTGTTGGACAGTTCGTTCTTATTGAAGCTTCACATGTGCGCTGATGGAGCTGTGAGGCTCTGCATCGATGGCATTCACATATCACTGTATGGCCTGTAGGATGTTCTCCAAAGAGTGAGGAGAAGTACAGTGTGTGTGTGTGTGTGTGTGTGTGTGTGTGTGTGTGTGTGTGTGTCACAGGATCGTTAAAACTCCTACACCAAGATTGGTCGTGGACATCCACATACTTCATGTCCAAGGCATGTACAGATTAGTGACAAGTATCAATCCATTTAGTTTTGGTGTATTAAAAGCAGGCTTTGGGAGTAACGGGATTAAGTAATCTCGATACCAAAAAACAAGTATTCCCTTAACTTACATTATAATGTTACCACAAAACTAAAGAAGAGCATCTTGTATTTGTTGTGAAATGACTAAGTACTTATTACATTTGTTTTTACAGGTAACTAGTAAAGTAACCCTCCTAATCATGATTAAAAGTCAAGGTAAATGCACATTATCCCAAATGTGGCCATTTTCTACTGTTATAACAGTAGAGTATGTGTGGATCATATAGGGCAAATGACTGTGAGCAAAATAAGCCATTTAAAATAAAAGTGGTACATTTGTAGACTTTTGAAGACGTTTTGAAGCCCTTAAGTTTTTAGTTTGGAATCAGGAATGACCATATTTGGGCCAGGAACTGTTAAAAACAAACTCAACAGCCACATTTGTAAGCAAATATCATTGAAACCACATATAATCCCAGATAGAGGGGCACAGTCGTGAGGTACAGAGGGATGAAGAGAGCAGCAGAGAGGGAGAATGATCAAATAAAAGCTGGCCACATAAATATTCACATCACTGAGCAGCGGTCACAGAGAAAACCACACAGGGGGCGAACCCAGAAAATCCACAGCCATAAATACATCCACAGAGTCTGAACCTCTAACACCACGAGCGTTTGACAAACACAAACAGCTGAAGCCCCAGTATGAGGAAGAGGAGGGAGAGAAAGAGAAAGGACTAAGAATCCATCAAAGTAATAATGTTGGTTCTTCTGAAGGTAGAAAATCAAGATACAAGCGTTCTGCTATTTGACAAGGCAGAAGAAACAACAACCAGAGAGACAGAGAGGGACAGGAGAGCGTTCAAGATCACAGGAACTTCAAACCGGCGTTGCATCTCCTACCTTCATCTGCCAACTCTCCACCGCCTGAGGGGAGCTCCCTCCATCCAGGGACCCCCAGATCCACCTCACCTTCTCGGGCATGATATCCACTCTGAACGTCTCAAGAGAGGCGTCGTTCAACACTCATATGTGCATGGTTGGATTTCATTTCCAATATTATGTTTAGTAATTGTGTTTTTTTCCCTGTCAAGATTAAACGCAATAACAATATTTTTTGAAACATGCACCTTTAGCCTCTGTTAGCACACTAGCATGCATGCATCCATTACGTTCATTGTTACAACATGCATATTTAAAACAAGGCAGTGGGAAACGTTGAAACATAAATCAGAGACGGCATATTCAACCAACTCATGGAGCTATCATAAGATTATGTTTTGAGGATTTAGGGGAATTTATAGGAATAAATAGAACCTGAAATGAATTACTAGGTTTCAGTTAAAATCATAACCACTATAATACTAATGGATGATATCCAAAACATGTTTTAATTTGTTATATCCGGAGGGAATATTATAGGACATCTTTCCAATCCATGTCAGTACTCGCTATTACCGATTGATATACTGACAAACCAAGGGTAACTCAACGTATGACTTGCAGTTAAGGGAATCTATCCGACTGGAAATATAAACAAGCACACAGATTTGAATGCATGCTATGCTTTCAAAACCTTCGTAATCTAGTGCACATGGTTGAAGACCTTGCATGCAGTTTTTTTTAACCAAATACACACATGTAAACTAACACACACACACACACACACATGCACACAGCTGCCAGCCATGTAGGCCAGCTCATAATGTGTTCCATCTCAACACGCTTCAATTGCAGCTAATGCTGTGAGGCAGAGAGACAGAGATATGGAGAGAGAGAAAAAAAGAGAGGAAGAGATGCAGCGAAGGGCAGCGAGTGAGATAAATATCAGTGGCCCTCGGTGTAGATGTATAGATAGAAAGCTTGGAGTACACAGCAGCATCAGGGCAAACACACACGATTGTTCTTCAAGTCACTCGGTTCCAGAGGCTGTGGTTTTAATAGAGGAGTCTTTAATTTAGTCTTTGCCTCCCTTCCTCTCTTTCTGCCTCACTCCCTTCCACCTCCCTCACATTTTCTCAACCCCATCTCTTTTCAGTAACGAGAGGATTAGCGGGAGACGAGCCTATGTCAGCTGAGGATGAGGGGAGAGTGGGAGGCACAGAGGATGCGGGGAGGTGAAGAGGAGAGGAGGGTGAATGAAAGGCGGTATCGAACGCTGACCTGTTTTGGGCTGATAAGCGCAGGCTGCTTTGTGCTGAAGCCACTGGCTTTAATTTGGGGGCCGCAACATTTGGAATTAATTATCACACACACTCCAGCACAGCCGCGGCTTACTGTGTACATGGCTATTACATCCACTCCAATACAAACTGTATACAGCCTGTGTGCTGGAACTCACTGTTACACAGGAGTTTGTATTGCTGTTTTGATGAAGTTACATAAAATACAGCCACAACCACAATGTTAGCATACGGTTAACAAAGAGGAATGCGGGGTACGGAAAATAGGAAGCTGCGCTTTTTCAACACAAATATCAGGAACAGCAAGCACAATGCATAAGCTACACGTTGAAAACTATAACTAGAGAAATGTATTGCACTAAATATAAATCTTCCACATTGGAGTGCGAGGTATAAAGAAAGTCCTAAGCAATTTGGAGAGAATTAATTATTTATACATCTGACAGAACTGTATATTGATTCTTAATGTTTAGTTAGGTTGGCTGTTAATCCGCTAGTTAATTAGCTAACGCTTTCTATAAGTTCATCAACCTTAACAGGGACAGTTATTTGCTCAATAAATTGACAATGAGACACAAACTACTCCTCAACAAGAATGTGAATACGCAGATTTTCCCCAAATGTCTTGATTAGAAAACAACATCACAATACAACACAAGGCTGAACCATGACCCAACATGTAGAGCATATTCAGTTTCCTGCCTGTGTTCAAAAAAACATATAGGCCTACTGTATAGGAAGTGGATACTGTCCCTTAGACATCAGCAATTTGTTTGACAATCATTTTGAAGCTTAAATTCGTCGTTTTTTTGGAGCCAGCTGGGATCATCTTTTGACGAGAGAGTTGAACTGATGAAAAATAGGTCAGGCACCATTAGCGTAACATATGCTAGCTTACCAGCTAACTCTTTTGCTTGCTTAGCATGTTGCATTTGTAATTCATGTTAACCACGACATTAATCGGTATGCCGTCGTTGGTTTAACTGAAGAGCCGACTCCATAGAGGGTCTTTTACTCAAACAGAACGCTTAAATAAAGCGGAACTTAAAAGCGGTAACACCTTACTGAAGGCATCACTTTAAGCCTTAATTGAATTCAAACTGTCGACTTTATAAAAGTTTACCCCCATATTTTGGCACTTGTACTATATTTCAAAATAACGTGTTAACACTTGGGTAAAAGGCAGATGCCTGCTTTGGCGGTTTATGGGAGAATAAGAAATCATAAATAACAGAGCGTTACAAAACGTGTGTTGTAGGCAATCAAAGCCAAGTATCCTATTATTTCTTCTGACAAAAGCTAAAACAGTTCGTCTAAACCAGATGTCACAAATGCCTCTACAATCCTCCAGTGTAAAGAACTTAAAGGTCATCTCAACACGTTTGCCGACTTTCATTAAAGTTAAATCTCGCTGGCATATTTTTTTATTTCCCATCAAAGTGAACCTCATAGCTTTCCCCAGTCCTTTGATCACGGACCGAAGCATTCCCTGTGGAAGATTGGTGTGTTGTAGACGCCGTTTTCAATCGTTAGTTTCCGTAAATACTTGCAAACATTACACCGCGGATAGTAAATGGTGCAATATCCAGCAACCCCTCTTAAAGGTACATGTGCAGCTAGTTATACAGTAGCAGCGACTACAGCTCAGCAGGGCTGTGTGTATGTAGGCCGTGTTCTGCATGTTATTTCCTTGAAGTCATCAGACCTACGCTACCCCATCAAGGCAGGGCTCTTATGATAAGTGGCAGTCATGAAATATGCACAGCCATGTCGTAGTGGCCTGCCCCGCTTGGCTTCCTCGTTCCCCCCCCCCCCTCCTCTCCACTGCCCCTTCTTCTCTCCCGTCATTGTTAAATTACTCTCCTTCTGTTTCACCTTCCTCTCCTCTTCTAATTTCTCTTTACCTCCTTTCCTTCATTCGCCACAGCCAATGCACATCATCTAAAACACAAAAACAACAGCAAACATCCTCTAAGACATATTTTAAATCCTTTATTTTGTGTATGCCTGTCTATGTTGGTTAACAAACAAACAGACAAAATCATTTTGGCACATGGAAAGCATTTTGAGAAACATTTTTTTTTCTTTTCTTGAGGTGTATTATTATCCCATATAGCACACGCTACAGTAGCTTTGATCCCACCTTGAAGCAATGCGCACACAGAAAACATGAATCACCCTAATATGCTAAATGTATATAAATCCTAACTAATAAACAAAAGCAATTTTCATGCAGTCCATTTGACTTCCCAGTAAAGAGTCGTAGATGCAAAAAGAGAAAACTTCTCCTCTCGTCTTTTACAATACTGACCACATGGTGTAGATATCAACATTTGACACAGTTGTATATGCTTATGTATAAGTATATATATATATATAGGTATTTGTTGTTATCATAATACAGGAGACACTGACTGTAATACATACCAATGAAGGTAAAAACGCAGATAATGGAAGTCATAAAAACACATTCACTTCCAGACTCTTTGAAAATGCTAAGGCTGCTCTTCTGTGCTGAACTCATCAGCAGTTAAAGTTTAAGACTTAGATAACAGACACGACCAACTTTATCCAGATGTTAGTACCTAAATCAGTGACTCCCCAGCACCAATTAACCCAATCACGTTCAATAATTCCACAGAAAAAGGTCTGAATGCCATCAAAAAGCAGTGCCATTCCCATCTGGAACCAGGCCGTAGCTCCCTCAGCTTTCTGCTAACCCTTACCATCTGGCCCACATATTGTCTTTTATTAACAATGTTGCATGATATTGTCTACATGTGGAAACCTAAGAGACTCCCACTCCTGCTAGCATGACAGATAACTGTTTTTTTCAAGTGAATTAAGTGCATGATACTGCAGCGTAATCGTAGATACTGTAAAGTGTCATGCAAGTAGTGCTGATGATAACCAACAGCAAACCTGCAGAAAAAACTCACCTGATGTCCCGAGGAGTGTGATGTGAGGAAGCACTTCAGCCACTTCCACACTATGTTAGCAGCACTGAAGTGTCTCAGCTGCCTTTCTCTCTGGCCGCGTAAATAAACCCGCCAATAAGCCTCATAACCTCACAGCCTTTTGCATGTGAATAAATTAAAGTCCTAACCGGAGCGTTCTAAACTAAAGGTTGGTTCATTACGGATTCTGCCTTCCTGTCAACATGATTATTGCTAGCTAGGGAAAACAAGAGACCACACACACACACACACACACACACACACACACACACACACACACACACACACACACACACACACACACACACACACACACACACACACACACACACACACACACACACACACACACACACACACACACACACACACACGGCCTAGCTTTAACCTGTGTTCTCGTTTGCAGCAGCTGTAGTTAGGATGGAAATTGTGCATGCAGAGGGCTACTTGAAAAACACCAATCACAGTGAGGCCTTATTCCACCAAAGAACTGGATCAGAGGTCAAGCTGCATGGTTGTTGGTCCGCTGTTTGAAATCTAGCTAGTGGCCTTATTTTTGACGCAGACCAGACACCCTTTCCAGGCCTACTGTTTGGAGATTTCAGGTACTAAACCTGCATTTGAAAAAAGCAGAATCTGGGTTTAATTTGATTTCCAGGCCATCGAAAACATCTCTAGTATGAAGGTGTAATTTGCAGTACTGGACGTAACTGTGTTCAAACACATGCATACTAATTTGTACACAGCTTGCTTTAAAGAGGACATATCATTCTCCTTTTCACGTCCATAATTGTATTGTGTGCCTCTAGTGAGACATGTTTACATGCTTTAATGTTCAAAAAGTGCTTTTTCTTTTCGGCCACTTGTGGAGCCACTGGTTGGAAGTCAAGTGGATATTCACCATAAATACAAATGTTAACGCAAGGCCAGGCAAGGCATGCATTGACACACGTACAAAAATGCTTTACCGTGCGTTTCCATACACAGTTCTCATTCACACACATTATGAAACATTCATGTGCACACACTGCTGTAAACAAACGCCCGGGTATCTGAATCATGCTTTTGAACAAACACAAATAATGCTAGTCTCTTTCGTTGCTTATATACTAGTTAACAGAAAAGGAGAGTATACAAAGTAGTATTATCTATCTATTCGACGGACTCAAAAGCCTATAGGACTACATTTCCCAACAGCATTTTACCAACATGATCCCAGTGCTGCAACAACAAAGAGGACACATAGAACATCCGATATATGTGGTCTTTTTTGGCACAAATCTTCCACTTTGGTTAAAACCATACACCAAATATGTTTCTTGAATATGCATTTTGAAAACCATGAAAAACAGCCACGCATGGCAGCAGAGTGGTGCAGAGATAAGATGTTAAAATGCTGCTGGGAGACAAAGTCCGGGGCTGTTATTGATATAGAAACTCATGCACAAGTATGTGAAGCATTCCAGTTTTAGCTAAGATAAAGATAAATGTACATACGCTGTTATTATTACACATTGAATAATAAGCACATCAGAAGTACAGGCCCAACTCTGATTGAACTGGAATGAGTAAAAGAAAAGTTAAATCACAATCTTCCACAAAAGAAAAGTAAGTAATAAAATGAAATGCTGAAGCTATGTTACATGTGAATGGTGTGTGTGCTGTGAGTATCCTGAATGATCTGTATAAGGTTTCAATTATCTGCAGTTTTAACAAAGCAGAAACACTTTTTAAGACTCATTTTTAATTATCAACGTCAAATGTCGAATTTTAGGAAATTTGTAGGGGCACCATTCATTTTCTAATCCTTAGTCTGATCCTGGTGAATGATTGTCATTTGTCCACACTGTGAGCCACAAGTTGAGTAAAACATCAATTTTTCTCAAAAACTAAGCTTTGAGAAAGTCAACGGCTCATAATTAGCCAAAAAATTACATTTTGACCACTTTGAAGCATCTACATTTCTCCGTTTTAATGATAGTTGAGACACTGCACTAGAGTGATAATGCATCTAGGCCATTTCCAGAAGAGGCCAACACATCGTCCCGGTTGCAGCAGTGTGAAGTCTACATATGTTTGTGTATTTGATGTATGTTTAAGTCATGGCTTCTTGCTTCCTGTTGCAGTACACATCATTTCCAGGATTTTTAAGTGGATAAATATTCGTGTGTGTGTGTGTGTGTGTTTTCCAGGGTATACAGGTTGGATACTGGGGGAAATGCTTGTGTATCTATTTGTGTGTGTGTGCATGTGTCCATGAGCTGAAGTCAAGCCTGCTCGGCGGCAGGTGAGGCAACATCAGCTCCGGGGAACTCGGGGTTGATAAAGGAGAATCCCTGGAACTCGTCCTGGTCCAGGTTCTCAATCACTTCCTCATCGGGAGGGGTCAGCACCGGCGGGTGGCGCGTGAAAAACCGATCAAAGTTCTCGGCATCCCGGCCACACCTAAGGGGTCATCCAGTCTTTCTCCTTTACTTCACCGTGACTTATAATTGTTACTGTGAAAAGGGTTGACAGGAGCCTTTTGTTTGAGATGCCATTACACTCTACGTGTTATATAGTGAGAGACTCATACTAAAGTAAAACGGAAAACATCGGGTTAATCAAACTAAACCTATCACTCTCAACTGTACCAAATTTACGAAGTTTTGTTGTGAAAATTAGTTACCTGTCCTTTTGGAGGGTATCTTTGTTTTTTATTAGGGTGGGAGGAGAGGAGGGGTATTTTCTAATTACCCTTTTTAGTCTGGCACACTTCTTTGAGTCCCCTTCGTTGGTTCTCTTAGGAAGAGGGCCTGTTTGTCTTGTAACGCTATTCTACAACCCACATATTTCTTTTTTTTTATTATTTCATGTTGTAAAATCCCCAGTCTATCGAGCTTCCAATCTCTGTGCACGGGTATACGTCGGGCCTCAGGCCGACGGTTCGTGCGTCTAAGTAAAGGCTGACGCCTTTCGAAGTCCGTTGCAGTAAGTTGGTAAAGGGGGAAGTGTGGTATAGGCATTATTTACGTTTTTTGTTGATTTAAGGTTTACTATTTTTGGATTCGTAGATAATTTCTTTTATAGCTCTCAGTTAATTTATGTAAGAGTTAAAGACGGCGGTTTATAGACTTATTATAAGGCCAATATAGGGTCAAACATAATCTGTTGACCACGACTACCCAAATTAGTTATACGAGTCGTACCAGAGGTGTCGACGTCGATTATTAAAATTGGGGTGTTAATGTCGGATCAGCGCAGTACCGAAAATCGGCATAGGACGTCCCTGACCAATCTTTTAAGGTTATTTAGGTTCATTTTTTTGCCTTTACGTCTTTGGTCTCATTAAATAAACCCCCCCCCCCCCCCAATAAATGAATGTCTCGGTACCACCTAGGAAAAAATTAATTAACGATTGTCAATTTCGAGGTACGCAATTTGAACAGGTTACATCACGTGAAGGTGTCCTGCAAACTTCTGAAGTTACTGGGGCAAGCCAAACTTTAACCTCAAACTTATACAATGTCATTATAGAGTTGTTTTCCCTCAGTATACGGACTCCACACGAACTAAATAAAGAGGACTGGCCATAGTCGATTATCGGTTGTGTGCACCTCTCAATTTAGTTCGAGTGGGGAAATCGTGAGCGTGGGGAAAAATACTAGAAACTTTGGTACAAGTTCATTCTACATAGAGGTGTGGGACCAAGTTTGGTGGTAAGGGGAAGAAAACAAAGTAGGGGAAGAGGGAGGGTGGGTTACGTAGGTAAGGAAGGTAAGTGGGTGAGGAGGGGGGGGGGAACATGAGGTAGGGGCGGGGGGTGGG
>NW_011369945.1:12890834-12915930 GCF_000735185.1 Notothenia coriiceps | reverse complement strand
CTCTGACTTCATCAACGCCTCACTAGTTATAAAGTCGTTTTCTAGCCCACTATTCAAGAGTCAATCCTGCTCTAAATATTTTGTTGGCATCCTAATCTCTCATGTTTCACTCTCTCCTGTTGCAAGGGTTACCCTCAAGGAGAGAATAGACACTCGTATTTAGTTGTCAGCCTCAGGTAACGTGATGGCCTTCAAGATCCGGCTGCTGTTGTTTATATACCTCAGACAAACAACACTAACATAGAGATAGATCATAGGGCAATATAATACGTAAATCTTGCATGAGTTTCTGCCATCTCATAGTTCTGTTTCTCAGGGCCAGCATCTAGCACGGAACGGTGAACGACTACTGGCGGATGATCTGGGAGCTAGACACAGCACCATCGTCATGGTGACCCATCTAAAGGAGAGAAAAGAGTAGGAGAGCGGGAGTGCAACCGATGATGTGTCGATCATATAAACCCTGGTCCCAAGACAATCTACACTACCCTAGCCCAAGACATCTAGCACTGCCCCACTCAGCCCAAGACAGGGGCACAGAGAGTAGAGGGGCATGTCAATCTGCAGGACCCACTTCCATCTTTACTGTACTTCTGAGTGCGGTCCATGCGATATTTGATGAGGCAACCTCTGCTGCGCTAGACAAACCCTGCATACAAGTATAGCACAGGACTTTGACACACAGCGAAGAATTCTCTTGAACCGATTTGTGATAGCTCTCTCAGTATGGATATCATTGTGTTCAGGTCTAGTATACATAGAGCTTACTACATAGGTATCGATGAGAAAGATATTGTCTTATGTAATCCTGTTGCTATATTTGAGACCTCTCTATGTAATAGTCGATGACATGAGTTCTTATTTGTATTTGTTTCGGATTTTGAGAGGCGCGTTCATTCATTACTACTTCTGTGTCTCTGTATGCAGACGATCTTACTAAAGCAAATTGTCATAGCGCCTAGTATGTGTAATCAACCCTACTTAGGTAATAAATACGTAGATCTTGAAATTCGCGTTGAGCTGCAGCCACTTGTGACAGGGTATGAGCGTAACATGTCTCAGTCGCTGCATAGAGGTGCTGAGCACCTCCTTAAATGGCTAGACAGAAGTAACCGACAAATGACCTTAGGTTTGAGCGATTTACTCTATGGGAGATATGGAATGTTTTTGCTTCCTCTGGATGAAGATATGGGTCGTGACCAGTGGATGTCTACGGACTGCTCTTCTGTTGCTTGCAAGCTACTATAGTGTATCCTTACGAAGGATGGGCAAGCCAGAGAGCGCATGTTTTCGAGTACGCAGTTTGGGTCTCGTTTCTCTTCCAGCGATTCCCTGCTTGAAGCATGAATGCCTCAGAGAGCATGCGCCCAGCTCTGAGGGTCAATTCATGACTACAAACACCGATGCTCTGCCAGAAAAGCATCACCCAGCTGTGACAGAACAGACCACAGTGGCACATGATGTCATGGGAAGGATGGAATGCCCTCTCAAGTACCCTTACTACTCTGCAAGGTATCTGCGCTTATCCTCTGGCTTTCCATTCCAATGCGATCGCGAACAAGCATCTTCAGTCTTGATCACAAAAACAGAACGGAGTTCAGACATTAGTATAGGGAATGGGAGACCTGAGTAACAGTCATTACCCACAAACATTCTGGTGGCAAAGGGGTCCTGTCCTGCTAAAGCAGCGCGTACTCCAGACAAACTCATTGCCAGGCCAAGTCAGCAACCTATGACCATCTAAAGTGAGAGGTTGCTCCGCTGGCATAGCCAGAAAGGTTATCGCCTTGAGTTGCTCTGTCTAAAAAGGCTGTGTACAGGTTTTTCATGTGTTATTGGTTCAGTATTGTTTCATGATGAATTCTGTTCGGGTTAATTAAAATATTTTTTTGTGTATGTTGGTGTTTAATTTGTGTGCAACAGTACAGGGAAAAGGGAAATTATACACAAAAAATTTACTTGCGATGCAGAAAAATGTCCTAATATGACCTAGATTGATTCAGAGCATGTAAAGTCCTCTGGCTTCTGATAAGATAAGATAGATAACTTTTATTAATCCTGTAAGGGAATTGCACATGTTTATAGCAGCAGGGTGATAGGAAAAGGAATAGGAACTATATATACATACAATTTACAGTAAATAGAAACAGTTGAATACAAAGATAATAGAATAAGTAAAGTAAAAATGAAATAAGGGGGGATTCGGGGGCTTCGGCGGACCTCGGACCCCCGCCGGAAAAAAATTGCCTCCTCCGCTCGGCTGCTACTACTTTCTATAACATCAAACTCTTAGACTGGTCTTAAACACATTTGCCTCTTGTCTACACTCCAATCAATCAATCAATCAATCAATCAATCAATCAATGTTTATTTATATAGCCCAATATCACAAATGTTACATTTGTCTCAGTGGTCTTCACAGTTTGTACAGAATATCAATATGACAATACGACACCCTCTGTCCTTTGACCCTCACATCGTACAAGGAAAAACTTCCAAAGAAAACCCACAGTTTAAAGGGGAACATGGGAGAAACCTCAGGGAGAGCAACAGAGGAGGGATCCCTCTCCCAGGACGGACAGACGTGCAATAGATGCCGTGTGTGTCCAATCACATAAAGGCACCATCTTCAAATTCATACAGACTTCAAAGCGGTTCATCAAAGAAAAAGGTGCTATTTATATCAAAATATGTATAAAGTCTAATGTTTGAATTGTTAAAATGACCTCACATAATTTACATTGATCTTTCTCTCAAGGTGCAGTAAAAAAGAGATCTCCAAGAACACTTGAAAGACTTGGATATATAAATAAAAGGTTTATGTTTGAAGTTAGTACATGTGTTTGTACTAGGGCACTCGGCTATGTTATATATAAATCAATGAAGTAGAACAATTTGGGGATTTTGAAAGCTGATTGCAAAACTGAATTATTTTCTTTCAATGTTTTACTTTTTAAAAAAATATTTATTATATTTGTTGGACTTTAGTCTTGCCATCTCCCAAAAAAGATTCTGAGGCATTTTACGAATGGATACACACAATTTATTGGAGAATCTCCCTCCAGATGGCACTTTGGGATTTAGCCTTTGCAGACCATTTACATGCCCAAAAACACATCACATTACAGAAAGTTGAATACCCCTAAAAGCATAAAAGGGCCCCTTTAATAATCACCCCTATTGGGCTGCTGCTGGTACCAGGCTTCACAATTACGGTCAGTCGGCCTCTAAATTTGAGGAACCCACCGTATTTGCTTTCTATTGTCTGAGAACAGCTTAACTGACAAACATGCAATTCCCTATCAGAAATACACAGTTTAACAAACAGTGGAGCGAGTGGTTGGGATACCTTTGATTGGGAGTTCCATTTCCAGACTAAATAATGAGCGGTGCCGTTCCCTCAGGCTCCCATCCTCTGCAGACTGACAGGCTTTCTTGTTGAGAGTGCTACAATGAAGATTGAAGCATACATTACACAGTCTGATGTATTGGATAAATGGTTCTGCAGTTCCCATACATCTTCATTATGAGCCCCTTATTGAATCAATGGTTGAAACATAATGGCAAGCACCCATTTAAAAAGCGGTCCATGGAGAGACAGTGTGTTAGTGCTAGACTGATTTACCACTGCTCAGTGATTGATTATGGATTTTCCCATATTCTTCCACTTTCTTCACTGTGACATTTAGTATACATTGAATATATTTAGGGTAGAGCCAGGAATAATAACCGTGGTGATAATTAGTTATCAAAGATGGATGGATGTGGGGGACTTCCTCAATCCTCTGTCAAAACATGACACGTCAAGTAAGTAAATCTTAATGCAATAAACAGTATCCAAGTAGCATGTTGCTATCGTGTCAGCCAGGAAGCGCACTGTCTCTTTAAAACGAAGGGCTGGGAATCAAACCGTACAACTAGGCAACACAATTCATTGACATGTTATCACAAAATGGGTTAGTGCAGTATTCTAATCACAGTAGGCGTAATATTTGTGTTCATATTATTTTGAAATATTAACCTTGTGGTGCTGCAGAGACATCCCTACCTACAATTCAATTCAATTCAAAGGGGCTTTATTGGCATGACAGTTAAATTAAACAATGTTGCCAAAGCATCACAATACAAAATAATTAACAACATTAACATACATTTCAAATGTTTACAAGATGTTTACTGCAGACTTCCACAGAGATCTATGTTTGGTATATATCCTCCTGAAGAGAATCACACCTTATCATATCAATGATAATTAGAATAATGAAAACCGATCTATCCCTCTAATATTTTGGATCATATTGCAATATCAGTCAAAGATAATCGTATTTCTTCCAAATGTTGCAGCCCTGCTACCAACATATATTCTTGTGTGTACCCAAATGTGCCAAAAACAGTATTGTCTGGTTGGAAACCATTTTTATATTGTTTTAACAGTTTCTTATTTGAATATTTTATTTGTTCCGAATCATTCTTGTTTAACCGCTCGTGTTTCAAATGCCGTTTAACTTCGACCTTTTTTTATGGCTTGTGTGACAACATAATGAGTTTGGTTTAAACACATAAACCCAGTAATGAAAGCCCTGTTAGATGTCATTTATTTTTATTTTACGTTGGATGGTACAGGAAAGACAAATAAAACATACAGCTACGATTACCTACTCTCTTACAACGTAATTCTGTTGTAAAACAAATCAAAACCCTAAGAATTGTTATCAGAACCAACAGAAAGCTTAACAAGCAGGTCACATTATGTTGGAGCTCACTTTAAACTCCAGCTGAATGGGAAATATATTGCGGATGTGAAGGGAATCGATATCTCCATGAGAGAAATATATTCGCAAGATGATTTTAGCAGCTGGGTACTGATTCCTCGGGTGAGCTGTTGATCCTCAGCAGCAAGAAACCACTGGAATGGCAGAGTGAGAGCGTCAGCCCTGCACAGCCTAATGGTTCTCTGATAGTAACACAAGTGTGTCAGTGTGCGCACAGTGGAGGTGTATTCATCGGATGTTCCTCTCTTTATTTACTTAACTCCATTTGGCGTGCGGTGGGAATCGTAGTAATGAATTCTGCCTTCATTAAGCTTTGTTGTGTTTCATAAGAAAAAGGAGCTGTGAATATATTGATATGCCACGCCATTCATTCTGCTTCTGACTGTTTATGGAGAGCAATTCAATTATCCCCAGCTGCTAACAGGACATAGAGGAGTCAGCTACTTGAAATAGCTGTCAGTGGATCCAGTAAGGAGGAAAAACAATCGGCAATAGATGTGAAAAGGGGAGGAGGGGGGCGGGGCCCAATGAAAATAGGGTCGTGTTGAGACGACATAAGAGTGACATGTGTCAATATGTCTCAAGAATCTCATCTTACATTTAATGCGAAGCAACAAAATGCTTTTATACTGCTTTGTTTCTTCTCAGTGACACATGGCAACCGTTATTTCATTAAGTAGCCGTTGATGTGACACTGTGTCCTAACAATTAGTATTCCTCTGTTGAAGACGTCCCCCAAAACCAAGGCGCCTTGTCCTGAATTGTTTGGTCGAGGTTGCATCCGCCCCAGATGTCGCCAACGCTCGGAATTAATGTGGATTAAAGCGACACGCGCAGAATGCTAATGCTATCTCCGTCCTGCTGCTGATGGCCAGACAATTTAATTGCTGCGAAAAAAAAGCATAAAAAATGTAATCCATAATTTCATATTCATCATAATAGCCTCTGGCAGTGAGAGGGAGAAAAAAAAACGGAAATACAGTTTTTCCCGCCCTTTGCCCTCGTTAGAACTCTCTCGGCTGCTCCTGCATCTCCTGATTATGAACAGAGGCTACCTTGGTGCACAACTTCATTAAAATCTATTTAAATCAACTTCAACGGCAAAGTGCTCCTTCTTTCTGTATGTACGAATGGAAGTCTCTGGGAACATCATTAGAGGGTAGGATTGTGTTTGTGTGTGTGGTACTTCCTCTAAGTTTGGATAACAAGCTCCTTCACAAGTGTCAACACCCCCAACCAATTGCGTCCGTGTTACTGTAATGTGCCTGACAGGCTGAACGACTGCCATGCCTCCGCCTTGATCCAGTTGTTTTGTTCCTGAGTTCAGCGTGGCGTGTTCTCACTACAAAGTGGCCCTGAAGGTAGACCCACCGTCTTGGTCCCAAGTAAATACGACACCCACAGGGAGAGGCCTTCAAATGAAAACCGCGGAGCCTCGCCCGCTAAACCTCCCATTAACGGGGAAGCAATCCTCTGAACTTTGCTCAACCTCCGCACTCTTTCTAAACAAGTGTGTCTTCGCCGAAAAACGACGCCTCAGATATGATCTCGCCTCATTTGAGCTCCCTTTTTCTCACTGATGCGGAGCAGCAGTGCATTGTCAGGCAGTAATGTGCACTAACTCAAAGTCCAATGCGGTTTGACTGCAGGCTAAGTGCTCACTGGGGGGCACTTTGAAAATGAACGCGGCAAAGATCTCTGATGCACAAAAATATGCCGCACATATTGAGATACTTTTCTCTGCCATGTCATAGGTGTGTTTTCTGATTCAGTAATGAGGGCTGCCTGTTTGCATGCCATGGTCAGCATGTTGTACAAATGTATAACGTTTTGGATTTAATCCTATTGGACTTTGAGGAGTAAAGAAATCTAATGTTTCTGACCAATGCTGGTAACACTTTTGGTAAAATAAACTATAGGACTTGTGGTTCCTTTATGAAGTAGATGCTATGTTTCCAGATGCTTCAATAGCTGATGTAAACCTTTTATCTCCAGAAGCACTTGACAGATTTATAATATAATCTCAGCTATTTATTTCCATTATTTTACAGTCATTCAGCCCTAGTATGATTATTTTGTATTTGATTATGTGTAAACTGTTATTCTTTTTTTTTCAGATCTCTGCTGGTCCATTTGGAGAACAGCTACTTTGGTCGAGGTTTCGAACAATTCTGTCCCCACCTTTCCCAATACAACACGTATGCGGACAACATCTACAAAGCCAGAAAAGCGCTCACGGTAGGAACACAGTAAACACACTTCAGAGTGTCACACTGCTCTCCCACACATTACATTAGATTAGATGTATCTCTGTTGGCATACTGACCAATGATTCTTAGTTCATATTTCAAATTCACAGCGTTCACTTGATTCTTTGTTGCTGACAATCAACTCCATAGCTGGTGCAATGGCAACACTTTCATGTATAGCATTGCTGAACTAGTTTGCAATCCACTTTCCAAATAAATTGGTTATATGGTTCTATTATGAACTCTAAATAGTTTTACTAGAAATTGCATGCTGGAACTATTTCTTGGTGAACAACTTATGGGTGTAGTAACTTTAGTCTTTATGGACTTTACTTTAGAAGTAATGGGCGGATGCATTTATTGTTTCTCGAGAAATCGTTTCCGCATGCAACGCCTGCTGAATTGATTGTCAGTGAGCTTACAAGGTGTCAGTAGGTGTACTTTTAAACTCCATACAAAGTTTCCCGGGCTTCCAGTTCTTATGCAAGCACGTCCTGACTCGATCTACATACTTGTCACAAGACACGATTGATTGATGTCACATATCTTAATCTCCGAAGAAAACAAACGAGCATATTTCCCAAACTGTTGTAATATTCCTTTAAACTTTACCCCAGCACATTTACAACTTTCTGCTTTGTTTGTGGATTAGCCATGCCGATGTCTTGCTAGCTTCGCATCAAAGCTGAAAAGATAATATTGTCTTAATTATGAGACAAGATGTGTCAGCGGAACGTTGACTAATTGCATCGATTACTTACCAAGCCCTGTAAGTTTGCATTGATCCTTCTGCAGATCGACATCCATTGTAATTGACTGAACAGGGAAGCGTGTTGTAGTGACAGGTGTGCTCATTTACTCAGGTGACCAATGAGCAAGCTTCTAGTAGAAACCACTCAGTGTCTTAAGAAAATTAATCTATGACCCACATCAGTCTGATCATGTTAGGCCTGTAATAAAATAATGGGCTAAAGAAATCTAATGTGATTGATGCTGTGTGTGTCTAATGCAGTGCTGTAACATTTGTTTTTATACTCAAAGTTGGAAACCTTCAACACTAAATCCAAACAGATTTACACCCTGACTTCCCTCTGTAACTACTACACCTCCTCAACCTGATAAGGGATTCCTCTCACATTGTCCACATCACTCTACCTACACACCACCTGTCTGCGTACCACAGATGGCATCTAAAGTCAAGTGGCATACACTGATGTTTCCCGAGTTATGAATTAGCTATCCTCAGGTCTATTTAAATTCAGCAGCCATGTTTATTTTGATGATTTACGGGGATGACAAGATAAGGCTTTTGTCGTGCAAATGTTGACATACACTCGTGCTGACATGATGTATAAATGCATATTTAATAATGCCCACAGCCTCCCTTCCCCTTCCCCTTCACCTCCTCATTCCTCAGCTGGAAATCTAGAATATTGAGTGACAACGAGACGATTGTGGGGTCTTGTCAGGGAGAGAACGCATCCACAAAGTGACATGAGATTCAGGGGTCGTCACTGGTTGTGACATGTGACATTACTCGTCAGCAAGCTGCATGCAGATGCTGTGAGCCAAAAACATGCAGAAAGTACAGATGAGATTCTGTGTTTCTGATTAAATGCTAGGCACAGTTTCATAAAAAAGGTGTAGTTACATGAAGTGCAGTCTTACAAATGTTATTTTAAAGGTCCCCTATTATACAGTTTTTCATCAATATATTATAGGTCTCAGATATATACAAACATGTCTGTGAAGTGTTTTGTTCGAAATGCCAAACAGATCATGCATTGGTTTTTGTATTTGGTTAAAAAGAACACAATGGTGCTGGTGATTGGCTAATGGTTACATAAGCCAAAAAATCGTTATGACATCATAAAGTGGCCAAAATCTGATCAGCTCATTTCAGACAGGTTTTTATATAAATGGATCAGGACAAAAAGAGAGAGAATCTTTTTTCCTGAAACTTTCAGAATCTCTTAACACAGGGGGGACACATGTTGAAAAAGTTGATTTTGCATAATAAGTTACCTTTACGCCTTGTTTAGATGTGATTTCTCTTGGATAGGAATGGTGGTTTTAGTGATATGTGCTAATCAGAAATCCCAAAATATGGAACAGCTCAAGAAATCCCTAGAAAATGTCACTACTTTCTACCTATCGGAGAATAACTTCACAACTTTTTTTTGTTTTAGATCCAGCTGAAGAAAAACAAGGCCTTCAGACGCTTTAAGAAACTGCAGGAAGCCCGAGAAGAGTTCAGAAACCAAACACTGGAGGAGTTACTTCAACTTCCGGTTCTGAGGATTGATCAGTAAGATTTTTGTTTTTTTCTTTGAATTAGACGACCCGAATGAAGTAGTCCAATGGAGGCGTTTCAGGCAGAGTGTGTGCGAGAGAAATGTGAACTTTGGGATTTTAGCCTTTGCAGACCATTTACATGCACTAAAACCTATACAACACATG
The DNA here is from genome assembly GCF_000735185.1 of Notothenia coriiceps. Taxonomy (NCBI): domain Eukaryota; kingdom Metazoa; phylum Chordata; class Actinopteri; order Perciformes; family Nototheniidae; genus Notothenia; species Notothenia coriiceps. The sequence goes on along the minus strand of NW_011369945.1, from coordinate 12,906,449 downwards.
GGAAAGGGGAAACCTCAACAATCATAACAGGGCCTCTTTAAAGATTCATGTTATCAACCACTTCAACATGACTGATGTCGCCACACACACACACACACACACACACACACACACACACACACACACACACACACACACACACACACACACACACACACACACAACACAACACACAACCCCCACATGTCAGTATAAGAAAATAAGTATAATAATAAAGCGCTTTATTTATATATAGCACCCCTCTCTTCGCCGGCTTTAACAAAATGACATAACCCCAGTTAAAAACACACCCAACAAAAATTCCTCAGATTATTTGTTAAGAACTTTACAGGTAGCAAAATATTAAATGTTAATCAGGCTAATAGACATAAGGAGGTAAACACATCGCTCATGCTACCCTACAAAATACAAACTCAATATCACTCGCGTTCTCTCTCCGCACGATCAAGGCACACAAGACCATTGCACAACTGATCGATGCAAACAATATATAACATATAATATAAAACAAGTGTGCGAAATTCTACTCCTAAAGCCTCCTATGTTATGCATACATGAAATACCATCATATTCATCAGTGTTCCCATGGTGTAATTCTTTTAATCAACACACTTTGATGAATCTATATACTTAATATAATATAGCTAAAGGGGAAATGTTTACTGCACGTTTTCAAATTGCTCATTGTAATTGCGCTGAAGTGATATAAATATCTCTTTGTTTACTTAAACACTTATTCTAAGTGTTGCGGAAGGAGTTATCGTGTTGTTGTTCCACCCGTGGAGGAGATGCTCAACAGATTCCATGCTTGACTTCTGGTTACCATGTTTCCTANACAACCATGTAAAAATAGCAAGGAAAGGTTAGAAAAACATGGTGATTGACAGTTTATGAGTGATACAATAGAAATGGTAGGCCTATATTACAGTGAGATGAGAACATCTCACTGTAATATAGGCCTACCATTTCTATTGTATCACTCATAAACTGTCAATCACCATGTTTTTCTAACCTTTCCTTGCTATTTTTACATGGTTGTTATTAGAAAATAAAAGGAATACCTGTGGTATTTCAAATTGAAAAACATGTGAAGTACTCACTTCTTTTGCAAATCACTTGTAATGATGAACTATTTTGTGCTAGAAATTATGGCTATAACAGGCAGTGGCCTAGTATACAGCCCACATGATCGATCCCGGCCCCTCATCACAGTCAGGAACGATAATGTGGCCCCCAGAGAAAAAAGTTTGGGGACCCCTGGTCTATAAGAACAATAAAGCTCTTCACTTGTGATACCACCTGGAGTGATTATACCTGATATGCATTTAATGCATCCACCGGGGAAAGAGAACATCTCAGCGCTGCAACACAATATCATTGACTCCACTAATGGCGAAGATAAGGAATATGCTTTGGTAAACTAAGAGCTTATCTAGATGGCGTTTCTTAAGAAAGAATGGCTAATCCTCGTGCCAATATCCCACAGATATTGTGTAAATTATTCAGAGGATACTTACTGGTTTACAGAATGAATGGCTTTAATTGAACTGAAGATGCTTTCTCTAATGTCCTGCCTCAGGGTTCCTTTGGCCTTCAAGATCTCCACAAAGAACTGTGGAAAAAAACAAGAGAGCAGAGATACAATTATGTTATTTATCTGAGTGAATATGCCTTTGATTTTTTTTTTTAATGAGGTGCAGACATCTCACTCTCCAAACTAAGCAAACAGATGAACAAAACACATACTAACTTAGAGGTTGGTTTGCCTTAAAGCTAAATCCATTATATGTTACCATTACACGGGACTCATCTGCATGGCTCATATGAAGCACAGTACAGAGGGATATTGTTGTACATTAAGGCTCACAACACAGTGACAGCTGTGCCGGTCTCAAGTCATTTGAAGTGAAAATGGGATTAGCAAATTGAATGTGCATTAGGCCTAAAATGACTCCTAATTGGAGTGAACGGGTGGAGGGTGAGTAATTGTGTAGAAATGAGGTCGCAGTGGTGGGTGGGGAAGTCTGTTCTCTCCACAGGGAGGACCACTTCCACCACCTTTACTCTGTTAATGTGTTGTACAGAAAGTGCACTTCACGTGTTTAATGTTGCGGTGGCCTCTGAGAATGTTAAGAATTTCATTTTTGTCTTTATTCACTGTATTTACTTTACCGTATATTTCAGGGTTCATACACTTTTTCACAAATGATTTTCAATGACTTTTCCATGACCTTTACCTAATTTTCCATGACCAAAAAAATTACTCTTTCTCAGCGGTATCACTGAAAACTGTTTATTTTAACATGGAAAAGGAAAATAAGGTCTGAAACATGTCGTGCCTATCCAAACCAAATCAAATAGTAGGCTTACTAGCTTCTACTAAAATCTCTCACCAGCAAAATACCTCGTCAGTTAAATGCCATTTTACGTTTCATTACTATACAATACATTTATTATCGAAAAAAATATAAATTATATTTGATGCAACTTTGGTTACATTTCCATGACTTTTCCAAAACTTTGGGAAAAATATTGTTTTCCAAAACTTTTCCAGGGCCTGGAATTAGCATTTTGAATTTCCATGACTTTTCCAGGTTTTNGGTTGTTTTATAAAAACAAACCTACATTCTACATGTATATTAGGGCTGAACGATTAATCGATTTTAAATTGAAATGATGCAATTATCAAATCGCAAAGCCTGCGATTTTTTTTAACTTTATTTTTTTCTTCTTGTGTGTCAGTCATCCACACCAATCAGAAGTGCTGTGCTCCACATGTACCAGCTATTGTTAACCAATCAGAAGTGGCCCATGATAGTAGATGATAGACAGATTGATCCAATCACCTGCCAAGTATTTTTGAAAGTACCTGCTCCAAATGGCTTCCAATGGAGCTTTCCTAGATGGTTTGGTGAAACAAACCATCTGAGTCAGGTTAGTAATGCTCCATCACATGTTTTACATCTATTACAGGGTGAATCTTAAACTGAAGCTTGACTTTAAAGCAACCCAACGGAAGTTTCATGTAAGTTTAGTTCTTTCACTCGTAGCTCGGGCTGCGGGGGTGCTAGAGACGGGAGCACGTTGATGCGACCTTCCTAGACGGAGATATGGCCGCATTTTACAATAAACTTCCGTTGGTTCGCTTAAAAACAAATATCGCAAATCGAATCGCAATATCTGTCAGAAAAATCGCAATTAGATTATTCACCAAATCGTGCTGCCCTAGACAGAGACACATTGATTTCTCACAAGTAGTCAGTTTACATAGCCAATCGGTTTAGAGACTGCATTACGGCCAATGTGTTCCCCTTCCTTTGCCCGCTGATACCTGCAGTCAATCAAAGCACGCCAACATGATTGGTCAATACTATTTGGACTAAACAAACTCAAAGTAGAGCGCTTTTAATACCAACATCATGTCCCTTCATATTGACACAAGAACAGGGGAGAGTAACAGTTCAAAATGAAAATCTTTTGTTATTTATTAAAATCCACACCCTAACCAGCAGGTAACTTATAGATATGATCATTTGGACATTTAAACTGTCTTTCTTTTCTCCTATTTGATGCTGTGACACTGCACACTAGCTGACTAAGCCAAACAATGTATGCCCTGCTTTACAAAAACAACTCACGTAAACAAATATTGTCTGTGATACATTATAATTATGGCATAACAGTAGAAGTGAGAATAGATAGAGAGATACCTTATTGATCCCAAATTGGGAAATGCTTGAATTCTTGAATCATTAACAGAGAAAAAATGGATGAATTGATAAAACAAAGAAACATAAATGAGTCTGTTCATTTTAACCAGCTGTGGTAACCCCCCCCCCAGCCGACTTACAGCAGTGTAGAAGCTCCTACNCCCTCATTAGTGTCATCTCCTCTGTATTAGCCGAGCGAGGAGTGGGCAGAGAGCAGAGCTTTAACAGCAATTACCCCTGTTCTGTCCCTGAGGAGGATACACTGTAAACAAGAGGGCCTGATCAATGCTACCCAGGGTGCACCTGACCCACAGGGAGACACTCACATGGTGAGCCTCGCTATGACTGGAGGACGAGCGAAGCTACAGAGCCACCCAACAACACGTCTCTCCAGTTAACTATGAAGCTGTAGCCAGAGTCCAGAGCTGCAAACGCCTCAGTGTAGAAATCATGTCCTCACTGTGACCCCATAGACTGACACAAGGACACTCAGCAGACACATCCTTATAAATGTGCATTTCAGCATTAAAAGCTTGTTAATAGTAATGCAGCACTGTATATATTGTGATGTGTGTTATATATTGATATATATACACATTTTTACTTATTTTCTTATGTGTTTATTATTCATGTTTTATTTTCTTTGCTTTTGAATGTTTCTAATGTATTTTATGCTCTTAATGTCTTTCATTTTTGTAAAGTACTTTGAATTGCCTTGTGTTGAAAAGTGCTATATAAATAAACTTGCCTTGGATATCTTTATTTCATTTTATTATCTTTTTATTGCACATTTTTACTTTAACTGCTTGTGTTTATATATATATATTTTGTATCTATTTTATGTTATCTTATTGGACATTTTCCTGTAGCTTCTTTGTTAATATTAACAAAATTCATTGCGGCTTTTAGCTACAACTTCTTATGTTTACAATATGAATATTTGTATTCCTATTTTATCTCATATTTTATTACGGTATTCAAATGGATCAACTGTTTCTTTTTTTCACTTTAAAATCCCGCAAATGTCCCAATTCCCCCCCAGGATAAATAAAGTATCATGTTCTGGTTGATTTCAATGAATCCTTCTTTGATTGTTATTTTATTTTGCACTGGTAAGACATCTTATACACTTTCTATTTTAACTTTTGTTGTTGTTGTGTTTTTGTAATTAACCTTGCTAAGATTAGGCATTCTTTGGATAACTGTGGATCAATGTAATTGCTTTTCCCTTCAAAGTTTAATTAAATCTAGCCAATAGACTTCACATTCAGGTGAGAAGATCAACATGTTTTAAACGGATTATATGCGTTGTGTTGTCTTTTGTCGTAGCCTTTTTTAATAACATTACTTCCGGAAAATCACCCCACAAATAAAATAGGCTACTTAAACAAACACTAGAAAGTTATTCTACTACCACGTGTTGGCAGTTATTGCATCTTTAAAGAGGAATATACGGCTTGACATATGCAAAGTAAAAAGATACAACACATGTTTCCTTTTTTGCAACGTCGATATCACTTTTTGACGAAAGTATGTTATCGCTTGAATCTGGGAAGAAGCATTATGAGCAACCAATGTATCACGTAAAACAAAACAATAACGTTATTTGTTACACTGAGGCTGCTTCGTGTTAGGAACACGCTTCTGTATATAACATTAAATGTCTTTACATGGTTTATATTATATACCGTATGTTAAAAAGTACGGCCTTACCTTGAGGTAACGTCTCCACTTTCAACCAAGGCGCTCTTTTTGGGAGTGCTTCCCTTTTCCGGTTTGCGATGTTGACGTGAGCTCTGATTGGCTGCTCCACATCGGGACAATGACAGGAAATACCTCCCAGCAGCTTCACTCTGAACTTCCTTTCCTTTTTTTATTCAAGACAAATATGAACTTCACATCAGGAGAACACGGATACAGACAAAGTAACAAGAAAAAGCAAAGAAAGAAAGTTTCAGATACAAATATTTGTCAAATAAATTCACATTTAGTTTTTATTTACTTCTTATTTTATTTTTATAGTGGTGCCATAGTGCTGTAGTTAATTAAATGTGTCTAAAACTTAAAAAACCAAGCTCCACTATAACATTCTGACATATGAGTAACGGTAAATCAATTTTTTAACAAGAATTTAAAGATCTTTGGATAAAAAAATATTGAAGTTTTTGTGTAGAAGTAGTCAATGTAAGGTACAATTAAAAAAACGTATCTTTACGTCTTTCAAACATAAAAACATAAATAAATGCTTTAAGAATAAATACAAATGGTATATTATACCGGAAAATAGCATTTTCAGTCATAACTAAACATAGCTTAAAAGTATTAAGTAATATAATTGCTTTCTGTATACTTAAGAGTGGAACTGTTTGGTTTTATCTGTTTTTCTTCACCCTTCTCAGGACAAATTATTCTCAAACTTTCATTGGATTTCCCTTTGTAAGTGTGTACAGTTATCTTTCTATTTAAAGATACATGTGAACTGGCAACAAGTGGTGCTACTGTAGATGGTGAATTGGCTGATATGAGAGTGGCTCGTGAAGAAAGCGCAGCTCAGCAGTTTGCTGCTCATTATGAGATAAAAGTGATGCCCTCAGTAATCAGGTCATGACGCAGGAGGCTATAGAATGAAATCCATGAGGAGGACTTTCAAGGGAGAGAAATAGGATGCATTTTCCTCGAGCTGTAGTTCATATTGCCTGCAGTTCCACAGAGCAGCGAGAACACTGACATCTAGTGCCGGTAGAGGCCAAGTCCTGCTGTAAGTCAGTGGATATCCTGGTATGTCAGGAGTTGTACGTTGTTTCCACCTACGTATTACACGTACAACAATATTGTTAAACCAGTTGATCAGTACATTTTAAAGTAGCTGGTAACTTAATTAAATTCACATCTAGTTTTAGTTTGACTGGTTATTACAAAAACATCTGTCTCTTTTTGTCTGGCTAAGGAATAATCAGGGGTTTACCTTTGTTACATTACATTATATTACATGTTACTTGTTAGACGCTTCTATCCAAAGCGACTTACATACTCAATACTGAGGACAATCCCCACAGGAGCAATTTTGGGTGAACTGTCTTTCCCAGGGACACAACGACATGCTGACTGCAGTGGGGTTTGAACCTGTGACCTCCTGATCCGAACACCAAACGCACAACCCACTGCACCACACGCCTTATATAACATCTACTTTTCAAAGTTTTTTATAAATGTGTTTCTTCTCTTTAACTTATTATAAGACTAGTACAAAGTGTAAAGCACGACACAAATACATGATCCAAATATCCACAAATAGCCTGCTACTGTACTTAAGATTGTATCTTTTTCTATTTTCAGCAACCTTACTACTCCAGCACTATTCAGAATAAACCATTTTACCATTTCCACTAATACAATTCTGGTGACTATACAAATTATATTTAACAAACAAATGAAGCAATGAGTAAATAATTGAAATCGTCCTCACATTCAAATTATTTAAGATTCAAGGCTTTATTGTCGTGTGCACATTAGCTAAAGTGTAGATATGACAATGAAAAACTTAAGTCACAGGCTCCTCCAACAGTGCAACATGAATATAATAGGACATAAAACAAATGAAACAGATAAAATAAAAATTTTAACAGTGCATAATGAACACTTTTTAGTTTTGACAATTCATTTTGATGCTTAAACCTCCATAATTTATTTCAGGACTTTCTTGGACCCAGGATTTCCCATGTAAAAATGCATTTGATCTGCCTTTCATCTTCATTCAGATGTGAGTATGTTGAGTCATGTCATGACTTATGATTGTAGTTTTTATTTGTTGTTATGTTAAAAAGCACTTCCCTTTCAGGTGTTGCTCTTGCTCAGGTGATTTTTTTCCACATGTGCCTTTTCTGTAAAGCAGAAATGAAGTCCTCCCTGCAGCGCTCTGCACAACAAGAACAGGACGTCCATGTTCTGCAGGTAATGTGGCCGAATGTAAAGAGAGTAAGGCAAAACTCTGCAAATTGCTGAACAGATAAAATGCATTTTTAATGAGGATTATTAAAATGCATGATATCGGTAGGCTCACTCTTTATTGTTTTCAATTTTATTGTGTTTCCAGTACATTTGGTATTATAATAATTGGCCCCAAAACAGACCGGTGCAAATTAGGTCTCTTTTGCCTTCAGGCTATGAAGGCATGAACGTTACAGGAGACCACAGACAAAGGGTCCATTTTAAAAAAAACCTGAGGATAGAAAGAAAAAAAAGTAAAAGCGTCAATAATCTACACAAGTGGAGGATCTCTCCCAAGGTTCTGGAGCCCTTCGGTGTATTATTCATACGAGCTATTGCCAGAGGACTCATAATTGACCTCTGCACTTTTTAGAAAAAACTTCACGAGATGAAAGAATGTGATGTTTTGTAATTCAACTTTTGAGTCCCCCTTTCCCCAATCCAATTTTATTGAATTGCAACTCATGAATTATTCAACGCATCGAAGGCAAGGCTACCTTTGCTGGAAGATGTTATATGAAACAAGGTTGCAAGACCAAGAGATTTCAAATGAGTCGGCTCTCAAAGAAAAATAAAACCCAACAACAAATAAAACTTACGTCAAAATAAATAGGAGCACTGTTGGACAGAAATCTCTTAAGTGAATACAGGGAAAATATTACTGTCAAATAACATTTTTTTCGCAGTATGCTGGCACTTGATGTGAAAAAATCTCTTAAGTGTTTATTGATGTGGAATCCCATTATCTACCTCTGCTGAAGGGGGGCAAAGGCTTCATTTATGTTGTAATGCTTTAGTGCCAGCTCTTCACTTAACTGCAGAGTTGTAATTAACAATGTTTTTGTCAAATGGTAATCATTGCATCAAGTGTTGATACTTGAGCAATTCTTCTGGGTTTCTGACAAGTACATCATTGTATCAGTTGGTCTTAAGTAATACAAACTAGTGTCGGGGAATTTTCTGCAATTGTTCAAGAACTCTTTAAGTGTCAGTTGTCATGAGAAGACTCAGAAAGTATATCTGTAAAGTTTTATCTCCCACAAACCATTTAGAGATTTAATTGACCCATTTGTGAATCTGGTGTTAAAGAATAGATAAAGCATTCTTTTTGAACACACAAACATATGTAAAGGGAAACAATATAAAGTAAATGTTCTTTTGGCGTTGTTCATAAGCAATTGGCAGTAATTGCCTATTGTCTACCATTGGTTAACACTCTCAATCAGCCTCTAGAACTTTGCACTCCACACCCCACTGCTGCTTTGTGTTTTGTACAATGGTGAGCTCATTAAAGGAAAATGACCATTTGGCCTTGGGAGAGCGGGAAAAAGAAAATCACATGGAAACAAACAGCTGTACAAAATTGAGTGACACTCGAGAAGTGGAGGGCCATCAAAACAGCCATGTGTTTTCAAAACCCAGCGGTTTTCATAGATAATGATAAACTGTCATGCCAATTACTGAAAGCACTGGATGGAAGGATTTTTTTTATGTGTGTCAATGAGGTCTGCTTATAATTGACGGTCAGGGACGCTAACTCACTCAAAAGCTCTCGCTCAAGCATCAAACGGTAAAATGGGCCTGTATTGAATTGTTAGACAGACAAGGTCTAGGGGCTAGGGAAAAGGCTCCAGGATATCACAGCACACTATTGGGCCATGTTTGTACTCTGTTCCTTTTAAATCAGTATCAAAAAACTGCACCAAAGTGCTGAAATGTGGTCCAAGAGCTGAAAAAAAACATCATCAGATTCTGAAAGACCTTACAGGATGTTACATAGCTGCAACCTACTAATGTCTTACAATTGTATTGCATTGAAATAAGACTAATAGACTCAATATATAAACTCTGTCATATAATATCAACCAATTATTGTCTAACTATATATATTTACTCTCAGAAATGTTCTCATGTTGTCCTATGTCGTATGCAGCAACACTATCCATACTGTAGCAAGCTAGATAACATTCAACGGGACAGCCATCTTGGAATTTGACTTTTCCGACTTTTGCTAATGCTAGCAACAGTTAGCATGTAGCGGTTATCAGTAGCAATGATGAACGCTTTCTAAATAAAGCCTGAACCTCTGGTGCAAAATTGTGCCCGCTCCAGAAAGTTACAGTGTAGGCCTATATCTTATTAAATACATTTAAAGGGGCACTCTACTGGTTTTACACATGAAGGTCAGTTTACTTGTCATAAGTGAAAACACACAATGCCTTTCTGTGGCTAAGGAGGAGCTTTCCAAAGTCAAAGATCTGAAAAGAATAATCATGATTTAAAAAGACTTAAAAAGCCATTAAGATTAATAAGCTTAGGCGTGGAGACTTCAGGGGTCATTATCATAAAGTGTCTCATCTTACCACTAGGAATCATAACTGATACTCAAGGATCCTACCATGGTTTCCTCTTAAGAGCTATTCAAAGAGCTGCCGAGAGACACTTTACCTGAAGGAGTGAGAGAACTCCTAAGCCAATAGAATGGGCAGCGCTGAATTGTTTTGTGCTATGGTGGACATCAATGTTCAAAATGATTAAACTCTACAGAGACTTAAGACACAAGAAAATTCCCTGAAACGATCTCACCCTTATGGTGAGTTTACACCGGACGCGAAACGTCGCCCAACTTTACTCATGCCATTCCTACTGCATCATCATTGGTCGAACAGTGGTCTGGATTCTCTGGATAAACCATATAATTCACACAAACAGTTTTCAGTGGAACTAAGTTCTGATAAATAAATGGTTTATTTGTAAACTGTTGAAATCACAGCTACACATGTAATGTTATGAATGTGTTTTTGGGGTGTTTTGCTTCAATCCGCTCAACATAAGCTCTTGCTAATGTTTCGTACGTGTGGTGCCAAGACCAAAGTCAGAGCGATTATCATTTTTGTAGAGTTTCAGCAAAACGTCATGTACACAAATGTTGCAAATCTGACCTTAAACCACACTTATTTACAGTAATGCAAGCTTGCCACATGAAATGAAAAGGAATCCAAACTGCGTTGTCAAGGAATCTTGTCAGGTCACCGCTGGCTGCTTGTTTGCATCATGAAGCGCACCTCTCCCACCCCTTGCCTAATGATTTCTCTCAGCCTCAGAGTATCTCCCCGAAGCGTAATCCCCCAACTGGCACATTGCTTTTAAACTCAGCAGAAAACCTATTTACCCGCAAATTAAAGCACTGCACTGGTGTGGCGCAGGAATCTGCACTCGCTGAAAAAACAGGGCAATTACTTGGAAAGAGTGAGTCGGGGGAATAGGCCTCATCCAGAGAGAAGGTGCGGTGTGTACTCAAACTCCGTCTTTAAATACCAGCGGGGAGGGGAGACGTTTTATAAGGAGAGGGGTGGGGCACACTCTAAAAACTTCTTCTCTGAAACTAAATCAAAAGTGCAGCTAACACAAAAAAAAAACGGTCCTAGAGTGAGAAGAGAAAAAGCCTTGCAGGTTCATTACATCATGGAGAATATTTGTGTGTGTGTGTGTGTGTGTGTGTGTGTGTGTGTGTGTGTGTGTGTGTGTGTGTGTGTGTGTGTGTGTGTGTGTGTTCAACATAGGGGCTGCATAGGAGAATGTTCTTCCTTTGTTATCATGTAACATTAAAGGAACATTTTATAAAACACTTTCTGTCATCTCAGGCCTCAATAACATCCTGAAAACATTTTCAGAATGTTGCTTGGAGAATGTTCTTCATTTGTTATCATGTAACATTGAGGGAACGTTTTATAAAGAACATCTTTAATGTGTTACCCAACAACGTCCAAAAAACATCCTTAGAATGTTGCAGGCAAAACGTTCCACCTTTGTTAACATATCACATTAAAGGAACGTTTTATAAAAAAACTTTCTGTCATCTCAGGCCTTAATAACATCCTCAAAACATCCTCTGAATGTTGCAGTTAAAACGTTATGTCTTAGTTAACCTTAAACCTTATAGGAACATTATTTGAAAAAATAAGCATCCTAAAAAGGTTATTTGAACATCAGATTAAAACGTTTCTTTAAAACCTTATTAGAACCAATAGCTAACATTAGATAAAGTTGTGAGAACGTTCCCCGCTAGCTGGGATACTGATTATTTACTCCTAAAACAAGCACCTCTCTACATAGATCCTTGCCTAGACACAACTGAACTCCTCACAGTGCAGCGCTAAAAGCCTCCAGAGCACTTTTGTGTTCTTGTCATCTTACTAATCTCCATGTTCACTCACTGTTGTATTCAGTAACATAAAGAAGGATGAACTGCTTGCATCACTGGCCTTTCCTTCCCAATCACTGCTTTTGCATGGACTGAAATTACATATCTGCTAACCTGACTGCCCCCTTTCACGCAGCTTTTGACTGTAATAAATTGCCTCCTGAATTGCAGCTTCATAAATGGCTCTTAAAAGGAGATCAGGTGTTAGTCTGATGATGGTTTAATTGTAACTTGCAGAATGTATTAGCCGTGACCTACAGGCTTTTTGTGGCAGCTTCTATTCAATATGTATGTGCGTTCAGACACCTTGGGTTTAGAAAGGTTAATTAACCTCTGGTGGTAGACCTTTCCTTTGCACTTAACTTGGTCTACGTCCTGATAGTGCCATTAACCCGTGCCCTAGCCTCTTAACCTCCTCTATCATTACCCACATAAAACCTATTAAAACTTCCTATTGATTTTGTTTCATATACAACTTCTACATTTTATGTACGGCTTTGAAATATTTCCCTAAACATTAGCATTATATAAGGAAGTATTTTAAAATATATAAATAAGTGTGCGTGTGTCATCATGGCAAGTTGTTTTCCTGGAGGCACCTGCAGTAGTAACTAACACAGAAGATGTTTTGAATACTTTGCCAGGTGTTTGTATGTGTGTAATGAAACTTTACAGGTGTGGATCTGTTGTGATCACAAAATGGTCTAGTTTTTTCTTTGTTTTTAAAAATAAATACACACAATAAGTGTTATTCATTGAGCCCCACAATGCAGGGGTTTTGATTAGATTAGCCCTCAGAAGTATATTTTTCCTATTGTCAGTGCAAAATGACAAGTTATCACCAACCCCAAAAAATATATGTGACTGAGACATTTGTTATTCATTAATGTGAAAATGATCTTTGCCACTCTAAACTCCACGGCAGGTAGCTGGACACTAAACAGTGTTGTATTTCTCTTTCCAATTTGCCTTCCCGTCTCCCTTTTTGCATATGTCAGAAACAATGGAGCACAATTAACAGGGACTCTGCTGTTTGCTCGGTTGCCACAGCAACAGCATTGATTAACACTTCAGCAGTCGCCAAATTAATGAAGTAAAAGCTCCCATAAACAGCTACTTAGAGCAGCAGTGCATCACTTGTCATGTGCAGGTGTTAAAGCAGGAACGGTATCCTGAGATCAGCCTCTTCACAGGTAGATTGGGTCACAATGGCTGGTGTTGACTAACTTTCCTGACTATAATGATTGACAAAAACCCATGCACGCTTTTAATTTGACATAATGGTACAAATAGTACGCTGATTAAGGAGAATTTCTGCTTTCTTCAATGGTAGCATGTTCCCCATTGATATACTCTTGTCTCTCTGTCAGTAAACATTTCCATAGATGCAGTCTTGAAGCTTCACCAATCAATGTTTGCATTTACACTGAAAGGAGTCCCCTGTAGAGATAAACTAAAAGAGAATTCTACTCCATGGAGCTTTTTAGCCTCTTATCAACCAAGTTTCCTGCTGCTTTAAGTGAAAAAGCCAGTGAACATATATATGGAGGAGCACTTCACAGCTAAAGACGCATAATGCAGCTGTAATGACCCAGTTACTCAATATGATAATGTGTTAAAAGCTTCCAAGCAACAAGGCTGTGCCACAGATTTAAGTCAAAGTCAAACAGGCAGTGCAGCTGAGTCAGAACATTTCATTTCCTTGAGGCCTGAAAAGTTCTAACTATGATGGTAATATATTTTTATCCAGAATGTTTTCAGGTTAGTTTGGACCCAATATCACGCAGTACATCTAAATACGAAATACATTCATTGCATTACAGCCATATGACTGGTTGCTCGTCATTGACACTTTGCCTCATCATAGCACAGGTGCAACTAATGATTGTTAGCCAGTGCCATGACCTACACCTTGGGATAATGATCAAAACCGGTCTAATGCCCCTCAAATGTTGTCGGTCGAGTCAACATCAGTTAAGTCTGGAGATTACAAGTTTTAAAATGAAAACCTGGGGTTTGGGGTTAGAATTGAATGAGTTCACCCCGGTAGTCTCCGCTTGAAGTCAAATACTATAGCAGGAACAGGAAGTGTGTAGGATTTGGAATCATTTCAGTGTGATTCCAACCAACCTAATAACCATCGGCTTTGCCCTCCCTTTACAAGCCTGTGGTCACAAGGCCACTGATTGCATAACCTCGGTATCGTCTAAGAAAACATTCAGAAACTTCAACTCTCTCAGAGGTCATCCTAACCATAAAACTTTTAGCAAAGTTTTACAATTGTGTCGGAGAACTATGGCCAGCTTTTGGTAACGTAAAAACACGATCTAGTGCCAGTGTTTGGTTTGTGTGTTCTGAACTGCTGTCGAAACATGGTTGGTATAGGTATTGAAAACACTACTTGCAGCTGATACACTTGAGAAACATGAATATCATACTCCGTTTTTGCTAAATACTACATTGGCCCTTTAAATAAAAGTACAAAAGGCTCGTTAAAATTTTAACGGAGAACATTTAAAAGATTTGATACCACCACCGACAGATTGTCCTTCGAATTACCGACTAGAACAGTGTTTCTCAAAGTGGGGGGCGCTCCCCCCCTGGGGGGCGCAGAGGCATGACAGGCGCGAGAGACCAGGAGGAAAAATGGTTTAAATAAAAAAAATATATGATACAGTACGGTGCAAGTACGTCTGGGTCTCTGTGTTTCATTCAAGCTCGGCTCAGTGTGTGGAAAACGAGCCATTTTGTGTGCGTGCGCGCGAGAGAGAGAGAGAGAGAGAGAGAGAGAGAGAGAGAGAGAGAGAGTGCACCGGTACCGGAGATCGTTGTTTTTAGCTTCTGGTGCTAGCGAGCTAGTGGCCGGTTCTCAAACGTTTTGGTCACGATTAATGTAAACAATTATTTCCGAGGCACACGTTTATATGATCATTATAGTTATAAAAAAATAAGAGAATAAATGAAAAACAGGTATGAAATACTATATGACAGTAAAACAAGAATACAGTTTAAAAGGAGAGTGATTTGTAAAATATCCATAAAGAAATAGTAAATCTGTTTACAGTTCTGTTTCAAATAGGTGTTGAGAGATGTATCCATAGAACTCTTCATTTTGCTCTCAAAGTGCACCAGATTGATGCTTTCAACTTCCTCTATGTCAGGTCCACTCCCCACTTATAAAAATAGCACTTTAGCCCTGCTTACACCTATATGCCGTGAGCTGATTATCGAGCCTTCATTGTAACAGTCGCGGGTACACTGTGTATGTGTGTGTGGGGAGTGTTGCAGTAGAAAATTCCAATGTAGCGCCCGGTCCATTAATGGGAAACCCTAAATGTTTGAGCACCCTCTATGAAACGTCAAGCTACCCCTCAAAAGAAAATCTCTGGCGCCGCCACTGTGGGCTAAGCCCCGGATGTTTCCGGGTCCGGGAAACGCCCCTGGTTTCAGCCCTGTTTCAAAAGTGCTGATTCTCTGTCTGTTACTTTAGATGAAAATAAGGAGCCCCTCCCCACGCCCCTCTGAGGGATATTTGGTTAAAAAGAACACAATGGTGCTCTAGGAGGAGATTCAGGTGATAAGGTGGTGGGGGGGGGGGGGTGTTACCTTGGTTGGTGATTGGCTAATGGTTACACAAGCCGAAAAAAATGTGATCAGATGTTGGCCACATGACATCATAAAGTGGCCAACATCTGATCAGCTCATTTTTCAGAC
>NW_011369945.1:12885479-12890789 GCF_000735185.1 Notothenia coriiceps | reverse complement strand
CAGTGAGAAATACTGGCAAAAAAAAAACGACAATCGGACGGGAAAAACTAAACAAAGTCTCTCTCAAAAATCTCACACGGGGTTGGGGAGAGGAATATTTGCAGAGGGGGAGGGGCGACTATAAATATTTCTGCCATCAAAACTCATGTGTGGCGTGGAAAGAGACCTCTCCGATATCAGGGGGCTGAGGAGAAAGGTTATTAACGGGACAAAAAGTCGCTCACGGTCCTAAGGACGCGGTGGTCACGTCACGGAAATTAACGCACCATTGATCCAAAAGACGACTCAAACTTTCGTTACAGGGCAACCCTCAATGCGAAGCCCCGCGTAATGAGACCCCGACTCCTCTTTCAGTAATACCGTTCCCCACCGCTCTCCACGCGAGTACTACGTTTGTTCGTCGTCGCCAACTGGACTGTTCTAAGGAACTGTTGCGTCAGCCTAAGGAAAGTAAGTACACCCGTTCGAACGTAATGCACATTATTCACACCAAATTTCCAGTCTAAACGTTGTAAACACATGTACTGCAAAACACTTTGAGATAGTTTTTACTATTAGCGAGACGAACCAGAACGTGGTGTGCAATGCTTTTAAATCGTTCCGAATACAACTCCCTAACTTCGTTTGTTCGGGGTTTTTGTGTAAGTATTGTAAGTACACATCGACACTAAGTTGTCAAATCGTTTATTTTGGTAAATAAATAGTCTTGAATAAGGTGAACTTTTGACACCATCTTACATAGTACAATAGGTCCTCTCAGGTCCGGTGACATCTGTTACTACTACCTCATCTTACCGTACTCATTCAACCCGCCTGCAAACGAGAGGCCACATTTAGTGGTTTCCATTCCACTGGTCTAGAAAGGTTTAATTTTGGGCCGCTGGTAAAAACTCAAAACGCCAGGTTGTAGAGCCAATTGTATAGGTTAGTTAAAAGAAGTGCAATTTTTTTTTCCTTTCTCCCCTGGTAAGACCGAAGTACATTTAAATTTGAATTGACAACCTATGTTGTCCGTGCTAGTGGAGTATATACTCTGAAGTTTCAGAAATAAAACTTGACATGTAGTTAACAGGTCTAAGAGAGACTACTGACTACCCCACAGGACGATAGTGGGGACTTCACTTTATTCAGAAACCTATGAACTATCAAAAACAAAAAAGAATAGAATTTTTATCCTGCCCCTACTATTCGAGCATATACTCTCGAGTTCCAGAGGGGAAAAATAATACTTGAGAGATGTGGAGGCAGAATACTATTTAGAGAGGCGCTCTAAGACGCCTTACCGCCTCTGCTACCCACAAAGAACATAGTCGGGCTCCACCTTTATTAGAACTAATAAGCTTACTGAGAACACCACACATCATCGCCCAGAGGTAGAGAAATTTTTTATTGAGAGAAGAGACTATTGATCTAGTTTCACGACTCGTGTTGATGTATTATTTTTTAGTGTAAAACTCTAACAAATGCGCATCTCCGTTTCTCATTTATAATATTTTTACGACAACAGTCCCTTCAAGCATTACAAAATTGGAAAATCAGTCTCTACAAAACCAACTTTATAAACACACACACACACACACACCACACACACACACACCACACCACCACACACACACACACACACAACACAACACACACCACACACACCCACACACACACACCAACACAACCACACACACACACAACACTCACTCCTTGTCCCTATCAAACCTCTCTACGGCGAGGAGATCACCCTAACGAAACAACAGAAACAAAGCTACACATCTCTACCGAGCCGTTGGCCAGGAGTTAACCCTCGCATCTCTTTTTCCCAGGCGCGAGTCACCTAACTGAACCACACAAACACACAACGGATTCATCTTACGACCACATCAACTGTCACTACATATGTCTTACACGAGTGATCCTACGATAAAATAGTACAGTCGGGGTATGGCCGAGTGGCAAGTGAATGCAATCAGGACACCGAAAAAGCAGCAACTGTGGAAAAGTTCATCTAACCTGAAGGGTTCTCTGGTCCTACGATGCTTTGACGAAGAGTCCATAACCCATCAGAAGGATAACCCGCAACAAACTGTGAGACACCCCGTTATGGTACGAGTTTGTTACCATCAATGCAAGTTGACTTACTCCTATAGGCAGCGACTCCCTACCGTCTTGGGCGAATGACCCAAAACACGACAAACTAATATATACTTCGGAACACTGCAAACTATTATATCAAAAGTAAATCCACAATTGAGCACTCAATTTGCGAAAATAGAAACTACGAAGCTCTCCGAAAGTTATCCAATCGGAGATTAGACTCATAAATTCCGTTTTACTTCTCCTCGGATAGACTATTACATGGAAACGTACATTCAAAGCGCCGTGGCATGAGATCATTATGTTGCACCTTATGTCCATAGAGCGCGGAACAACTGACACAAAAAAGGCTTCACCCCCGACCGAACTAGGACATTCTACAGAGTACATCACATAAGTCTAGGAATGGGTCACCGATCTAAATGTTGGACTGTACTTGCAAAATTAAACGAACGATACACAAAACTGCATATAATTTTTTGATAGGTAGTCATTTAGACCCACCTGACAGCTTGGGAAAAGGAGGGACAGTCTTTCGTTCCCTGAGTTAAAAAAGATATAGCCCCCGCCGGTTATGTTTGCCACCTGACAACACGAGACCATGTCTTTTTGTACCCTCGCTTACCGAGTGTGTGTGTGTGTGTGTGTGTGTGTGTGTGTGTGGCTGTGTGTGGCTGTGTGTGTGTGTGTGTGTGTGTGTGTGTGTGTGTGTGTGTGTGTGTGTGTGTGTGTGTGTGTGTGTGTGTGTGTGTGTGTGTGTGTGTGTGTGTGTGTGTGTGTGAGTGAGGAAACAGGAGATAGTCTGAGAGATGGCCGCTCTCTAGTGGGGATTGCTTTGTTGTCTTTGTTTCGTGTGTAGATCGACAGACTCATGGGAGAAAAAAGGGGGTTTGACTGGGTGTTTGTGTCTGCTAGTGTGTGTGTGTAAGTTAGAAGAAGTGCTCACTAGGAAGTTTTTTCACTACAGCCCCAAACCCCAACCGCACCTATCCTCCTTTCGTCGTTGCACCTTTTCAAGGAAGCTTCCAAGAGACAGGATGCACGAAACTGCTTCCGATGTGTCTTCCCTTTGGAGCTGTTTGCCCGTGGGGAACTCTCAAACATGGAGTCGTCAACATGGGATACCCGTCGCTGAGGGAATGGCAGAACCCGCTGTACTGGCTGCTTGAAAGAAGAAGCTGCGTTTGATAATGTTACTTTGGGTGTGTGCATGCATAGCTTCAGGGCCATATTAGTCAATGAAAAGGCAATGAGGAGCCTGGATGTACCTTGCTGGAAGTATCTGTAAATACAGGTATACCTTGTATTACATGTAGTTACATTTATCAGATCCGGCAAAAAGCTATCCTCAGTAAATCTGGTTGACTTCAACCTCTCCTGTCAGAAAACAACTATTTTTCTTATTGTGTCTTACGCAAAACTACGAATGTCCAACAAAAGGTATTGGTGCACCTTCGCAACCAACAAAACTGTGTTTGTTACATAGTTACGTCAACATGCACCATTGGTTCCAAATGGGATGCAAACAAGAGTCCTTGAGTACTGTTTTAGGTTGACCCAGCCGGACCTTTGTCCTTGGCACTTTTTATACAGTGTATCCTGACTTCCTTAAAGGCCTCACTGCAATTACATGAATTATATTGCATTACTTTACGTTGGTACAAACGGTGAATGAGAAAAGCCTGTTTGAAGACAGGCAATGATAGAAGGAGACACCTCTACAGTTTAGATAAGGCATAGTTTTTACAAGAAAATAGTATAACAAACAACCTCAACATTTCTTAAAAGAGTTCAAGTTGTTGTCAACAAATGTTTTTGTTTCTATAGTGTTCATTTGCTAAGCCATGGTGAAGGTATACTTCCTGGTAGTTTTTAGGCACTGACAAACAGACAGGAATTTCCATTTTGTTGCGTAACTAAGACTGTTGGACCCAAATATTTGCACATTTTTCAATGAGAAACCATCTTACATGTATACATTTCTTAAGGTGATGTGTAGATGGAGAATTCATGTTTCTCTAATGCCTTCCCTTGATTACAGACAATTTTTCGCTTAAAGCTAGCTGTGGCCATACCCAGCTAGACATTTTTGGTTCTAAAAACATTCTGAGAATGTTACATTCATTGTTCTAGGAATGTTTTCAGCGGGAAGTCTTCTTTTGGTTCCCAGAACGTTCTTCTGAAAGGTAGGGTAACGTTCTCTAAAAACATTCTTAAAATGTTTGGTGATAACATTGTTAGATCATTATGCCCTCCTATTCTTTTGGTTCCCAGAATGTTCTTCTGAAAGGTAGGATAACGTTCTCTAAAAATATTCTTAAAATGTTTGGTGATAACCTTCTTAAAAAATGTTTGATAACATTGGTAGAACATTATGCCCTACTATTCTTAAAATGTTTTCAGCAGGACGTTTTAGTTTGGTTCCCAGAATGTTCTTCTGAAAGGTAGGATAACGTTCTCTAAAAACATTCTTAAAATGTTTGGTGATAACCTTCTTAAAATGTTTTTGATAACATTGTTAGAACATTATGCCCTATTATTCTTAAAACGTTTTCAGCAGAAGCTTTTATTTTGGTTCCCAAAATGTTCTTCTGAAAGGTAGGATAACGTTCTCTAAAAACATTCTTAAAATGTTTTTGATAACATTGTTAGAACATTATGCCCTACTGTTCTTAAAAAATTTTCAGCTGCAAGTTAGATTTGTTTATGTTGCCAGAATGTTATTATTTTAGAGAAGGATAACATGCTTTATGTTTAAAACTGTCGTAACAATTTACTAAAATATGTTTACATTATTAGAACATAAAAACATTATTTTCCTGTAATAGTTCAACTCAAAATTCCTGGGTAAGTGGACTGACCACTGTGGTCATTAGGATGATTTTGATAGTTTACTTANTTTTTACCACACAGACTTATGGAGCATTGTTTTATTATCACTGTTCTAGCAAAGGAATGCTCACGTTCACATTGATGTATTTTAATAAATGTTAACTTGGCCCATTATGTGACTATTTGTACTGAGGGGGGGGCCCGACTTATTTTTTTCTCCAAAGGGGGGGCCTGACAGAAAAAATTTGAGAACCACTGGACTAGAGAATGAAACTTTTTGTGGTTACAAGTAAATTTTACTTTATCCACACTGAAGCAAAACAGAGGCCATGTTTGGTATTTTCTCTTCTCTAATCCCAATTAAAATCCTCGAGGAGGGGAGGAACATATCAA
>NW_011369945.1:12867462-12885415 GCF_000735185.1 Notothenia coriiceps | reverse complement strand
GGTGGGGGGGAAACACAGTGAGGAGGGAGGAGGGGGTAATTATTTTGAAGGGTATTAAGTCATCAGATTTACTTTTATCTTGATTGCATTGTGGAAGTCGTGCATAATTAATGGAGGGAGCTTATTAGGAAAAGATGATTAGGCAAATTACACAGGTGTCTGATGCATTTTTCATGATGAATTTTGCCAGGACAATCCTAGATTTCCATCTGTTCTGCTCCTATCAGAATGTCACTTCAGGGGAAATTAATACGACACAATAAAAACGCAAATTGCTGGCTGGCAAAAAGAGAAAATAAAAATAAGACTTAAGGGCGTGTGCTGAAATAAACATAAACAGCGAATAGTAATTTTTAAAGACATTTTCATCCTCAGCAAGCTTTTTTGCAATTGGGACATAATAAGCTGGTTCATTTTAATGGACACTGGGAATTTCATTTTACGATAAAAAAAAGACTTTGTCCTTCACCATTATGTGTGCAAGCTCATTCATTCGCCACTATATGTAGGCCATTACTGCAGCTATAATTAAGACTCACCTTTCATTGGTACCTTAATAGTGGAAGGTTTAAAAAGATCAGTATTATTCCCCCTGCATGGTTTATCCCTCCCTAAGCATAGTCTCTGCTCTCTTTCTATTTCTATTAAATGCAGATACTGATGCTTAGACTTTCACTTCAACTGAGTCGTCTTTCAAATATCTTTCTTAAAAGCAGCCATAAAACGAATGGCTCTGACCTAAAGTTCAGCTTTTAATTACACTTTGACACGTTCCGAGTCGTTTTTTCTACATTTTCATAAACAAGATTTTGTTGCAACGAGGCAAATTAGACATTTAGCAAATCACTTTCTCTGGAAGCAAGTTTAATCACTTCAATCATGTTTCTAATTAAACTGTACGTGGTGATCATGGCAACCAGAGAAAAGTGAGAAACTTATAACACAGAGCGACTCTGCAGGCAAACAGCGTTCTTCCTTTCCAATGATCATCAGCTCCTGCATTATTGAAAGGAAAACTCGTCTTGGCTCAGTGTGACCGCCATGTTTCGTCTTGGTGTGGTCCTCTCGCCTTTATTGGGGCTCCCCAAGGACTACTTCAAGGCCCCCTCAGATCATTAGGCTCTCAGGCGGTTGGGTTTTCACCTCTCACACCTGTGAACCTCCTTCATAAATTCCCTTTTCCGACAAGCAGATCAGCTATGCTGTTTGTGTTGCTTTCATCTCAGCCTTTCCTCTTGCTGTTGGTTGTTGAGATGCTCATTTTTATTATGACTGAACAGAACGCAGTTAGTTTTATTTTCCCTAATATTGGTGAGGTCTCCAACCAAATGTATCGCACATTCAAACCAACTTTCCATTACCACCATGTGATTATTAGTAACTGGTTTGTCAAGGTGTAAGTTGACAGGTTGACATTCTATATATATTTGTTCTGATCTTTTTAAATAGGTTTTCTGCAGACATACTGAATTCAACACAGCAGTAACAGTACAAGGCAAGTTGTCTGTAGTTGAGGAAAACTAATAAATACAAACATTTACCCTCCCGTCCCCCAATGTTGGTCCTGGTCACAATATTCAATGAAAGCAAATAACTCCCCAAAACAACAATAATATACTAAATACAAATAGAATTGTAATGGACCATACGTATGTTAATGGTACGTAGAGAAGGAAAAGGCAATATATTCATTTTTTTTAAATCAGGGTAACATGCCTGTCGCTCACACAGATTTTGTATTCAATTAGTTGAATTATAGATGTGGAATATTATACAATACATTCAATTGTAGATGACTAGTCTCACACACATGCATTTCATTGAGCTGAATTTTTATTCAACAAGAAACATGCAGGTATATTTGCTTAAAATAAGACAAACCATTGTAAGTTATCATGCATTAGTTTCAAATGGGTTAAACCTGCTTTTTGTCTAATGTTTAATGGCCAAGGTACAATAGAATGTATTATGGACCGCACACAGTTTAGAAAGAGGGAATTAGGCTTTGGATGACTGTCACTTACAGTCTCACCTCCTTGTATTCCTTCAGTTCAGGTAGCGTATTAGAATATCATGGTCTCAGTTTAGTTGTGTTAGTTGGGATTATTGAAGCATCTGGAAGAGGCGGCGACAAACTGTCAGGACTCTTTGGCCTGCCAGGTGGCTTCCTGGTCGTCCTGGATTTCCCCCGAGTCACATTGGATAATGTTGCAGTGAGGGTGATGATGAGGAAGCCGACGGATCAAGAGAAGTTTGAAGGATGGCTGAGTGGACAGACGTGTGACCTGAGAGGAGAAATTGGATTTGGCTCCTGTCTCTTGGCGCTGGCAGAGGGTGGCGACAAGCTCGGTAAACTACCCCCTCTTACACACACACACACACTCACACACACATTCACACGCCTCCCCTCCACGCCATTTCCATTTCATTTTCCGCAAAGCATGAAATTAAAGCTATTTATAACCTGGCTGATAATTACATTATACTTATTCCATCACGATTAGGTTTCTGGTTTTTATGATACAATGTCACAGTTTTAATTAAACCGTCTCTGGCAGCCTGCTTGGCCAGCCACGCTGTTTATTCACTTCTCACATGCTCTGAAAGCAACTCCGGACAGACATGTCCACCTGATGACACCCTTTACTGTAGCCGCTGATTGACAGCACCGTCGCCAGCGCGCCGCTTGTGATTACATTGGTAATCTGAACAATTTGGCTTGGACATATCCCTATTTGATTGTGAGCCTTAAGGGTGGGAATGATGAAGTTTGACATGGATGGATCATGTCACCTTTAAAAATGTCTCAGTGTCTGTTTAATGGCTAATTACATTATCAAAGCAAAACCCAGACTGGTGGAAGTCCTCCGTCACCTTGGAGGAATTAATGATTGAATTATGAATAAAAAAAATCCCCCGAGGGGAGTAAAAGAAAGTTGAGATCTAATGTTAAGAGTGATACTTTGGAAAGAAAATGAATGTGAAAGTGTACCCTGTAGGTATTGTGCACAGAGACCTAAGTTACGGGTAAGAAAGGAGAAGTTGGTGAATTATTTACCAGTTTTATACGCTCAATAATAAATAGCCGATAAATAAAATATACAAGCTTGTCTTGATTAATGTGTGTGTATACCCCTCCCCTGACACAGACAGGCCTTTGATTCACATATCTGTGTTTGTGCAGTCCTCCTTCCTCCTCATATTCAACATTTCCACTTTGTGTAACACACTTGAAAAGGCATTGGCTCTTGGCTGGAGGGATGTTGTATAGAAAGGAGCCAGAGGAACGCCTTGCCTATGGCATCGACGCAGGGCATAGTTAGAAGCCAGGACCACCCTGGATGCTCATTCATGTTTCATTGTGAAGGGGGAGACTATGAGTGTAAATGTGTCCCACTTGAGTGGATTGTGGTTTTGGCAACAGAAAATCGTGGAGACCATTAATTAATACCTTGTGGATATTTTTTCTTTTTTTCCCTCTGTTGATCGATTAAATCATGCAAAACACTCCTAATTATAAGACTCCCAACAGGATGATTTGTGTCTCGGCGCTGACTGCAAATGTCATGGAAGAGTGTTTGTGGCACCAGCATTGACTCTTAACTCTGCTGGAGACAGATGGGATTGAACTTTGTATTCAGCTCCTCTTCTAAGTAAGCCGCCAGCCCGGCCATCTAAACTCGTGTTGGCCCATTTATAAGTGTGCTGATATTGGCCTTTCAATAAAACTCATGTAGTGGACAGTCAGTGTGGCCAAATGGAACTGATACTGTATGATAGCGGATAGGACATGACTTCAGAGGTGTCAGTCTTTAAAAGCTGTAATAAAACATGCTTCACTGTTAATTTGAGAACACAAATCAACAGTGAGCTAAAAGCATCGTTTGGAGGTTTTGCTGTTTTGGAGCAAACACTGAAGCAACCCTGTCCCCTTGCAGTTCTGTTTATAATGCTTACTACAAACGTGTGCACTTCTGATGAAATGCAAGCCAGATTACATGTTTCATCAACTTAATTGTGGGAGACAAGTTTGCTAGGAGATGCTAAACCTAACCCTAACCCTAAATCCTGCAACTTTAAAACCAAATAGGAAATACAATTCATTTATAGCAAAAGCTAATTATTGTATTTATAGAAAATGGTTATTAACTGTTTTAAGAGACTATTTTAGTTTGGATTTAGATTTTTGTTAGTAACCATAGGGTCGAAAGGCAGGTCATGAGATACTTATTAACTTAAACTGAATATTTCTTCCAGAAATCAGCCAGATAGGTCAAGAAGGTTTACATGACCTAACCCTGATTCAAATAATATGAAAGTTGAAGTATAGGCATACATTAACAGTAACCATGGTTGAGCAACCTGACATTCTTCAATGTCAGGATGGTTTTCTTCTTGTCGTCAGCCTTGCCTTTCCTCTGGTCCATGGGTTCATACAGTACCACACTTTAGTCTCATTGCATTCCGTCATCATTGCCACATTTTTCTTCAATAACTTTTAAAGAAAAGCCACGTAGTCTTTTCTGTAAAACGCCTACATAGAAGTGTTTAGAAAAACCTAGAAAACCTGCTAATCTTTACAATCCCGAGGGAGTTGTGTGATTTTCTTGCAGCAATATAGCCGGTCAATCACTCAAATTTGCACGTCAAAGTGTCCTTTGGAAAGATACAGAAACCCACATTGTCATGGCAATCAGAGTTTATGTGTGTGTGTGTGAAGAGGTAAATGTATTTTATCTGACCGTCCATTCAGTTAATTCCAGGACTGATTTATCAATAAATGCTGTTTTCATTTATCCCTTTTGCTTATGTTTGCCAGAATTATTTTAACCAAAACCCCCATTTGAAATGGGACAGCAAGAAATAAGTCAACGAAAAGCAGTGATCATGCAGTTTGAGTGGGACAAGATGTTGCCTCCTGTACTTTCAAAGTGTATCTAAAGTCCTTTGTTCTTGAACTTCAGGATGCTTTCATGCCCTCAGCTGTTATATATAGAGAGTCTGCGTCTGCTCATAAATATGCTGGTCACACCTCCAGTTAAGGAGACAGGAAACTAAAGGGTAAATGTAAAGTGTAAATAGTACACATGGCCTTTAAAACATGGTAAGGTGAGAGCGGTGGTGCTCCTCAAGACCAGGACACTAAAGGTTGCACACCTCTCTGTTGGCAGAGCCCTCATAGTTCTGACAGTCCCTCAACACGCCACTCTCCCAGTGGCAAAGAAAAACACCACAAACAGTTTTGGGAAGTGCTACGTCTGACCTTTTCTTATCCGTTTATATACGTGTGTGTGTGTGTTGGTGATGTTGATTGTTGACTGTGGGTCATAAGTACAACTTTAAGGGGTGAATGGCCCTCTGAGGTGAGGCTTTGTTGGCAATGTTTTCTTGTGTAGACACTGGGGGTTAATTACCAACAATAGCTGCCTGACCTTCTCAAGAGTCTTCACGTGTGGAATGCTGGAGATGTTTGCAAAGCACCAGGCAGGACTGTGGGTGGTAGATCCATGTCTCATCACCTGCAGCCAGTATAGACTCGGTTGTTATGATCCATACCCCCTGCCATAGTGGGGAGCACTGAAAACATGTGCCATTATTTGCCTCCTGCTTTATTTAGTTTTTTGCTGACAGCTGTCTATATGACCCTTGGTCTGAATGAATTACTCAAACCGCGTGAATGACGCAAACTAGTGTCACTCACATTGCCAGGTGTGAATAGAATCAATATGCGTCTTGCATTTAATTTATATGTAATTCATGAGCTGTCAAATGTGTATCCAGCTTTCGTGAAAAACAAAAGTCATTATGCTAATGCCCTTGCACTGACAATGCTTAGATGTTGATATTAAGCATATATAATGGTAATAGAGCCAAGTCTGCTCTGATTGGTTAGCTCTTTTGTGATTGGGCAACCGCTTAAAGATGTCCCGCCCCTTCTCAAATCACCAAATGTGTCGCTAGCTAATAGAAGTGTGTGCTCCTAAGCAAAGGAGTACAATTGAGGTGTTAGAGGGTGAATAGGTGAACATTCTGACCACTGGTGCTAGAGTTAAAATCAGGGAGTCAATAAGATTCATCCTCTGCGCATGAATACATGTTTGGAATGTCATGGCAATCTGTCCAATAGTTGTTGAGGTATTTTAATCTGAGCCAAAGTGGCCACCATTGCCATCCCTATAGCCCTGTTGCTTCTCATTATATATTTTTACCTGCTGTTAAATAAAACAGCACATCCAATCACTAGGGTCTAATAGATCAATCTGAGAACTGCCAGCGCTCCTATTTCTAAAGGCTGCACCTATACTTTCATTAGAGCATATACAGCCAACTTTTGCCACTGTGGCCCTCTAATGTACTATATGCCATTCACTTTTTTCTTTTTTCATTTGGAGCCCACGCTCCATAGGAGACAATAGACCTATTCTGCGGCAGGAACAGGTAATCTTTATGGAAGGAAACAATGGGAACCAGGGGGAGTTCACATTGTAATAGGTGGAATTAACTCTGTTGTAATCCCATTGAGTTCAATCAAAGCGAGCAAGTAGTACTTTTAGAATAAAGGGAAAAATAAGGAGCCAAAGGAAATGAATGACTTTTAGTGCGGAAACTGTAGAAATGGATGCAAGGGACAGCTTCAACAAATGAACCATTTCAGGCACTCAGGAGGCATTTGAACCTGGGTGAAATGCTCACAGAGAAGAGGGAATTTAATCAGCCTGGCTCACTTAAGGTCTCTCGTCATATAACAGTGTGACTCGAAGATTTTGCATCGAGAAAATTAAACCAGACTGGAAAAGAGAAATGTCAGGTTTTGTGGAACCACTTCTTTATAAATCCTTGCTGGTTTTAAAGTGATCTATGAAAGTATCTACTCTAAAAGACAGCCAATAAATATTTTATTTGCTCTCCAAATCCAAAAGCCACAGAAATGTTTAATCAATGAGGAAAGCTTTCATATTTCCTGAAAATTGGTTGGAACTGTTTTCATATGAGCGGGTAACAAGTCTGTCTAGATAGAACAAGCTTTCTACAACATCATTAAAGCGTCATATGAGACAGTCTTATTCTGAGGTTCTCAGTTTTCCAAGAGCTGCAGAAATCCAAATCCAGTTATGGATTTAGTGTTTATTAAAATTAGATGTTTCCAGGATATTTGAATATGTGACCAGACTCTCAGTCATATAAAGCATTCCCATAAGGAGAGGGGTCAATAGACAATCGTTGTACAGGGAAATACAATGTAACATGTGATATTGACTGGAGGGTCTGCTGTTGGAAATTTGGAGACATGAATATAATGAAAAATCAAAGTGTTACAACAGCATTTGTTTTCTTTGAGGGCAGAATGATCCCAAAATCAATACAATCCAAAGCACTGATCAGAGGGTTGTTTTAGAAACTAATATATTGAGGATGTATCAACTACATTGGTTTGGATATTAAACTAGTCAGGAACGTTGAATTATAATGGGAGTTTTTGACCTTGTTCCTCTTTCTTTCGGCAAGCTTCTGAATATCTTCTTTTTTTTTTTAAATCAGAACTTATAACACAGCATATCATTTATTGTCAACCACGATCCTGTCCAACTGAATATTAGCTTCAATACTACTGCTAACATTACAAATTGTTCTTACTTATTTAACTACACATGTGCCGTTGCTCTGATTATTAAAGGGGCCCTATTATATAGAAACTTTGGGTATTTTAGCCTTTGCAGACCATTTGCATGCACCAAACCCTATATAACACACAACAGGAAATGAAAAAAAAATACAGAAAAACGTAATAAGACCCCTTTAAAAAGGCTGCTTTCTGGCAATATGACATTAAATATTGGTTCAAGTTCAATAATTTTAGGGCAAAATAAAAAAAAAAATGTGTAGTCGTTTACCAGGGACCAAGAAACAGTTACTATACAGCTAAGAGCATTTATTTAAAACAGTGATGTACAGTAGATGCCACAAAGAGATGTGCTAATCAGAGTTTGAAGCTCTATAGCCATGCTATAATATATGTTATCTTGGATATTGATCAGATGATATAATGCTGGTTCATTAAAAGTTATGGCTTGTAGCAGAGTGTCCCCAGTGTTTCCAGTAAGAGCAGCTAAACGCTGGAGAAGGACAGAGACTGTAGAACAAGGTTACAAGGCCATGGGCGACAGCATTGCAGCAGGGACACAGAGCAGATAGTATTGATAATATGGGAAATGTGATCGCCTTTAGTCTGCGCTTTTTAATGTGGGGAAGAGAGGACGAGGGAGATAGAGAAATAAGAGGTAAGACAAGTGGAGTGTGTAAGGGATCCTCTTAGCGTCTCGCTGTATTCTCCTACAGTCTGCTTTTGTAATCAGTGAAGCAGCGACAGCCATCCTGTCTTACTGCTGCTTGGCTGCCACTCCACAGCCTATTGATGGGGATATGGGACGGCCCAGACCAGCATCTGCCACTGGAGTCAGGCCGTCTGTCCGGTGCACATCCAAAAATTGGACACTCGAATATGCGAAGACGAACTGGGGGAGAGGCCTTAGTTTGAGTATCATATGATAGAAGTATTTTACTTTAAGTGAAGTACTGGAAAGTTGAACCAGGTTTGAAGACAGACAGATCAATGGCCCTTATATCTGAGCACAGATGTATTGGGACAAATAATGTATACTCTACTGGTCTGCCTGAAACTAATGGAGTCAGTAGCCTTCATTTCTCATGGGACAATGTGTCTCTACAAAACTACCATAGCTGCAATATTTGTTGAGATACTTGAGATGCCATTTTTATAGCAATTATGCTAGCATGGCTAAACTCATGACAGATGCATGCATGCATGCATGCATGATCTGGGGCTGTACTTAGAGGACAAAAGTACCTTCTTTCTTTCAGACACTTTTGTTTTTGAGACTATTTCACTTAGTAATTCACTTGAGCGACAAAGCTACCTTAGTCTGGGTAATACCTACGTTTCTGACCACAGTGTATCTGTTAATGTTGATATTCGAGTGTCAATATGTGACGCGCAGGAACATTTGTGTCCTTACATTTTGGGATTTTGGATGTTCGTGCTAAGTGTCTATTTCAAAAAGTAAAAATAAATGAATAAAAAACATGAATTGCCTTTGACAAACGTAGATACGCCATACTTTCAAAAAGTATAGCATGCTTTGTCATGTCCATTGCGGGACCCCTGGTTCCCCACGCCCAGTTAGTTTCTGTTTCAACATGGCTGCACTAAAGCTTAAGTAATGAGGCCCAATTTGACTCAATTAGGTGGTGTTTGTGTTGATGGTTATTGAGTGTGTGTGTCGTTCGACTCGCTGGTCATTCCACTGGGACTCCCTGAGGCCACAGTGTGGATAATTAGAGTTCATCTGAGAGAGTTAACCCACCTCAGTGGGCGCAAGAGAGCAAGACAGCTCGCTGCTGCACCTCGCTTTTGATGTCTGGCCAGCTTTCTCCCCACTATCTACCTGAATGTCAACCAATTGGGACAGTGCAAGGGCTTGACATTATGTCTGCGGGTTATCATTATATGTATGTTTTTTCACCTGATCGATTGGCTCTGGTCTGCAGTGGTGCTTCTGGGGGTAACTGTCACTGCTAGTTAGGGATTGACCAGTGGGTATCATTAAGAGCAAGAGTGCCTGCTTGGGGGAGGCTTTGTTGTGGGTAGGGGTTGTGAAGAAGCCAAGCCTTTCTCTTTTAGCCTCCTGGACTTAGTTGACCTTTCACTTAGGGAGCAGCTGGAGCTGAGAGATATTTAATTGAATGGAGTCTTCAGATGTGTTTTGGAGGGAGCAGAGGAGATACCGCCTTCTCAAGACCAAGCAAAAGTGGGGAGACGGAGAGCGCGGGGAGGGAGAGTTTGCTTGACCTTCAAAGCCTAATTGATAGGCTTTTCATAGACCTTGTTTGAGATGTGCGTGGTCCCTGTTGTTCAGCAGACCCTTACAACTTCTGCAGAAGTACAAAGTCAACCGCAGGTAGGGAGCCCCCAGTGGCCTGCTGCAATCAATAGCCGCCAGCTCGGCTAACGAGAGCTGCAGTCACTCTCCAGCTTTCACAGGCCCCATTAACAAGCAGCGCCAAGCCTAATTCCACAGCCTGCACTCATTAATGTGGAGAAACACTGGGCAAAAACAAAATTATGAAACAGCCTGGAGAAGAACTGATGCTCGCATTCTGCACAAGTCAGAAAAGAACAGCAAAATGATGCATTTGGTGCTTGATTGAATAGGAGAATGTTGATTTAACAAACAAGGGGATACATCAAAAACAAACGCAGCCTTGCAGTGCTCACTGCTTCACCCAGTATTTCTCCCTCCATGTCTTTCTTTCTCTCCGTCTCCCTGCTTATTTTCGCTCGCTGAATTTTTATAAAACGGGGTGAAGGGCAACACAGGAGGCTAAAACAGATTCATAACAATTCAATTTCCTTCACGCCACGGAGCTGTAGGTAAAAGGCTGAAGCTTAATGTTTGCTGGTGACAGGGGCAGTGCAGGAAGAGGAGGAAGCTCTGGCCTTATTGTCTTTGAAAAGTGATTTAATTAGAGCTCCTTCCACCCTCTTCCTCCATCACCCCCCTCTCTGTGTGGAGCCGGCAGAAGCACGAGGCTCCGGCGGAGGCAGCGGCCTTGGATGCGCGGAAAGATTTCTGAGGGATCATGTACGGAGATCAACTGATAAGCAGCTAATTTTGTGTACTTATGGGAGCAAACGATCGCGCAGCCGCCCCCCAATTCCCCCTCCCCTCCCGGAATTCCTCTAGCTGAGAGGATGAAAGCAGGGAGCGGAGCCAAGATCTAAGGCTGTTTCGACCATTAATGCTGATCTCCAAAATTAAAGATTTATACCACTTGATAGAGCTCAGTAGCAGCAGCACACACACAGGATAAAGGAAGGGGGGGGGGGGGGCGGGGAGCATTCTCCTTTAAGGCTTTCTTTAAAGTATTTGAATGTGAAACGGGGCCGGGCGGGGGAACACAATCATGAAGAACCACTTTTCAGCTAATTGGAATCTCTTGAATAAGTTACCAGTGAAAGATGTTTAATTTGGGAAATGAGTGATCTTCCCGACATTTTGATGGGAAATTAAAGACGATAGGACTCATCAGACCGCTGATTGATTCCACATACCTCAAGGCTCCGACGCACGCAGATGACCCACTAAACAAAGTTTATTTAATAATGCATATAAGCTGATATCCCCACATGAAGAAATGGTAAAAGGTTAAGTCCGATGTTATTTAATCTTGTCCACATTCTCACACCAGAACAGGCAATGAGTCTGTGTATAAAGACTGATATTTCTTATCCCTCAGTGCTGTAGAGCTGCAATAGAAGCTTATCCAAACCCGCCATTGCAAGCTAGGGCAACAACAACATGCTGCCTCCATGTAAATTAGCCATCCCACCAGGCCCGGTTCCAGAACAAAATGACTCAGGGTGCATCTGAGATTAGAGAGGGTGCAGTGGTAGAGTGCTATTTTTATAAGTGGGGAGTGGACTTAACACCCTCTAGGGCAGGGTTTCCCAAAGTGGGGGTCGCGAGATGATTACAAAATAAAAATGGTCCTCTGGCACTTGCGGGCCGCCGAGGGGTGGCGGTGTTTGGGGCAACGAAGACGGCTGCGGCTGCTCCGCCTCCGTGGGCAAGGCGGGCGGGAGGACGTTAGTGTCCCACACAGCGGCCGCGGGTAACGTAATGTCCCCATGATCTGAACTGTTATTACCTGCAGTAGATGCAGTGTTACTGCTGGCGATAAGGGCTGGTTGTTTTAACCATTTTCCATCATTGACTGCTGTGTAAGCACCTTGCAGATGATGAACGCGCTCCGGCACAGGTCACGTGCACCTGACATAATAACGTTACTTATCGTTTAAATTGACCAAATAAATACAACAGACAATGTTATTTAACCACAATTACAATATATATTTCAAATATATTCTTCTTCTTCTTCTTCTTCTTCTTCTTCTTCTTCTTCTTCTTCTTCTTCTTCTTCTTCTTCTTCTTCTTCTTCTTCTTCTTCTTATTATCATTATCATTATCACTACTATTATTATTATTATTATTATATATGTAATATTTTTCACTTTTAATTAATTTTTTCTTTTTCACTTTTAATTCAAATGAGGGTGCATGACGACTCAACTGAGGGTGCAATGCACCCTTATGCACCCCCGTAGAACCAGGCCTGCATCCCATATTGCCAAAACAATTTAAAAAAGACTGCTGTAAGTAAAATCACCATACTGTAATTACAGCTTGCAATCCATAACAATAGAAGGATCAGATGCGTAGTATAAAACCAAACCATATTTACCTTTGTTTCTACTAAAAATAAATATGTCTTCAGTAGGAACCAATGTGACAGACAAGGAAGGAAAGACTAAAGCATTGTTGTTTTATGTCATTTTCACAATGAAAATAAAATAATGCTTGCTTTTTTCTATTTTTCAGCATCTTACGTCCTGTAGAATGAAATTCACTGTTTCCATGCCGTTTCCCTCACATCACCAATCACCAATTCACTTATATCTGCTAGCTAACTTTTATTCTTTTTATTTCCCATTTTTCAAGTCTGTCACTCTTTTCTTCCTCTGGGGTTAGCCAATCTTTGTGACATGATTATGCATATCAAACAAATGTAACACGGGGGAAAAACAATCTAAATTACCCATGAAGCAATACTTTGAGCCTACCACTCTTTGTTTTATTCATATCCTTTTTTATCCTGTTTTCTTCAAAATATCAGCGCTCTCTATCATGGGACATCATCTGTGCAGACCCAGTGGATCCATGACAAACATGAATCAAAAGCATCTTATTAAGGACGACCTTGATACTCCATATTTAGTTCAGCCTGCCAATCAAAAGCCAGTCCCCACCCATGTTTGCTCATTAAGCATTAGACTGTAGAAAATGTGAAAACACCTCTTCACATTTGCTCCAGGAAACCATCAAACGTTTGTCTGGCCAATAAGTTGGGGCCAAACCCGGCTAGAGGGTGGGGTTGCACTGCCTGCTGGACAATAGTGGGGGGGCTCATGGGAGCCCATGGAAATGGAGCAGAGGGACGTCAGTGTTCTTTGTGAGAGGCGATTCTTCAATGTTTAATCAAAGTGCCGATCTGGCACGTTGTTAGTTTTCAGTGCCCTCGCCTCTCTCTGCCTTTCTTTACACTTATGTCCTTCAGAAAGATCAAAACGGCAGGATAATATGATCTGTTGCCAAGTTTGATAATGAGCGTCTAAATGAGTTTGGCCCATTAAATGTACCTCTGGATAATGAATAAACCATTCACCTAACAACCCTGATGTGATCTCTAATTAGGTTATGTGAGGGGGGGAAATTCCACTGCTGCTCGGTTCACACGAGTATCTCAGAGCTAACACTATGTTGTATGTATATGAAAAATACACTAAAAGAAAACCTGTTCATTAATGAACAAATTAAAATGTTGGATACCTATGGTGTGTTTAAACTTTGGGGCTCTATTATGCTTTTTGGGTTTTTCCTTTCCTGTAGAGTGAGTTATATACGTTTGTGTGCATGTAAATGGTGTATAGGCTAAAATCCCGAAATTAACGCAAATCGGAGTTTCGTGGTGACATCCCATATGTAACACTCACGCTACTAGGCTAGCACTCCAACACAATACGCAGTGGCAGCGCCAGAGTATTTTTGTTGGGTAATCTATGGTAGGGCTAACCCATACAATGGTGGGGCTCAAGTCAGTATTTGCAATGTAATTACATACACGCTATATCGCCCCCCTTGACAGTGACGCCACGCGTGAGGTTTAGATTATTTCCCTGTCTCAATCAAAATAGAATTGTTTGAAATAAAACGGCACATTTGTCTTGTAGCAAATAAAAAGGATTCACTGTGAACGTGACTTATGATAGTACACGTTGAAGATCCAATGGGGATACTGAATGGCGGTTTCGACTGATCTCAATCAATAAGGCATGACGCAGACCCAACGTTTCGTTGCTCTGATTGGCTGTAGGTCTATTCAAATTGCATTCGGAGGCATTTTGATCTGACCGCGGCCGCGCTGATATTATAACGCCAGAGAATTTCCACACCTTTAGTGTATAAAACTCCCCCACTACTTAGACTATTCCTTGCACCCCTCTTCGATCATAAGCCCGAATGGTCTCAACCATATTGCATCAGTAACGTGCACTTGTTGTTACAGCAGGATCAGTTTGTGTGTTGTGGACACGACCGGTATGTTTTCGCATGCCGTGTTCTTTAGCATTTTGCTTATTATTGAATTGAATTTGCTCACTTTTCATGGTGGGGCTAAGCCATTTTTTGGTATGGCTGTAGCCTACCCCAGCCATACCCTGGCGCCGCCACTGCCAATACTACTCTAAATTGAGTTTGGTAGTGTTTGTAGTTTCTAAATCAGAACAAACAAGTAAAGCATTAGAAAGCCGGGTCTCTGTAGTGAAACACTGGCTGCTGAGGACTGGACTGCCAAAGTCCCTCATAACTGGTGGCACACGTACGCTGCCATAATGAGACAGATTTGGACGGATTAAGCACCAAGTGGTGATGAAAAATGGCAGCCAACATGTCACCCTTCACCAGCAGGAGGAGATCCCAGTCTGCAGCCGAGCGCCCTGCCTGCCTGCGTCGCCCTTCACGTTTCTGTGGCTGCGCGCTGTGCCGAGCTTTAGCAAAGCTTCGCGAGTCTGTCGCCGCTTTAGATCGTCTGTTCCTCTCCAAACACACAATTGTTTGATTTACAGTTAGTCTTATTAATGTGCCGCTTGTCTTCAAACTGAGATCAGAGAAAAAATGTTGTGGAGATATTTCATTTCTGTCTTGTTTTGAAATATTGACAATGACTAATTAGGCCTCCACATGAGTTATGTCTCAAGGTCGGTATCTGAAATCAAATAATTAGCATCTCTCCTCACACACACTTTTCTTTGCTTCCTGTGTGACTTCCACACCCACTGTGAGCCCATATGTCCCACACTCCGGGATCACACAAGCTCTTTCTTTATATTCAAGCCTCTTGCCAAACACTGGGGCTTTCCTGGCAGTGACTGTCTGACCTTCAAGGTGACACTGAACCCTGAAGGTCAGCTCTTTGTCTCTCCAGTCTCAAAAAAGTACACAAAATGTCTCTGCAAAATCCCAGTAAAAGGAGCACTCGTGGCACCATACTGTTTTCCTTCAAAGTCATTTGTTGCATTTTTTTTATTTATTATTTAAGCTGCACTTTTTGCTTCCCAGCATCTTTAGGATTTAGCATTTTCCAAGTCTGTAGAATCCTCTCGGTGCGACACAGTCCCTCGACAAACAAACAACAGATGATCAAATGTCTTCTTTGACTCATGCTTGATCTTCAGCATTGTGTGCCATTTTGATCAACTCACACTACGATACAGTGTGCTCAGTGGGTCTAGTTGGTTTTATTTTCAATATGATGCAATAGGTCAGTGATCCTGTGTAGCTCAGTAGCAGGAACTGGAACTCTGGCACTGCTTTGTTGAAGGCTGAATCACAAAGATACAGACTCGCTGTGTGAGTATCTGTCTGTGTTTACCTCAAATGACAGCAGTTTTGGCCAGGATCTCTGTTCAATCAAGACTAAAAAAAATGCTTGAAATCTTGAATCTTTAGGAAGCATTTTCAGTGGATGCAGTAGAAATGCACCCATTTTTTTGATGTAATACGACCAAAGAAAGGGGGCTATGGTATTCCATTCACCAAAGGTTATAAAACCTACAACTACCAGAATGCACTGGGCTTTTTTTCCTGCTGTCCTCGCCAAGTCGCAGGTGCTTGACACTCAGCGGTTATTCCTCATTCCTTCATTTCTGCTTTCCATTGTTTAATATCAAAATGTGGACACAACAGGCAATTCAAGTTGTAGCAGCAGCTTCTGTAAATCTGAGGTTATTAGATTTCTCACCATTGTCTGTCTTTGTATCTATTAATTATATTTAAAAGAGAAAGACAATGAACACAATGTTAGCTGTTCTCCTAATATTGCTCAGTTTAGTCACGACGTGGCATCATTTGTTATTCCTTCAAATGTTAATGGGTTTTGAAATGTTGACTCACTTGCATTTGTAGTCTCCAGAAAGTAATTATTTTTTTGTTTTTTACCAATTTAAAGGGGACCTATCATGCAAAATGCACTTTGTGATGTCTGATAAAGATGTGTCCCCGGTGCGTCGGGGAACTCACGCAGCGTCAGAAAATAAAACCCTCTCTCTTTTCCTCCGTACCCAAATCTTTTAAAAACGGGGGTACAACGAGCGGATACAGATTTCCATCCGATCTGACGTCAAATCGGCGGCGGACCCACAGAAAGTTGCTATCAGAAACAATGCCTGACGTGTTTTGGACGTCTTTGTTTACATTAGCAAGCCTCGCTAACACTCAGAGCTAACCTGTACTGTAGAGCACATGTGTTTTTAAAAAGCAGGAAATAAAAAAGGAACTCACCTTGTGATAAACCTGCAAGAGAAAAAGCATTTGAGCTCCATACTGTTTCAGAAATAATCCTTGACGTGGTTTAAACAGCATGGCGTTTTATCACAGCAGAATTTAACTTTATCTCCGGTAGAATTCTGATCAGGCATTAGCTCCGCCTCCTCTTATTTATTTATTTCAAGCTAAGGACCCAAGATCCGTGTTTCTCTAACAGGGTTTCAAAATAGGGGTTTGAGCAATATGAGGCATGGCTACAATGGGTGATCTGTTTGGTATTTTGAAAAAAAACCTTCACAGACATGTTTTATATAGGTATGGCCCTTCAATATATTTTTCAAATATAGCATGATAGGTCCACTTNTGTGTGTGTGTGTGTGTGAACTTGACACGGTGCACGACACTTACCACGTTTCCAAACGGCGGACTTTGCCAAGAAGACGACGCACTTTCCTTATAGTAAACCCATGTAATATTTATCTTACAATCAAAACTAACTAAATAAACCTTACCTCCCTCTCATCATTCTACTTTTGTATAGTTTTTGCTGACTTTAATAGTTTCATCTCATGAAAATAAACATATATGCTTATGATTCTTCGTACTCGCAGTGTGTGTGTGTGTGTGTGTGTGTGTGTGTGTGTGTGTGTGTGTGTGTGTGTGTGTGTGTGTGTGTGTGTGTGTGTGTGTGTGTGTGCGTGTACGAGAGTCTCTTTAATCAACTCCTCACAGCTCTGGTCAGAAACTGGACAAAAGTTAAACATGTACAAACCACAGACTGTCTGTGTCATGGCGAATACAGTCGCTGCTTTAATTATGTCTTTAGGACGTTGTTGTGAGTGTGGACGGAGCAGCTACAGGTTAGTTTAGCAGCCTGATTGATCCATTCAGAAAACACGCATTTTAAAAGGTTTTTCGCCTGCCGTCTGTCTGCAGACTTGTCAAAGCATTAATTCATGTTTTTGACTAACCGGTATGAGTATGTAGTTACTTCGGCATAATTTTTGAAACGTGTATTACAATTAAATCACTGTAAAATAGGTTAATTTTGTCGTAGTTGGTTTCCACCACAGTATTTACATGGAAATAAGCCCCGCCCGCTCTCCAGCGCGTCCTGTTTGAATGATAGGAGTAAACACAGCTGACAGCCGCGGTGAAACTCCAGGGTGAGAATATTCGCATTGCGTCCGTTGTGAACGCAGCATAATGCAGTTCAGAAAACACTGTTCTGTCGCTTTTAAAGCAACTTCAGGATTTTAACAGTATCAGGGGCACAGAGGCCATAGTGGCCGTAGGACGTACACTTATTTGTGGGGCATAACGGCCAGACAGAGGGGCTACCGTCGTGAAAATCCTACCCTGCTGTACTGTTTACTTTGTTTTTCCTGCTTTTGTAGATCGACAATTTTGCCTGCTTCACAATTAAATCCTACTTTCCTGCATTGAGAGAGAGAGAGAGAGAGAGAGAGAGAGAGAGAGAGAGAGAGAGAGAG
>NW_011369945.1:12864871-12867440 GCF_000735185.1 Notothenia coriiceps | reverse complement strand
CTGCTTTTGTAGATCGACAATTTTGCCTGCTTCACAATTAAATCCTACTTTCCTGCATTGAGAGAGAGAGAGAGAGAGAGAGAGAGAGAGAGAGACGTGGCAGCTCAATGCCTGTTTTGTCTCTTCATGTTTGTGAAACCCCGAGACAAAACCTGACAGGATGCTAAATAATTACACCTCTCACTATGCCAAAATTGAGGGGTGTATTCCAGAGCGGTCGCTTACAAAAACACACATCAATTTTTACCAACGTCGGAAAATCAATTTGCCACAATTCACAGGTGCCTGCAGACATATTGGTTACATTTGAAATTTGGGTAATCTTGGGTTTTCCTGTAAAGCTCAGTGTCATATTGGACAATAACAAATAACACAAACCTGGATGATGCAGCTATGCGAACACTATTACGGAGACGTGGCTGTCCGCTTGTTTTCCCTGCATTTAATTCCATTCCAATTTTCATCTCAAAAAAGACTCTGACTTAAACAGGAAGGGCACATAATAGTAGTCCGTTGTGTTCAGAGCTGCCAGTGAAAACCTGCTCTTTGCACAAAAGGGAAGGAGTGCAACAAAAGCTGTTAGGCGCCTCTAATTTCTGAGGTGACATTTTGTCAATATTGCTACACAACTTCTCTCCGTAGTTACCTTCTCTTCTCAATTACAGAGACTTGAGACATTTCCTGAAGGTCAAAGTTTCCGGTAAAATTCGGCATCATGTGTACAAAAGTTTGACAGCTCCTGCTGCACCAACAGCAAAATCAATCAGAACTACACCTGGACTGAAAATAAAAACCCCTTTGCCAGTTATGCCAGCACCTGCAGTGGTTAACATGAAGTACTATACGTGTATGAGCCAGTTTTTTCTTAAAAGGCCAAATGTTACCTAGTAGTGACTGTTGTAGTCAAGGGACTTTAAAAGACTACAATTCCCATGTCACCGGCCTCTAAGAAACGCAGACATGTGCGACCTGTGTGGAAGACACTGTCAAGTTTTGCCTCTTCTGTTTAGAATTATTTGACTCTTGCGGAGGCTCTTCTGTGATTGGCCAACGCTTAGAGATGTCCCACCTCTTAGCCTATCATGTACAATGTGTTGGAGCTCTAGCCAATAGAAGCGCAAGTGTTACATTGTGATGTCACTATGTTCCAGAAGTAAACAAAGGAGTAAAGGAAGTGTGTTCTTTTGCCATCTCAGATAATCACTATGACATTGAGTTATAATGGACGAAACTTTTAATAGTTTAGCTTCCTTCAACTGAAAGAAAGAAATGTTGCCAATTGAAAGTAAGGCGGTACGAGATAAAAGAAAAGCCTGAAACAACCATCTCCAGCTCCGAGTCCATTCCACATTTATTACATCATTGATTCCAAATCACAGCATCGCCTTGTCAGAAGTTCACAGCTGGAAATATGAAACACAAGAGCCGGTAGGAGTGAGGGGGGGGGGGTTAGATCTCACTCCAGATATTGCCCTGTCATAGGTGTGAAAGCGCCTTGACTTTCTAAATAGGTCAGCTTTTGATTTGACATTCATTAGCAGGAGGCGTCCGCTGGTTTTCTGTCTCTCCCCGAACTTCACCGGCCAAGAAACAACAAACACACATCGCTCTGAAGCGCAGGTGTGTCACCACGGGAGGGGAGTGTGTCTCTTTCATCAAACATCAATTCCAGACCTACTTTTCCGCAGGTAAAGACCCTGCCTCTCTAACGTATCCATCATTCCTGTAAAAGGCTCCGTCTAGAAGCACTCGCCACCACCAAACAGATGGCGGTGTTAAATCTGAATGATGTAGTACACGTCCCTAGTGGTCTTTGTTTTCTTACATCGCCATTACTCTTCCAGTCCTCTGTGATGCATTTGAAGAAATCAAGTAGGACATTACGAGTGGCTGCAGAAGTAGAACAGTGTGGTGTGGAAAACTTCTGTTCTGCTAGCCTATTTCCTACATTTTGGCACAGTCCTAAAGGTAAAGTACTTCCTTGATTTTCCTCACTCTTTACACAACGTTGTAAAAGTAAAAATAGCTAGGGGAAATGCCACACACTGATTATGGCTCTGTGGTTTGATTTCCACACACGATGGAAATGGATGGAGAGAAAGGAGAAGCAGCACTTTCTTTTATCTCCACCATGTACTATGAAATTAAGCTCACATCTTTTCAAATAGAAACCCTCCTCATGGACACACTGGTGATTGCTCAACTCGGTGGCTGATTGCAAAGCTATCTCCGACACTGACCCCCTGCTGAAAGTCACAAAGGGCGAAACAATGGCTTACTGCAAAGATTTGCCTTTACAATTGAGTCTTCTTTCTGCTTTTGAACAGACCGTTTTCCTTTGCAAAGTACACTGGAATTTACTTCTCTGTCGCAGTATTCCATAATTTAAAGGTCCCCTATTATACAATTATTCATCGATATTTTATAGGTCTCAGATATATACAGAGCCTGTCTCTGATTGGCTGAAACACCAAACAGATCATTGCAGCATTACCCATAATCCCCTCTTACCCCTCCCGAGGAATAAAAGTAGATTCATTGTCTGTCTCTTAGTCAGTAAAACCCTTTG